>NC_046221.1:24641236-24947158 GCF_009819885.2 Catharus ustulatus | reverse complement strand
GATAAGTGGCAAGACAGTTAAGACTAGTTCAAAACTAGAGCTACTAAATGTTCCATTGCTCCTCTTAAGGATTTATATTTGACAGAACTAAGTGATTTTCTTTAGCTGTATGATGCATTTGAATCTTGCCTGTCTATCCAGTCACTGGTCCTCATCACAGTTTTTAGAACTGAACATTTTTTAAGATACACTGTCAACTTTGGCTGAAATTAGCTAATTACTTTAAATACTACAAAATGTGAAGAAATAGGTTAATGAATTGAGAAACTGAATCTTCTTCTCTTAGGGAGTTAAGCAGAGAAGTTATACAAAAATACGCTCAGGCATCTTCACACTTTCCTGTTACAATTCAGTTCCTCTGACTGTAACTGCAGCTCATCAGCACAGTAAACTTTGAAATGCTAGAAGTATCCTTTGCTGGCTGCTCCAGCATCAACAGTTTTCACATCTTCATCCCATATAAAATACTTACCCTACAAAGTAACCTTGATTGCTGGGCCAAGGACAGAGGCTGAGGACCAGACAGCATTAGTTGTTGTTTATACATTGCTGATCTTGCAAAGCCCTTAACTACTGACTGAATATCTAAGACACCATAAATGCCAAAGGTGACTGAGGGCCAAACACTTTCTAAGTTGAAGGTTCAGATATACAAGATGTCTCACTGGCACTGGCCTCTCTGAGCACTCTGTAATGGAGATAATGAAGACAGAACACCAGCTGGAGGTAAAATTTCCAAAGAATAAGGAAATATGGTGACATCTACAGATTTGTATAGAGGATGTTTTTCTTAGAATTTCCTTCATTATGTAATTT
The DNA here is from genome assembly GCF_009819885.2 of Catharus ustulatus. Taxonomy (NCBI): domain Eukaryota; kingdom Metazoa; phylum Chordata; class Aves; order Passeriformes; family Turdidae; genus Catharus; species Catharus ustulatus. The sequence continues at coordinate 24,946,342 of NC_046221.1, read as the reverse complement.
TTTCTATTTACTTGAGATAGTAGCATGTCCTGAACATAAAAAAAAAAAAAAAGTGATAAAAGGGGTTTGATGGCAGTATTTTGAAGGACAGAACGGAAACTCTAATGGCAGAGGTCTCATTAGAGAACAGAAGCATGAAGAAAGGCTCAGAAGCTCTCGTGGGAAAAGGAAGGGTGATATGTGAAATGAAATTATAATAAATAAACTGAAGGCGGCTGAAAGTACCTAGATAGAGCTAGGGCTGTGAAAAGGTCTCTAATCACAAAGGTATGTGCTCTGAATGCCTCCTTTAGTGTCACAAACACCAATGGGTCAGACTAGCTACCTTGTGCTGCCAGTGACAATAGCACATCACCATCAGATAAAAGTATTTAACTGCTTAACATCAGGTACAAATCCCTCTAATGCACTGAAGAGAATTCTTTTTGATTGGAGAAGGGGACCTTTGCTTCCAGAGCAGTTACATCTCTACAGATAGACCAAAGCATTTTAGTGAGAAGCCAGTGTCTGTAAAAGTATGACTCTGGGCCATGTTGGGCAACTCTCCAGCTGCCTTCAGCATCCTGCTACAGCTCAAGCACTGCTTCTTCCTTATGGAATTACCACAAAGTTTCAATTAAAATCTTTTAGTTAAGCCTTTCAGTCTGCTGTTCAGGCTGAACATTCTAAGAGGTGAATCAGTGTACAAAGCTGAGAAGAGAGTGAATGTATGCATCAAAGTTAGAAACAGCTCAAGATCTTAAATCAGCTCTGAAGAAAAACAATAAACCTAAATGAGCCTGTTGTGAAAGGGGCTCCACGGACCAGCAAACCCTATGCAAAGAACACTGAACTACACACATCCCAATCAGAGGGAGCCCTGTTTAACATTGATCAAGATCTTGTCAGGAGGCTCTGGGGAGAACTTTTTTCATTAAAAATTAAGTCTGAAACTGGTCAGACCATAGCATCAATGTTTATAAATTTATAGTGAAGAAGGAGAAGGATGTAGTCTGGGCACAGAGCAGAGATTCCCCTGCAGTCAGTGGTGAAGCTCATGGTGCAGCAGTGACCCCTCCAGAGCCCAGCCCATGGATTCCCATGGGGGAGCAGACATCCCCCTGCAGCCGCGGGAGGACCCCACTGCAGAGCAAGTGAATGTCCAGAGGAGGTTGTGACCTCCTGGGAAGCCCATGCTGGAGCAGGCTTCTGGCTGGACCTGTGAGGCTGTGGAGGAGATTTGTCCATGCTGGAGGAGATTTGTTGGCAGGACTTGTGACCCTGTGGAAGGGATTGGAGGTAGAGTAGTTTGTTTCTGAGGAACTGGAGCTCCTGGAAGGACTCATGTTGGAGCAGGAGAAGATTGAGAGGAGGAAGCGGTGTCAGAAATTGTCATGGATTGACTCCAGCCTCCATTCCTCATTCCCCTGCATTGCTGAGAGGAGGAGGTAGAGAATCAGGGATAAAATAAAGCCTAGGGAGAGAAGAGGGGTGGGGAAAGGCATTTTTAATTTTTGGTTTTACTTCTTATTAAACTACTCTGATTTGATTGGTAATAAATTAAACTTATTTCCCCAAGTCAAATCTGTTTTGCCTGTGACCTTAACTTCTGGGTGATCTGTCTCTGCCCTTATCTCAACTCAGGAGCCTTTTGTTATATTGTCTCTCCTCTATCCAGCTGAAGAGGTGAGTGATAGAGTGGCTTTGGTGTGCAGCTGGTGTCCAGACAGGGGCAACCCACCACATTCCTTTCACAAGTTGTAAGAGAAACTAAACTAATCTTCTAGGATGCTTGTTAGAAACAAGCACTTAAAATCCGGTAAAGAGGTGTCCTATCTGTGATGCTTTGACTTGGACAATCACTGTCCAATCAATTTTTTTGAAAAATGCCTTATATACTTAGAGGTATAAATATACAGACCTGACAGGTCTGACTCATACAACCCTAATGAGAAATGAGATCCATGTCGAATTAACTTCAGTAACACACAGAATAGTCAATGTAATTGCAGGTTTTATCCTCAGCTTGGTTGTGTGAAGGGTTGAAATATAAAACCTGCAGAAGCATTACCTGCACAGCTCTCCTGCATGCTGTTCTCTGCCTCTCCATGTAAATGCACACATTTCCTACAGCAGCTCTAGAGCACAACTCTGCCACCAAGGGAGACCAACCTTCAGCAAAGCCACATAGGAGCCTCTGCAGCTCTTACAGAGTCACACTCATAGAAATACCCTGAAGAGAATTTAGGAGACATGAGGGAAGACGTGCACCACAGTCATGTTCTCACTAAGCACCTTATCTACCTTTTGTGGAAGATAATATGTTACAATCCAACGGCCAGAAAGTCTCTGGGGCCAACACAGACTAGTTTTCCTGTCCCACCATGCCCTGGGTATAAACTAACCAGAGAGTATTCTGTCTATAAACCAAAATCTGTTAGTTTTTCCTCTCAAGTATAGAAATCTACCCTGGGAAGGGAATTTTTCACTGTTTGTAGACTACATCTGCTTTGCTGCCACTTCAAGGACTGTAATATTTATTTGCATTCAGGTATTTGTACACTTTTGGAAGTTAGGTTGAATGTGTTCTTGTTCATGAAAACAATTCCAAGAAATGTAAAATCTAGATATGTAGCAGTCTCAGAAAAAATATTTTAGCAACAGGCAAAGGTAAGATTCAGTTTTACAGGAATCAATTCCTCATGTTAGTGCTGTGCCAGGACTTCATGATTACCCTGTATGAACTGAGAACAGTACACTGAAGGGTGAGCTTAACCTCCAACTCTTGCATGGCACACAGGATGCTTGAGTGGATCAAGCTGTAGACTAGGATAATACTCAATCCTGGGACTGCCAGAGATGGATTTATTAGGAAAAAAACCCCAATCAGCTATTGATTTCTATTGGGAACTGACAACTTGATTCTGCCATTCTTAATGTAAGTATTTTATTTGGTAGAACAATACTGCTGAATTGAAGCATGCAACTGGACAACTTGAAAAGATAAGTCCTGATCCTCTGCAAAAACAATGTCCTTTCAGTGACTATAGACAAAAATCTTTCAGCCACAGTCACTACCAGTAGAATTGAGACTTGGAAGTATAAAGAGATGACATACCCACATCTGATGAGCACAGACTTTAGTGTTGACCAAAGACGCACACTTCATACTCTCACTTTCTGCACAGCATTATTTTCTGTTCAACAGCATTTCTGTTTGGTTTAAAAAGACATTTCAGCCTACATGCTGAAGATGAGACTCTGGAGACCCCTGAGCTGATGGTGTGTGCCTGTTGCTGAGGGCAAAAGAACAAACTGCATGCTCCAAATATAATGATATAAACAAAATTCATTCATTCTTATACAGAAAGAGGTCAATCTGCATTACTTTTAAAATAAACACAGAAATAAAGTGAGCAAGAAGATGGCAATGAATTCAAAATTAGTTGGAAGATTATGAAAGATTTATTAGTACTCCTGTGAGAGCAACAACATTAGGTGCTGGGATACCATCTAATGCAGTGGCAAATTAAAAAAATGAGGAAAAAACTGTAGATCTTAAGATTAAGATTCTACAACCTTTTTTTTCAGAAACATGTGCTTTTGGCATTCATCCTAAATGTTCAGATATAACAATCTTTGGGCAATACAACAATGGATTTTTGGCAATTAATGTCCCAGAATATAATAAATTGGAAATAATTTATTTCAAGTATATTCTTACCTCTCATGAAAATAGAGATGGAGAACTACTTGAAGAAATGAAATAATTTCATAGGTTCTTCAGTCATATCTATTTTAATCATTAATTTTGTTAAGCTTTAACACTGAGACTGACAAAGGGGTTTGAAATACATATCCCATCTCTAGTAAGGAATAGGCTGCTAGCTCCTGCTTTTCATAATGCAATTCCATTATTTAAATGCCTAACTATTTTCATTTCCTTCAACTCAGCTAGAAGAAATACAGTGTATTCAGTTTCACCTCGGTTTGATAGACATTGTCACAGCACTGCAATTTAAAGGTTGCAAATATTTCAAGAAGCTGATTTAGTCTGCTCACAATGTACAGTTGCTTTGAGTATTTTTTTTTCACTCCTGTAGGAAGCCCTGCAATAGATTTTCTGGGCAGATAGTAGATTCTCCATCATAAGAAAACTTTTAAAAACAGACTGGATGAATACAACAGAATAATAGAATTGTTCACAGGAAGTGTAATTTTTAGTTTAGATCTGATTTTGCAGGATCCTGACTAACACATGTGCCAGTTGGAGGAAAGACAAGTTTCATCTTCTCTGTAATACACTTTTAGATATTTAGAGACAAATATCAGGTCCCTCTGTAGTCTTTTCTTCTCCAGGCTGAGCAAAACCAGCTCCCTCAGCACTCCATCTCCAGACCACTCTAGAGGTTTTTTGCTGGAGTCTCAAAATTATCATTTTGCCTCTCATAAATCCCACCTTGCAAGAGACAGATCTGGATACAGCAGTCCCAGTGTGGCCTTGGAAGGGCCTCCCAGCCATGAGCCTATTCCTTGACCTGCTAGTTGTGTTCATTGCTTGCAAGGACACACTGCTGGCTGGTGTTAAACTTGCTGTCCACCCATCTGCACAGTTTGCACCCACCTGTATCATTCTGTCTAGTATGGAATTATTCACATACACTCATTTATTAAATACGTATCATATGGAATAGATTTATATTTATGTTTATGTTTATGTTTATGTTTATGTTTATGTTTATGTTTATGTTTATGAGTTGATTTAAAACAAATAGATTTTTTTCTGGAGCCTTTTTATGACTTTACTTTCTTAATGTTCTTGCTAAACTCTTTGATGTAACACTGAACACAAAAACAGGTAAGCTCTCCTGCTTTGTTTTCCAGAATTAGATGAACCTTTTATAGATTTAACTGAATAAAATATTTTCATCTGATTTAACCCTGAACTTGAATACTGTTGTGCTTTACAGTAAAATAAGAAAAAATATGGGCCATTTATTATATACATGGACCTGAGCATCTTTAATTATATTTTAAATTTTATTTTAGACCAGTCCTCAAAAACCAGTTTTTCTGTTAATAGATTCCCAATTTAACATGCACTTCCTAATGGTTCACAGACCTTTGGAAGATCTCAGAGGGGTTGAAATGCAGTAATCAACAGTAAGTAGCAAAATGACCTGCTCTTACGAAAGCATAGCTGAGTCACAGCAAGTTTTTATCAATGGCAGCTCTGTGTTGAAAGTCTTTAAAGTCATCAACTTTTCTAAATTCTGCTAGCAGATGATTTTTTTCCTTATGTCTAACATACAATTCATAATACTCAGAGCTGTTTTTAAAAGGATAGCTAGGAAATGAGAATATTATTCTGAGTGTTTCTTCAACGCCTTATTTTTTGCCTATGATATGGCTATGGAAAAGTCTCCAAGAACAGGTACTGTCACCAGCTCTGAAGATAGAATTTTAGAGTTTTGGCACATATTTTTCAATTTAGATTTCCAAGAATTTGCTATGTTTGGAGTCATCTCCGGAAGTAAGACAGTGAAGGAGAAGCCCTTGGAGACATTTCCAAGGGCACTAGGGGACGGATGCCATTGCTAAAGTATCTGAATACTTCATATATTCACCCCTCTAGAGCTGGTGGGCAGGCACAAGTTTGTCAAGGGAAAGAAACAGAGCAAGAGGAAAAGGGTTAAGCAGCTCAAGGCCTATCTTCCCATCTCCATTGGAACTATCAAAATGAATTAATTTCTCACTCAAGAGGCAAAGTTCTAACAGGAGAATCTGAAATGTTTTATCAAGTGTCTCCTTACCAAGCAAGTGCTTGAGAAAGCTTGCAGATACCTGTGTTGCTAGGTATCTAATTCTATACCTGCAGTACCTTTTCACCTGCAAACAGCTACATTATGGGGTACCAATATTGTGCTAGGATGTGTTGTCCACTCCTCTTCTGTATGAAGGAGAATGGTGATGATCAACCAGTTTGACTGTCAGCTTAAACCTGTCTCTGATTATTTTCTGCAGCAGATCACCAAAAAATAGGTGATCTATCTACTGAAAAGAATCTGTGGAGAAGCCAGACAGTTTATCTCTCTGCCTAATCCGTGATGGGAGCTGCCAAATAACTGCAATATCTGATGGAAGTTCACCACTGCAGCCCCCTGTACCAGCTGAACCAGGGATCTGCTGCAAGAATTTTTTATTTCTAGGCTTTGTGGCTTACACCTTACATGGGGCAGGGAATGGGAAGGAGATGATTAAGAATGGGAAGGAAATGATAATTTGGCCTGAGATGACTGAGGCACAGCAAGGATTTACCCAGTCATAGGAAACCAGATATACAAACTATTTTGGACACTATGGAGTCCTCTTCAGATCTTCCAGTGAGAAAGACATGACACCTTACAGATAACCTGTTCCTCTCCTTACCACCATGAAAACCTTCCTGATATGAATCCCTCAATCTTAGTTACTCATAGTTAATACCACGACATCTGACTTCTTACCTGCAGCAACCAAGTGATCATCATCTGCCTTCCTTGTCAATGATCCCTGAGGTCTTCTCTTGGTATTTTTCAGACTGAACAGGTTTTCTTACACCTTCTTAGACCATTCTTGTTTGGCAGATGATCATTCTCACAGCTTATCATTGGTCTCTTTTTTGTCCAGCTGCTGCTTGATGGTTAAATACAGCTCTTCAGAGAGAAACATCTGTCTTATTTAAAGCCAGAGCCACAGTCCTCATTGCTTCCCATCTGGGTCTGAAATTTGAAAGCTAAAGGAACGTGGAAAAGTGAGAATTCCTTACTACAGTAACCTTATAGTTACAGTTACAGTTACTTGGCAGCATCTTTTCGTTGTTGCGGAAATGTTTGAATCCACTTATTTCTTAATGAAATTTTCCCTAAGTTAAAACGAGTGTTACACATTTTAGTGGTCATTCAAAAGTTAAAAGTCCCCACTCAAATGCATTAACCAAGAAAAAACTTTACTTTAAAGCAGTTAGCTGACAACCAAAATTTGAAACCAGGAAATATTCTTATTTATTTGCACTGGACCAAAAATGGGCATGGCCACAAGCCTCTTAATATTTTAATGAAAAATTTTAAAAATCTAGGGAAGTCCAAGCCACAAAATTAGTGCTGAAACAAATTTCAAATTTCATTCTTTAAAACATCCAATATATACATTTTGAAAATAATATTATACTATTTTAAAAATGTATCATGTGAATTATGCTGATTTTCTAGTGATTTGGGGACAAATTTTGTTCATAGTATCTTGGGTAAAACATGAAAGACCCTGATGTCTCCAAATTTTTGATTATTTTCTACTGAGACAGGATAGATATTTAGCGTTTTCTCCCTCCCTACACAATAATTGATTAACCAAATCTGCCTCCAGCCCAGGGCTCTAGATATGAGACATCAGTTGGGGTACAACAGAATTACTGACTATGTGTTTGAGATACTGCATGTTCTATGTTCCTTTTTAACTCCAATTTTTCACAAAAACCTGTGAAGATTGCTCCCCTAGCTGACTGCCCTTTAGACTAAGTCTCTCTCTCTTTTTATTTTTTAAAATTTATTTCATTTTTTATTGCCTGGATGCCTCAGAGTCTGCTTTGTTTAAATTATGCTGGCCATTTTAATATTTTACATTTGGAGCTTAAAGTGTGAGAGTGAGCAGAAACGCTTCATTCACAGGGACAAGGGGCATGAGAGAGATTTGCTGCTGCCAGGTTGGTGGCTGTGAGCCAGCACCCACTTCCTTTTCTCAGGACAGGACCAGCAGCATCCTGCTGGTGTGAGAGGAAGCAATCCAAACCAAGCAGCTCCACAGCACCTGCAGGAAGCACCTGATTGCCTCTATCTTGTGCCTGAGAGCAGCAGCTCCTGCTGAGTTCCTGCTGGCATTCTGAATGCAGCCATGTTCTCCTCCCACAGAGGGTGAAAATAGGTCTAAATTCACATTGAAATGGGTGGTATGATATGCCACCCTGTTCTGCCTCAGTCTGCTCCTGCATCATGATAACAGGAAAGTGTTATATTGTATTAATTCAGGGACTGAATCTTCTCACTGATGCAAATGGGACAAAAACACTTGGAAGTTACACTTAAATAAAACAACAATATGAAGCAGGACGAGTAACCCCTACCAAACAACTACTGAATTCCATTCACAAAAGTTTGGACAGCCAGCACCAGGGAAGAAAGAAACCTGGCAGAGATGCTTTTCCGGCTGACAAATTCTGAGATGCTGCAAGCAGCAAAGAAAGAGCATTATCAAATGTTTGTGGGGATTCCATTTTTCTGCTGACAAGTACTGCAAAGACATTTTCATGCCATTTAGTTTTGCATACACTTTGCTTGGAAATGTGTTCATGGGATACACCAATTAAATGCTCATTTAAAGTGACCAGATTTTACTATGACACAAACTGTCTGCATTACCCACTATTTTTCCTCCAAATAGCAACAAATCTTTCTGCATGAGCTGTACCGCAATGAGTTGACAGAGTACAGCAATGCTAAGGAGCTACAAGAAAGAATTGTATTTGTGAACCACAAAACACAAATGTTACACAGCTAATTTTGAGGGCAAGGGCATGATGGGATGGCCAGGAAGAGAGAGAGAGCACATGCTGAAGGCAGCTGATAGAGGTGACAAATGCATTCATTTGGGCTTTCAAAAGCAAGAAGAGTTGGGAGACCTCTAGAGGCAAATGCAGGCTGGCTGGAGCGTTTCTTGGGCTCTCCTTGATTTGGCTGTGCTCTCCCTGGCAGTTTCCATACTAACTGCCCGTAGCAGGACACACATAGTAGTTGTGGGTCAGGAGCCACAGATCGTCTTTATGTAGGAACGAAAAAATACTTAACCTGTGAAAAAAAATAATCTTCTCTTACTTCTAAACTTTCCCAAGAGCTCCTCTTGCTCGTTGCTAGCACACTCTTTCTATTGATCTCACGTAGCTCCAAAGGACAGTACGGGAGAGAAAAGTGCATAAAGACAACTAAATAAAAAAGAATTTTAATACAATGACAAAGAGATTCTAGAGATGTATTTGGGGAAAAGAAAAAAATAAGGTGATGGGTTTTCAATCTATGAGTGCCAAATTGAAAGACAATAAATTTTGATTTTAAAAGCATACCAAAATCTACCATAGAAATACCAGAAGCAGAATCAGAAAAGGACTTTTCGGGTTCTGGAGCAGGACTCACAAAAGTTCCCTTCTAACATGTCCAGATTAGCACATAAAAGCAGATGAGAAGATAAACAGGGAGCCATCATATTCACTCTCCTCAGTGTGAAACAGCCTTTAACAACCTTTCAGGAAAATACAGATGACTGGGACAATTTCTAAACCTTTTTTGCCAGATGACTTACTGTGCTTTAATAATGGTGAGAATTGTCTTGCTTTTTGCATGGTCTAAATGAGTCTTGAGAAAATCAGTGTATTTAAACCTAGAAGTGACTATTTAGCACAATAGGTATATCAGATAAACTTTCCTGCATGACGGGGCCAAGGCAGCATCCCACATCATCCTGACTCTTAAAAACTACCAGAAAAATTGTCTTGATTTCATCTCAAAGTTATAAAGCAACAAAATGGTAATGAAGTAGGAGGAGATTTCTCTCCTCCTCAGTCTTTCTTCTCAAGGTAGTATTTTGTCCAGTTCCTCATCTAGTATACTCATGTTCCTCACAAATTATGAAATCAGCAACTTCAATATAATTCTTTGTTACAACTATTCTTTCAGTTACTTAGATAAGTACACAGTATGGTGTGTATGCAATTAAAACACTCAGCAACAAGTTGGTAATATATATCCAGTCTCAAAAAAAAATAAAAAACAACCAGTTTTACTTTCCATCCGTTTCCTAGAAACAGCGTAATATACACAAAAGCATAGTAAAACTGCTCAGCATTTTTGTTTGCCTCTTTTCACTCTTCTCTACAGTTATAAAAGAGTACCAGGAGTTATGTTCTTGAGCAAATATTCAGTAGGGTACTCAGACCCAGTTTTAGGCAACTAGGTAAGTGCCATGTGTTTTCAGAGGTTATCTAGCAGTGATGTCAATGAAAGTATCACTGTCATCTTTTACTGAGCTATCCCAGTTAGATATTTTTCATTTTGCCTCATGAGGTTGATGCTATCTATATATCTTCTGGTAATATTTGCTGAATCAAAAGATAGTCTCCTGACCTGAACGTTGTGAACTCAGTGGAAAGAGCCCTTTCTTTCCAAGAGACTGTAGATATGGTTCCACTAAACAAACTTTCACTATTTGGATTGCTTTATTGTCTTACTAAATACATTCTACAGTAAGAAAATTCGTCTTGATATAATGGCTTTTCTCTGGGCACCAAGATCTCTAGCAGCTTTATAACAACTCCAAAAAAGAAAAAGACAAATAGACAAAATCTGTTGCCCCATCTTTCAAATATTTTTGCATTCTCAACCTTGTCCCGAAAAAATTATAACATATAGCCAAAAAAACATCAATCAAAACACAGCAAAAAGAGCAGAGTCCTTCACCTTAAAGGAAAAATGGTTATTAAATCTTGAACAGCTGAAAGAATATCTCATGAACATTTTATACTGGAAAGCAAAATGAACTTGCAGAAACAAGTTCAACCCACTCTTCATTATGTGCTTGTTGTTATTAAATTATGCATAGGACACTGTGACGTGTGACTAAAGTTACTCTGGAAAGAAGAGAATGATATCCTGTCTGGCTTTCCTTGGAAGGAGTGGAAGGACCTTTAGATGAATGTCCCACATCCTTAACAGGAATTGTGTTATCTGAAATACACATCTCATACCACACATCTAAATGCACTTGCAGTAAATAGAATCCCTGATAGAAAGAATGAAACCTAAAAAGGTTTCAGTTTTCATTATGGTTTAATAAATATGGAAATAATATTATTGTTAAACACTTTATTTATGTATTAAAAGTTACTGACCCTCAGTTTCCAACTAATCTTCTAAGGACCCATGCTCATAGAGCATGTGGTGAGCCAGGTTCCCAAGCAAAATTCATCAATCACTAGAAAAACTCACCTTGCAAACTGAGTTCAGTGATGTTATAGTGAGAAAAAGTGAGGCCAGCCTCACAAAAGATCAGGATTTACATAAGATTAACATGCAGTCAAATTGGTCCCACTGCATCTCTAATGATGTCCTTAGAATTTACCCTCTTTAGAAAGGGTGTATGGAAATTATTATTATTGAATTCACACCATGTGCTCAAACTGGGACCAGAAATTCTAAGCACATCTCTTTCAAATTTTCTTCTGTGATTTGCAGCCTTCTTTCAGTATCCAGTTAATATTTAACTTGTGTTGACAGTGCAGGGGGGAGCATTACTCTGGACAACAAATGGATTAATACTACTAAAGAATAAAAGTGTAATAGTGTACATGTGTATGCTGAGTAGCGTGGAGAGAGATGACAGTCCTGGATACATTTGTTGCCTGAATTTAAATTATTTTCACATTCTGTAAAACTGTAAGTGATAAAAATCAGACAAAATAAAGAATCTGAAAAGAACCTTGTTAAACCCCTGTGAGGAGAAGCACAAGTCAGAATACAACAGTATGGAAAACTATGCCATGTCTTTATTTTTAGGACCTGGAAGCAAAAAGTAGCAGTTTAAGAAAGGTTTCAGCATAAAAAAATTCTAAAACCACATAACACAGAAAGTTACAAGAGAAGATTTACTTTCCAGTTGCAATTTGTTATTTATGTACAAATTTCAGATTTTTCACTGACATCTAAAAGAAACCTTTAAATATTTTTCCAAATCTGTTCTACAGACAAGGTCCAAAACACAAACAGAAAAGATGTGGGACAAGACTGAAATGCATTGTCAGTCTTCTGATTGAAAACTTCTAATATTCTTGCTTTTTGATATTCAGCAATAACTAAAATTACTGTTTTGGACTTGTGAAGGTGACGACTGCATCTCCTCTCTTTCTGGAATTTATTTTTCTCTTTAAAATAGCAGAATGTTTAAAAACAAAACACAGAGGAGTATTTCAGACATGACTGCCTCCAAAGTCTTCAGGATGATAAGAACAGCTAAGGAGAGGGCTGTACTTCAAAGCCATAAAATACAGTAATTTCACGAATACAAGCCGCATCGCCAGGTGTTGGCAAATATTTCGTTCTTTGTCCATAAATAAGCCCCACCTGAGTATAAGCCGCTCTGTCGTTCGCAGGGAGGACCCGTGTGCAACAAAGTTGCCAAATAGCAACAGAATTGCGGCATGGTGGGGTTTACTGTCTCAGCTCGGGCCATAAGGGCTCGGGGCTGCCGACAGGGCTGGGTGGCCCAGCTCAGCGCTGCCACTCGGTGGGGCAGCTCAGGGCCGGCCGCCGCCACCACTGGGCTCGTTTGCCCCAGCCCGGTGCTGCTCCGTGGTGGCAGGGGGTGCACAGAGCCCGCCGGCACCCACGGCGGCAGTGGGAGGTGGGGTGGCGGTGGGAGGTGGGGATGGAGCCGCACTCCTGCGGCGGCGGCACGCGGGGACGGGAGCCCCCCAAGCCGTGGGGCCAGCAGCACGGAGCCCCCTGCCTCCCCCCGGTCTGCAGGGCCAGCAGGAGGGAGCTGCCCCGCCTTCCCCACTCCCTGTGCTGCCTGCAGGGAGCGGCTCCACCTGCCGCGCAACAGAGTAACTAATTTGTAACAACGCGTAAATGCAGGGTTTTACTGGTAGGTGCTCGACTTTGCAGTTTGCGCTGACTCGGTTTGCACTCCCGGGGTTGAAAATGTCAGAAAATTATTCGCATATTGGCCGCTCCTGAGTATAAGCCGCATTTCTGGTGTGGGAGCAAAATTTTGAAATTACTGTATATCAAGACTAGAAATAGAGAAAAAAAGTGGCAGACAAAATGAGATTCCTCTGGGACACCTTGTTGCATTTAAATGTCTGGATCCTCTAGAGACAGACACTTCTCATCCCTGTCCCTGTATCTACAATGACTGTAGAAGCACCAGCCTTACTTTGCTCTTTCAGAAATACAGGACTGATCTAGGACCTCTTCATGTGTCAGGAGGAAAGGAGGTGCAGCTAAGGGAGACCTCAGATGCACAGCCATCTGTGCCTCTGCTGTGCAAAGTGAATCATTAGGTTCAGACGAAGGTAAGCAGCATTTTTACGCTCAGACATTTCCCTCAAGACTTGTGTTCTGTGATTTGCAGCTCTCTCTGTGCATCTGATCCTCAATAACTACATTTAGTTTCTATTAGACGTTTGGTTGGTGAGATTCAAATGGGCAGCTGTTACAGGAAAAAACAGTGTCAAAGATATCCAGTTATTAACCATACTGGAATAAATATCACTTGTGTGCATGTGTGAAGAGAAGTGAGAGGAGAATAACACTGGAAGTGAGGTGAATTTGTTATGTGAATTAACATGATAAGCATGAATTTTGTCTCTGTAGTGCTTTCCTGCTAGCTCCCTTTTCCAGGCTAGTGTTTGGCCCCAACGGCATGCAATCACCTATTTGTTTTGTCATCAGAGCCTAAATTTAAGTCCTTTGAGATGCAAACATTCTCATCCTACTTTCTTTAATATGTGCTGTATATTTAGAAATCTACTTATAATTATGTTCCCCATTCCTTACAGTAAGGTTAACTATAAAGGTAATAGCTGATGTTCTCATGTTAATCAAACCCTCTAGACTCACTTGGGTTATAATTAAGATGCTGGATGAAACACTGGAAATTAGTCCCTACTCTGCAGATTCCTTACAGACTGCAGTGTAAAGGAGAAGAAAAGACTATAGGGGAAATCAGATGTATCTGGACAAAACTATCTGAAGTTCTGCCTCTTCGGCTTCTCTAAATATTGCTGTTTGAAATTAATTCTGCCAATTTCATCTTTACTTAAAAAGTTGATAAAAATCAATTAGATTTCTTCTCTAATATCTCTTTGTAGTAGTGATAATCGGCCAGTTGAAACATTTCCCAGTTTCCCTGTACTAGATGTCATTATGGCCAAGTATGTGTAAGGCCCCTCACTGCTCAAGTACATGCATGGATCTGTGATCCCAAGGCTCTGGAGGCAAGAAACAGCAGTGAAAAACAGCAGTGCCTTCCTTTAAAGACTACAATTAACACCTCCACCCTGCAAACATCTCTGCACCCAAGGAACTCTATGTCAGTCACTCATCGTGGTGCTGTGGGAGAACTTTCACACCCAGCACAAGGAGACTTCTACACACCAACTTGTTTGGAGGGGCAGAAGCTAATTTTACACATGTCAAACTGAGCGACAAACAAATGATGATAACGAGAATGATTAAGCCTACATTTACTGTCAAGAGCTGGGGTTTAATCAGTTATGTGTCTATTACAGTTATATTTTTCAGGCAATAAGATTTTTTAAAATGCCATGCTAATCAGAAATATTAATTTCTGTCTAGTAGAGTAAAGACTTGAACCAAAATTCACTTTTTTTCACAAACCAGTTTTGGCACTGCTTTAGTTTCATTTAAAACATATACTGAGGGGGTAAGCAAAGCCTTAATGATATATAGACCCCAGGCCACTTTTGCAAAGATAGAAAATTTAATCTGTATGAAAATACATAGATGAGTCTTGAGTTTTAATAGATTCTCACATTACCTGTAACTCTTGTTTTAAATTTCATTTTTGAATTAAGGTAAAACTTATGTTGATAGGACTTTATAAGTATGTATGATTTATTAAATATGCCTACTGGTGGTTTGTAGATATCTCATAAGGCTCTTGAAATAGTTTGCAGGGAAATTTTGTGTAATCTAGAATATTTTATGATTTATATACTGTACAAACAGCAGAGAGGACACTTCTTGTAACTGCCAGTGCATTTAATTCTCTTGAAATGCTCTTCTTTTTGATGTTTGGTTGAGATTCTCTCTAGAATCATGCACAGCTACACACTAGCTTAATGAAGCCCAGGGTACTGGATTCCAAGTGAAGATGGAAAATGCTTGTTCATTCTGAGGGAATCAGATGCCCACTCTTTGGAAACATTCTCTGGATTTTCATTATGTTGTTTGCTTTCCCTTTCCCTCCTCTACACAGCACAAGCAAAGCCCACTGTGTTTCTGCTACCAATATGGATAATTACTGAGTGCTGTACTAATGAAAACATGGATTGCTAAATTAAAATAGCTCTTCCAGAGAAAATTTAATGTGGTATAAATATTAACAACTCCAATGTCTCTATTCATTTTTGTTTATGCTTTAAAAACTTGAATACAAATAATTTTTTTTGTATTTTTCATTTTCTATTTTTTCTGTCTCCTAACTATTGACTGAATGTATTGTTCTTCGAAAAAACCCAAAAATCCACTAATACCCAACAAATTATATTTTAGAGGCATTTTTCAGGATTTTTTCCCTTCACTTCAAAAGGTTTTGGAGGTCCTCTTAGAATGTCCTGAGATGTGAACTGAAGAATTAATACTTATATAGATTAAATAATATAACAGGAATTAAAAATAGAAATTTCAGCAAGGAGGCAAATGTAACTACCCATGCTTTTTTTGTACATTAATAAAGTTACTGAGATTATTGTACATTAAGCAGTTCATTTAAATAAATCTACTGTGACATTAAAATAATTTGTACATAATTTTAATGAGATATCAGACCTGGATAAACACACAAGTCTTGATTTTTCAGGTTTCCACAAACTAAGATAACAAAAAATAAACACAATCATTTATTTTGGAAAGAGCTGGGTAGAGTTCTTGGATAACTTGATAGTTTCTGGGATTAGAAATAAAACACTGCTCTATTCCTCTAATAATTCTAGTCTAAACTGTTTATATGTCATAAGAAGCAATTGGCAGGAGTTTCTTAAATATGTTTACCTGCCACTCTGAAAATCCCTAATTCTGGAGTGATTGCTTTTATTCTTATATTATATTTATTATTTTATTGTTATTTAAAATTAAAAGAAAAATTATCTCATCAGGCATGAAAAATGGTCTCATTAGGGATGCATGGTCTGAACAGCAGCTTTATTCACTCCATGAATTTCCCCCTCACAGGGCTGAAGTGTTTTTCAGCAGACAGGCTTTGGAAGTGCTGGACTATCCCAATGCTGTAACTATTCTCAGAGTTTTTAGTAAGGTCACTTCCAGCAGTGAAGATTACAAAGTTGTATGTAAAAGAATTAAATATTCCTATGTAAGCCTTATAGGGACTGATGTAACTTGTGCTAAAACTAATGGCAAATTATCATTCTTTTGACCCTGATTAGGGTGAATGTACTCATTTTTTCTTTAAATACTGTCTTTTACTAATTTCAGTATTTTATCCAAATTGTGAATGTAGCCCTCACTCAAACGCATTATTTACAATCCTTTTATCAAAGGATACAGCATGCCTCCAGTCTTCTGTAGACAGCTCAATGCTCACAATTCCCATGCTTCAAACAAACTAAATCTGAACAACTCTTCTTTGATAATACTGTGCTCTGGGTCATTGCTATGGGGTACACCATGCCAAGCAAGAAAGATACATAAATTATGAGGGGAAATAGTCTGTCTCCAAACAGCTTGCAATGCAGGCATCTGCAGAGGATTTTGGAAATATCTCTACACAATTCATGGAATGTTTCTAGGTCCAGATGGGAATTCATCTTTCAAATTCTTCACCTGACCAAGAAAATTAGGACAGTGCCTATTTCACAAGTAGCATCCTTACTTCTAGTACCATTAAATGCAAACAAAAAAAATTTACTGAATAAAATATGGTATAAATGAGACAAACTACACAACTACAAAACTTTCCATACTGTGTGAAAAAATGTTTTCCCTCATAACAGAACAAAATCACTGGAATTTTGCAAAGTTTGGACTTTCTTTACTTTTTATGTACAAAGCAAAACTATAATATCACAACACAGAACACTAGCTCAGCCTCTTCTCTGCAGAATTCATTGTTGTAATGACTCCTGAGCAGAAGCAGAAATAAAACCATTGAGGTACAGTGAATAATAATTTTCCAGTGTTTTTTTATGGGTGGGATCAGTATTTCACACACATTCTAAATAGTAAGCACTCATGCTTGCAGTCCCATGGGGCACAGGGAAATTGCTTACAGCAGAACAAATGAAAAAGTGTTGCTTCTGTGTCAAGGTAATGGTTAACAAAATGGGAGTTTATAAAAAACCACCCAAACCTTAGGAAAGCGATTTCCAGATTATGGGATGACAGATTTATACTTAAGCAGATGAATAGTATTCACTAAGAAAACAGACCAACATGCAATCTGTTTTGAAACAAATATGAATCCTGCCAGTGAAAACGTGATGTGTTCCAATCCTAGAATGAACAGTATTAGCTGTATAACATATAAAAAAATCCTAAATAGGTGGGCCTTGGGAGAAACTAGCTCTCTGTTTTACCTCTTTCAATTTACTGCTGCAACGTCAGGAAGGGGGGGTCCTCTTGCTTTCCCCAGGCTTCAGCATAAGGTTTTGCCTCTCATCCATCCCTCTTCCACAAACATCTGAAGCATTTAGAGCTGTGACTCACCAAAGCCCACCTCGGGGCAGCTGTAGCATGAGAGGGACACGACTGCAGTGAGTCCATAGGGGTGCTGCTCCATGGTGCCAGACTTAGTGCAGATAATGAGAAACTCCCCTAACTTCACTGCTCCTACCAGAGAATGCTGTGAAGAGTGAAGCAATTGTGGCACTATGAGAGCTCATAAAAGTAGCTTCCACTGTTTCTCTTTGCTGTCTCCATGAGTAAAGGATAAAACCTACAGTGAAAGTTTAAATCCTAAAGGCATAACAATTTACATCAGTATTCCTTGAGCGTCTCAACTCCTATTATGGTTCCCCTCCACCCCACTATCAAGGAGGACAAATCTTCTTCGATTATGTTATCTGGGGGAACTCTTTTATCAGCTGCTGGGAAAAGTGGCAAAAAGTTCCTTTTTCTCGAACCTTGGTGCATGCTAAGCCCAGCACTCCTTCTGAGCTCCCTTGTTCCTGTCCCTCCCACCCTTCTCAGAATGGCCTGAGCTGCAAAAAGGCAGCCAGCTGCTTTTGCGTGCAGGTTTCTGTGAGAAAGGCAAGCTGTAAAATTTGACTGTAGTCTGCAAGAGAAAGTGGTAGGTGGAAGAAAAACACCTGAGAACCGCTTCAGTAGCACCTAACTTTCCATTCAGAAGCAAGCCAGGCGAATTTAAAGCCAGAGCTTATTTTATTTGATGGTAGCAACATCCTTCACATAGAAAAATGAAAGGAAAAAAATCTGTCCTCAGCCGAGTGGTGGTACCTTTTGAGCAAGTTTTTGTTTGCCTCCTGACTCCACCTGCTGGGAAGACGCCCCAGTACCTGCTATCCGCACTGACATGTTTGTCAGGAGTGCTGAGGTGAATCACCCACCGCGCGTCCGCTCCGGCTCCCACCCTCACCGTGGCTCTCTGCATATTTAAATATTGGGCAGCTTGGAACAGTCATAGCAGAAAAGTCCTCCCCTGCACTACTTCATGCACAACCACTCGACACTTTTCCGTGAGGTAGGAGGTGTTGGCTCAATTGCCCCTGGATGCCCGCGTAGCTAGGGTCTGCTTTTCTGAGGGCACCAGAGGTGGCCAGAGGTGCTCGGAACCAGGTCTTTCTCGGGCTCTCCTTAGAGTTAGTTAGTTTAAAACGCTTACATGACTTCTGGAGCAGAAACGGGAATTTAGATCACTCTGCCATCCGATGAGTGCTGCTGCCAACTCTTCTTCATCCTCCCCAGCTTGGTGGACGGTAGGTAGATGGTTCATGCAAGCTGGAGAGCATCAGAGGAGACGGGGCAGACGGGAGGACGCGGGACAGCATCCCCGGGGCGGTCAGGGGCCCCAGTAGCCCTCGATCCGCTGCGGGGGTAGCGCCCCACCCGCCCAGGTGCTGGATCGCAGGGGTCCCACGCTTCACGCCCTGCATCCACCTGGCTTTCCTTTCCTAAAGATGCCCGCGATAGAACCTCAGCGCTGCCTCGGGTCTGAGGACCTTCTCCTCCAAGGGGAGGAGGAGGAGGAGAGGCGAGGTCTCCGGCTGGGCCTCTGACATCGCAGGGTCCGAGCTCCTGTGGGGCGAAGCGCTCTCGCTGCGGATAGAGCGGGGCGGGCGGCGGACCGGCAACTCCCGGCCCCGCACGGAAAGGACCTCCGGTACAAAGGGCGGTCGGCCGCGCTGCGGGGACGAGGGAGTGGGGGACCCGTCCCTGCCCCTGGGCCGGGCTCCTCCGGGCCCCGCGCAGCCCGACCCCCGTTCCTCCGGCGCTGTGTCGGGAGCGCGGCAGGGCCCCGCTCCCCGCGCCCCCGCAGCACCAGCGCCGGCTCCGGCACGGCCGCCCCGCCGGCAGCAGCGCCGGGAGCGGCGGGGGCGGGGGCGGGGGAGGCGCTGCCACCGCCGCCGGGCGGGCTCTGGCCGCCCCGCACCGACGTCGGCGCGAAGCCCCGCCGCGCCCGGGGTGGAGCGGAGAGCGGGCGCGTCGCGGGAGAGGCGAGGCAGATGCTTCCCGAGGCGCAGCCCTGCCGGAGGGGCTCGACCCTGGCTAGTGCCTGTCCGCCCCCTCCGGGACGCGGGCACCCAGCGGGCGGCTGTGGGGGAACGGGCAGCGCCATGCGCCCCTCCGAGGAGTGAAGGGGCGGCCGGGCTGCTCCGGTGCGGGCACGGAGCCGCCGCGGAGGTGGCCCGAGGTGACGGGAGGCCGGGAGAGGTGCCGCGCCAGCGTCGGTAGCGCTGCCACCGTAAGTCCCGGCAAGTTCGCCGCTGCCCTTCCCCACGCGGGAGAGGCGCCGGGGTCCTGCGAACCCACGGGGCAGGCGGGGAGCGGGGTACCGGGGGCACACAGCCCCTGGCCGGCAGTGCACCAAAAACAGGGGTAAAGAGGGAGTGGGTTGCAGGAGCTCCGACGCGCTGGGGCGGAGTGTGCGGTGCCCCCCGGGGCCAGGGGCGAGGGACGGCGGCCACCGCTGGCCGGCTCTGGCGACCGGGGCGCAGCGCGGGGACGGGGCACGGCGGGTCCCGGAGTTTCCGCAGCGGCTTCTGCGCTGGCGAGCCGGGCACTGCCGGTACCGTATCGGTTGTGGAGCAGCCGTTCTCCGTGCTGGAAGGACGGGGCGTTTAAATGACACCTGAGTCACTAGTTCGTGCTTCTCAGGCATGTCAGATATTATCTCCGTGTCATTTTTCATCTGCTGGACCGATATCTGTACTTACTTTGGCGTTTCACGCCGCAAATGTAATAAACAACATTAGTAGGTTTCAGAATATTGCCATTGATGACGATAGATTGATGTATTACTCTATTTACTGGATGTGTCCAAGTGCAATATAGTGCCTGCCAATTTTGTCTTTAAATTGCTTTATTGATTTCATACTTGTGGGTTTTTTTGTCAAGGTTAATGTAGTTGACAATCGACAAAGGAATGAAAAAAACTTCTGGTTTATTTTAGTTACAGAATGGCAGTTGTAGCTGAAATGATGAATGAAAAAATCATTCATAAAAAGAGTAAATAGAAAGATGTGTATCCTAGGACCTCTTGAAGTCAATAGTGTCGATATCTAACAAATGTCTTCCTGCCAAGCTTTTATATACACTGGCAACCCTTGAACTTCTTAAGGGTAATGCAATGTGTGATATTCTTCTCAGGACTGAGTTAAGTAGTCTGATTAGAGGGAGTTTTGAATGAGCTAAACAAGACATAATGGTATAATGCATTTGCTTTTTTTATAGGCACTGAATGAAATTAAGATTTTGCTTCTGCTCCTTTTCCCCTTCAGTGGTTGAAGGATGATATTGTGGAGGAAACCCCTGTGTTTGGTCAGTGAAAGGGTCCCTATGCTGCTTTAGGGCTGAGTATATCAGGGCTGACCAGGATAACATTTCTTTGCTACCAACAGCTCAAACTGCAGGTCGTGTTGAGCTGAAGAGAGAATTTAATTCATCTCTCAGAATCCTAGGCATAATTGTCAAGTAAGTAAATTAAATATAGAAGAGCTAATACTTCATTGTAATTTCTTCAGACATAGGATAACCTTTGCTGGTAGGCAACTTTTGTTAAGCTCCCACTGATGCTTACTATAGCTGTCATATGCTAGCTGACATGTAATAGTTCTGAATGAACTAAAATGCTGTGCTACTGTACTTACTGGCACGAAAACATTAGAGTACGGAAACTTTATAAATCTTGGGTAGATGCTGATCCTGTTAAGATCAATGACAAAATCCCAATTAACCCCTCCAAAGGGTGGAGGTTTCACCATTTCTTCATTATCATTTATAGTGAGTGCCAGCCAAATTTACTTAGAAATTCAGGTGGCAATGTTTAAATCTGGCTGGTGATAGCACTTCAAACAACTCTAGGTAGTGCTGCTTTAGAATCATGGATAAGAGCCACACAGGTCTTAATACTTGTTTAAAAAAGCTATATAGAATAAACTGTATTCTGCTTTCAAGAGGAGTAGGCAGTTCAGATTTGCCTCACACTCCAATTTTTATGTTTCATCAGACTGGATCACTTTTTCATAAAAAAAGTTGAATTCCAGTTTGCATATGCACCACAGGTATTCAAACAGCACAGGGGGGAATATTTTTTTTATTATTTCATTTGTGGCAAAGAAGTTTACAAGTAAACTGCTAAATATTTGAATTACTATAAAAACGTCTGCAAACAACTGAAGCATGTTACAGTTTAGTTCTCTGCAGTTCATAAGCTTTGTTGAGAGATGAATGAACAGAAGCATCTTTTCTAAAAACCTTAATGAAATGTTAATGAGTAATATGCTTACAAGGATTAGCTTCATAAACTGACAGAATCTAGTTTTGCAAACTTTTTCTTTGCATGTCTACAGTTGAGTGATTTTGGAAAGCATCTGAAAAGCTGAGAATTTTCATTAACGATGAAAACAATGTTCTACAGAAGGTTTGATGAATTATTCTTATTCCAGCTCTCTTTTAGACTGAGATAAAATGGAATCATGTTTAAAACCTAGCTAGTTAATTTTAAATCTGTATCTGTGGACCTGTAAGAAGCTATCTGCAAGTCCTGTTACATAATAATAGTGGTATGACCAACATAGCTGTCAGTAATTCCTACTAGTTTTGTGTGAGTGGAAATGGAGAAAGAGAGCGCATATAATGACTCAAAGTTCCTGAAAAATCAGTAGATAGAAAAAAAGACTGCTTATTTTTTTTCCTTAATGCATGCAAATAGAAGTTTTTTGAAAAATAAGCAACTAAATAATTGAGCTATATGGGACTGAAACTATCCTACAAAATACAATGAAATTCAGTTTTGAAAGTGTTAGTTAGTTCTACATACTAGTAAGCTGGTAAACTCAGTCTTGCTTCATTTCTGGTAATAAATGTTTGGGTCCTAACTGTTGTCATCTGTCAATATTGAAACTCATATTCATGCCAGCACAGATCTTACCTGCACCTTTCAGGGGCGATCCTGTTACGTGCTGAGGACTTTCAGTTACTGTTTTTGTTAGAGTGACATCCAGTTAGGTCCCTACACAGAGTTAAATTCACTCTCCTGAAAAATTTGCAGTGTAAATAGTCAAGAAGGTCTAAGACATCTAGCCAAAGACCAGATGATGATCTCGGTCTGAAACATGAATACTCTGTATGTAACAACAGTAGACTGAGCACGTTTTAAGAGGATTAAATGTTAATTGATTATTTTAAAAAGGGCACCCAGAAATTAATGACCAATACCTTAAGGTTGTATGTTATTTTCCACTGATCTTATTTTCTTCAGTATTAATTTCTATATTTAGTAGCATTGGCCTTCCATAGAACAGCGTATAGTTTCATGTGATTTTATATTGGTTTTTGCTCTTACTCCCACTTTCCATTTGACATTGCTTTTAGTCACTTCAGAAGTGAATTTTGAAGTAACCTAAACAAAGAGATACACTGAATTGCTTACATGAAGAACTACCTAATATTACAATAGCAGTGAGAATTGTCCATGCATCAGTTAAGAAGAAGCACTGCTAATAATGTTTGACTTGAAGTCACCTGCAAGTTACAACTGGAAAATCCAAGTTTCCTGCTAAGTGTAGTTACAGACATTTCAGATGGACATGTTTTTAATCAAGGTGATATCCACACCACTGGAATCTTTCTTCAGGCCATCTTCTGAACAAACCAAGGACGTGGTCTTGCCTTACCCTAGAGCCTGTGAACTGTTCAGGTGGCTCCATGCTTTGGAGGTGACTCAGTTAAGCAGCATGGGAAGGACCTGGGGGTGGTAGTTGCCCTCTGGCAGTGAACTCCTTTTGACTCTTTGTGCTGCTTTGTATGGATATATGCAAAGATTTACCACTTAACCAAGGAAGTACGAGAAATTTGGGTATTTAGCCATAAGAAGAAAGTGTAGTCATTGCTCATAGTTGATAGAGAATAGCACTGGGAACAAGCATATACATAAAGCCCATCAGAGGTGTGCTGCCGTGTGTTTTTCCATGGTTCCCAAAATGCCTTCTGAATTAGGATGATATTGTGGACAGGAGAACTAGAATTGGTTTTAGCAAGTTACATACTGAAGTGTAGTCCTGAAAGGTGGCTTTCTACAAGGATCAGATTAATCTGTGCACCAGAGACCGAGGAATCATGCAGGGAGGGAGACTCCTGTGTCCAGGAGATGGATGGATGGTGCAGTACTCATTTTCTTAGCTGTAGATATTGTACACAAAACCAACTGAAAAATGCAGTTCCTGTAAGTGTATCTTCTCTAGTGCACCTCAACATGATGCCCATACTCCTTTTTTCACAGGAGGGTTCAGGAAAGGTGACATGGCGTGGCATCTGGATCCTGACTTTTTTATCACTTATAGTATAGAAGACCTGACACAGATTTGGCAGAATGGCTGTTCTCACCACACTTTTAGGAATGTTTTTTGAAATAAGCATGCATTTCATTTTAATATGTCACATTTAAGTGTTGCAGTTTCATGTGACACTGTTTAGCAAATAATTTCTTGCTTGGTCGTATCCAGCAGTGTATATAAGAACCAAATCACTTTGCCTGTGGTTTTTGATGAATAATGCTAACTATTACCAAGAGTTACATGAATAATGCATTCGATAAATTCAAATAAATAACAGGTTTTTAAATCAATGGTTTCGCTGCATTTTATTTAGGACGGCTCTAATGGCATGTAGTTTCAAGAAGAATTAAGATATGACAAACTTTTTGGTAGCTTTGACATGTTTATTTTGTGATGTTCTCATTACCTTGGGATTATAAAATTGTTATTCTTTAAAAGGAAATGTTCAAAATGCCTTTCTCTTTCTG
This sequence comes from Catharus ustulatus, assembly GCF_009819885.2. Taxonomy (NCBI): domain Eukaryota; kingdom Metazoa; phylum Chordata; class Aves; order Passeriformes; family Turdidae; genus Catharus; species Catharus ustulatus. The sequence goes on along the minus strand of NC_046221.1, from coordinate 24,922,042 downwards.
GGTCTACAAAGTGCTTCATTGCCCCTCATCAATTAGAAAATAATATTCTTATTCTGGTTATTTCTTCTAGAAATTGAACAGTCTGCAGGCAATGCCAAGTGAGTTTACAGACATATTTGGAGGTTATTTGAGTCAAGATGACTTGTGCTATGTCTTCAGAGTTGTCTTCTCACAATTAAGTTGACAATTTAAAAATACCTATTTTAAATATATTAAATGTCTCTGAAAACACAGTATTGCCATTGCAAAGATGTCAAAGCTTCATGATTAAGACTGTGCTGAGATATACTTGTAAAACAAAAACAAGCTAAACTTCTATTTTACCTTTTATTAGTGACTGGAATGAGACTCCATACTTGGCAGAGTGTCCCCTCAAAGGTGAACTGCATTTTCTGCTTGTGGTTTTTCAATAATGAAATATTTACTTACTTTTCAGTACTCACATAACAAAAACTGCTGTAATTCATGACACCATTTATAGCATGATGGAAGAGAGAGAAAGGTAACCAAAGACTAAATAAATTCATAGCGTGAATTAGCCTCTTCTGTTTCTCTCAGGTAGCACTGAGGCATTATCTAACATCAGAAAGCTCATCTAAGCTATGATGTATGCAGATGGATGAAACATCTAAGCTATGATGTATGCAGATGGATGACTCTTTTTTTTTAGTCTTGATTTCCCTCCAGCTGATGTCAGCAATGACTGTTAACTGCTTAGAAAAATCACAGGTGGCTCTTCAGTTGTATTTTACTTGTACCTTGATCTTCCCTACAAGTTTTGTGTGCCTGAGCAGTTATCTGTAGCACATCTAACTATCATGATTTAAATGAACCATAGAATACTGGCTGGAGAGAAGCTCAGCAAGAGCTGGCCATGTGGTCAAGCACCCCAGAAAGTCAGTCATGTCCTGGGCTGCACAGAAAGCAGCATGACCAGCAGGTCAAGGGAGGTGATCTCTCATCTGCTCTGCTCTTGTGAGACCCCACTGCAGTGCTGCATGCAGCTCTGGGACCACCAACATGAGAAGGATGTGAACCTCTTGGAGCAGTTCTCCAGGAGGAGGGACGTGAAGTTGATCAGAGGGCTGGAACACTTCCGTGAAGACAGACAGAGAGTTGGGGATGTTCATCCTGGAGAAGAGTAAGCTCCAGGGAGACCTTATAGCTGCCCTCCAGTACTTAAAGTAAGTCAACAAGAGGGCTGGAGAGTGACATTTTACAAGGATATGTGACATTTTACAAGGACAAAGGGGAATGGCTTTAAACTGAAAGAGGGCAGATCTAGATTGTGTAACGGGAAAAAACTTTAGATAAGAGTGGTGAGATACTGGAAGAGGTTACCCAGAGAAGTTGTGGATACTGCATACTTGGAAGTGTTCGAGGCCAAGCTGGATGTGGCTTGTGATCTGTGAAGAAGCAACATGAGTCCTCAAAATTACTTTTCTGTTTGAATTTACCCCCACTGTGGTTCAGTGGCAAACTGGTGATGTTCTACACTTCCTTCAGTACAAAATCTCTTTATGTCTCACTTTATTTTGCAAAAACTACATTATTTTCAGCATGCCTATCACCATGTGATTTTTTCCAACTTTATTTGATATCTGTCTCTGTTCACATAATCTTAGTGACCTGTAGCCTTAGTCTGTAGCTTGTATTCTGTAGTCTTAGTTACCTCTACTGTGTAGGTGCTTCATCTCTAGGCCCTTCTCTTGCTTTGCTCTTCCTTTTCATTGTTGAAACATGATGGTTCAATTTGCCATGTACCAGCTAACAAGCAGACAATAATGGGTATGATTCCTCATGGAAGAGGTATGAATGCTGTCCCACAAAGTTACAACTCTTTTTATGTTTTGGGCTCTCATCATCCACTCTAGTAAAATGAACACAAAAGATACTAAATGATCTTTACATTGACATGATAGTCTCTCTTCAGACTATACTAGCTCACTATAAAGAGTAAGTATTTCATGCTCTTAATATAACACTTGCAATCTCATCCAGCCTTAAGTACTGAAGGACAGGAGAGAGAGGATGCTTACTCCTTCACTACTTAGATTGCTTAGAGAAACTTCCTGAAGTTTCTTGGATTTGGTAAAAAAAGTGTCTACGATTGATGAGTGTTCTCATGTGACTAAAAGTTGGATCCCTCTGGATAAGAACTCCTGTTCTCACCAGCCAATCCAGCTCCTATTGGGATCCTTTTTTTTGTTTGTTTGTTTGTTTGTTTGTCTTCAAAACAATACAGAGAGGGAATGATAGGTTTATTGTTGTTATCCTCAGTTGTGCTGTTGCTGCAGGGGTGGAAACACTGGACTGAAGGGTATGAGATGTAGAAGTTGCATCAAATAACACAAAATTTAAAGAATTAAATGTTTTGTAGGAAAGGGAAAACTCAGAAGAAAGGTGTTAAAGGTGTTTTGAATGCCATATGCACCTGAGCATTTAGTGGTAGAGATGAACTGGGAAGTTATGCTACAAAATACCTGATTATCTAATAGACAGCCCTGTCTTCCATTTGCCTACATTGTAGCAGGGGAAATTTAATTTACATTTCAAAGGGCAGTTTAGTCAAACTAGCTTAGAGAATCTCTGCTAAATCTTTGGCTTTGCTTCAGGGTGTTTTAAGAACATTGAGAAACTGAAAGAGTAAGCCATAGACAGCTGATCACGGGCTCCTTACTGTGCGAAGTTGTAGTGGGAGTTTAACAAGTCCTTTAAGCCCTGGTCTTGATTAAAACTCGGTGATGGGGAACAAATGGTGTGAGTAGAGATTTCCTTTAATGTTCTCAGCCCCATTTCCACTACTGCAGACTGCTGAAGGGTCTGACTCTTTCAAGCCTTCGAGCTCCTTTGTGTTAAAATACAATATTTTCTTCTGTGTTCAAATGTTGCCAAGTACATTTTGGGTTGAAGCAGGATCAAGTAATAAATAATAATCATTGTTACCATGTGTTCCCGCAGATAAAGCAGACCCGGTATTTTCTTGTCAGCTGTTTTTTCTTGCATTTTTTGTTTTTATTGTCTCTGGGTATTTGATAGTGTATACTTCCTAAAGACTGGAGTAATTTCAGCACTGAAAAGAAAACGAGTATGTGTGGATTTATAAGTGTTCAAATGCCTGCTGACTTTGTTGGCAATCAGATCTGAAATGTTTTGGAAGAAAAGTGTTTGTCCCATGAAATGCCTGATGTAATCAGAGGTCATCACTGAAGAAACCAATAGGTAGTGAGCAAATAAATTTATTTCTTTTTCATCTACTGTTCAGATTTACATGCAGAATAATACTCCAAACCCACTCCAGCATTTTGTCATTGCTGTAGCTGTTTGAGTGACAGGAATTATGCAATTCCTTGCATTTAAACTAGCAGCCTCCCCCTTAATAAGAGGGCAAGAAGTGGTGCTGAATGGCCTATAGTGCGTGAGAAGTGAGTGTGATTAAGCCAGAAGGAGGTGTGTATGCACTGTAAGCAGAAAGGGTCCTGAGGAACCTCAAATATTAACTGAAAGCATCTCCATGCCCTTGCAAAATATTGGGACAGTGCCTGATTAGTATCAAAGCCTATAATTTACCTACTTATTTACATAACTTGCAACATATGGTCAGTATATTATTTACTGTAATGTGGATCATCAAATGTTACAGATATATCACACACCACATCAAAGAACATGTTTGATGAGAGGTTTCTTGAAGTGATGAATTACATTTTTTTCAACTGATGTGTAATTCCACATGGTGAAATCACGTGGGTTTAATATGTAAAGAAAGTTAATTATGCCGATTATTTCAGTGTACAATTTAAGAAATTGCAAAACTAATTTTACTGTTGAAAATACTCAAATATTTTTACGTGAAAATTAAACATATAAATTAATTACAGGATTTTTAAAATAAAATATTGACTTTATTATCATTACAAAAATACTTTTGTAAGTGTTCAAAATTTTTTATTAAAATACTATTTTAATTTTTTAAAATTCACTGTAATATAATAAGTGTCTTGAACTCAATAGTGGACATGGCTCAGATGAGCAAGGATGCATCACACTGGAAGAGATACTGGGAGGGAAAACAGCCCTATTAACAGTGCATAGTTATTTAAAAAAAAAAAAGTGTCTCTATCTTCAGTCTGTTGGGTTTATTTGGAATGTTTTAGCCAGATAATTTTCATGATCTCTGAAGATCTCCTCCAGTGCATGATATATTGCTTTGCTTATGTTCACAAGTTCTGGTCGCTCTTTTCATCTGAGAAGTTCTTGTGCTACCGTGTGGTGGAAAATGGACTTGGCAGTAGATGGCTTCTGAGTCAAGACTGAACCTTCTACATTTGTGTAAGAACACACCCACACATGCACAGGCCAGATCTTCTAGAGCTTTCCTCTGGAGCCACAGTTTTGAGGTAGTGTAAGCCAGTTTGTGCTGCCTAAGAGAGAGCTGAGAGAACACACTTAAACTACAAAAGAAGAGCTGGAAGAGGTATAAACAGTATGGAAAAATGGAAATGGTTTCACACATGGAAGAGGGACACTGGAATTAGGGTTTAGTACTGAGGACCAGTAGAATGTGGAGTTTGTGGCAGGAGTCATTTGAGAAGGACAAGCTTGTACAACACGTTAGGTTCTGGGGGAGAAACTGATGTTTGAACAACACTGACATTTCCAGAAACAGGCATTTAGAGGCTAGACGGGGTAGGAACTTGCAGGACATCAGAACATAAGGAGGAATATGCATTGGAAGAGACAGAATTACCTCTCCCCTTCCCCACTAAAAATGCTGGAGACATGAAGCCAGGAAAATGAGAGCGTTAAGAAGGGGAGAAGCTGAAGGCCTGGGAAAGAGATTCAAACTGCAGCAGCAGAAAGCTTGGAAGGAACTAAGTCTGACTAGGAATTGTAAATGGTACTGAAAGAATGAAGAGTGGAAATAGGTGAGAAGAAACACTTAGTGTCTGGTAGGAGACAGGAGTACAACAGAAAAAAGATCATAATGGAGAAGCTCATAGTAGAAAGAGGCAATACCCTTGGCAATGCACCAGTCATACGTGACCTGCCAGAATCTCACCCATATTCTGCCTTCAGCACACACCTCTGAAGATTTTTGGTGAAGAATTTTGCAGCAGAGTTTAAAGGCTCTAGTCTCTTACAGGAGCTGTTTTCACCATGTGTCGTTAAAATACTGGTGTAATGATCTTAAGATGGTGGTATTTATTCTTTGTGGGTTTATCATGTCAGGCTTCAGTGGGTAGGGTACAGAAGCTATCTGGAAAGCTAATTAATTTTAGCAGCTCTTTAGCTCAGCACATTCAGTGTGTGAGCAGGACTTGTGGACTGTAAGCCATGTACCAGTCTTTATAGCAGTAATTTAAGTCAAACTCACAGACAGAAACTGGAGAAAATTTTATGTTCCTCACACAGAGAAAGGCTAGAAGGTAGACCTTTTGAAAGAAGAAAGCTTCATTTAATGCACAGGCTGAGTTAATAGATTTTATTTTTTTGTTGTTGCTGGACTTCAGGCAAAGAATGAGGAAGATCCTGCTTCTCATATTGTTTTGTACAGAGAGATGGGAAGATTTGGAAGATTTGCAAATGTCTGTAAGGCAAAAGTTTTGAAGCTGACAGAAGAAATGTGGATAGATAGTTGGAGCAATTTGAAGTATATGGTTTCAGAGAGAGAAATTCTCTGTTGAGCAAAGAAATCTTAGGAAAGCTGAGGACTTGTTGAATCCTTTGGTGTGAGTGAATCAACCAGACTGTTTTTGCTGAGGAGAGATAAAAATGAAATAAAAGTATGTATGTTGATGGAGGAGTTTTGAGCATCCCAGAATGCCACTAGAATAGCTAGAGCATAAAAGATACAGATCAGATGAGGGGACATTTCAGTAATGGTGATGACATGTAGATGATAAAATGTGGGTCAGCTGTCATTTGTGTGCACAGTTCCAGAGAAAAGCACCAACCAAAGTTCACTTAGAAGCATGGTCCAGAGCCACAAACCCAGCAAGCTGCCCATGAGCATGAGACTATCATAAAATGAAAAATGAAAAGCAGGTGTTTAAGAATATGTATGCTGAATACTGCAAAGCAAACTGAGGAGATCAAAGGTGAAAAGTGTGCAGCTGAAGAATGTTGCTGGGGAGAGCAGCCAGCAGAAGAAATGTTTGTGTTTAAAAAAGATTTATAGTGGTGAGATGTACATATTTTCAAATTAATTAAGGAAAAATAGCCACAAAAATTAGTATCCGTACTGGGGACTAGTTTTGGGACTAACTTGAAAAATTGAATCCGTGGCATAAAACATAGTATACAAAAACATTTATTCTATGCAGATAAAAGTCCAAAGATACAAGTAAGCATCCAGACATGTCTATAATAGGCGCTCCTGCAGAAATAATTTTGCATGGAAAGGTTAGCTATACATTAAATTTGATTAATACATTAAAAACAGTAAAAAACTGTAAAATAATATTTGGCCTGGCAGGCCCATGTAATTGTTTATGAGTGTGTTTGAAAACTGAGGATGTCAACTGATTGCTGCAGAATCTACCTAGAAGGCAGTACCAGAAGTGCATTGCTCTGTGACATCTATTTCCACTGCGAGCCCCTTGGCAATAAAGATGTTAATTAGAAAAGTGAAGAAGCCACGGGAAAGGATGCACTTGATGACAGCAGTAGAGAAGAAAAATGATAGGGTATTCCATGTATGCATAGATATTAAGGATCTTTAGGGCAATGAATCAAGAACAAATCAACACAAGAACAATCATGAAATGAGACAGGAACAAAACAACCCACTCATGCTAAATGTCATCACTTCCAGGCCCTCTCTAACAACCAAATTCATTATGTTAGATGCACAGTTTGATACTGGAAAGTCTGATAGGACAAGGAGAGCAGCTAATTAGTGTTTTCTAATAGTTTATCCAGAAGGCAGTGTTTCAGAAAATCTGCTGGTAAATTGCACATGATATATCGAAGAAGAAATGTCTTGGAATGGCAGAATGTCTCACACTATTACCAGAGTGAATGCCACTAAAATCCAGTAGTGTTAATCACATTATATGGGGGACATTTGAAAATCACAGTCGGATCCAGATCATTAGCAAGCCGATGAGTGGTAACAGTAGAGCACTGGAATAGATTGCCCAGAGAAGCTGTGGAATTCTCCTCCTTGTGGAGATTTAAACTAGCCTGGATATGACCCTGAATAAGCAGATCTAGTTTTGAACTTAGCCCTGCTTTGAGCAGGAGGCTTTACTAGATTATCTCCAGAGGTCCTTTACAGCCAATTTTATTCTATGACTCAGGGAATTACTGTGGTCTCGAAAGGAGGCATGCAGGCATATCCAAAAATGGAAGAAAGGAAAAGAGCTGAAAGCACTGATCTCTCCAAAGGAAATTAAACTCACACTAGGGTAAGCAACTCACCTGCTAAATAGCAGAAATTATGTTATCTCTGTAAGAACCTGAAGGAAGAACAGGTTTTATGTGCAATTCAAAAATGGCCTAGGAAATTTAGAAAACAGCCACAGTTTACCTTGAAATAAAATGCCACATTCCATGGGAAAAACCTCTACAGGATGTGTTGTATAAGCTGTGGCCATTGCAGTAGTGATGTACATTTATGCAACATTTACAGAAGCACAATTCACTGTCAGCTATCTTTTAAATATTTTTCCTTCCATGTGTTAGATATTGCTTCTTCATCCTTCATGTGTATGATATGCTGAGCTATTGAAAGCAGGTAGTAAGTTTTAGAAGTCTTTGATTAAGGGAAAAAAATGCCTACCCACCAATGCAGCATTGGCTCCTCATCTATGGAATCATAATAATGCAATCTCTCACCAAGTAACAGTAGTTTGGAGGTTAATTATTAGTCAGTGAAGCATTTATACTGCAGAAATGAGTGCCAAGGAAAAAGCCATGTAGAGAAATTAATAAATCTGTTTACCATGAAAGGTTTTATGTATGTACAATAAACGAAATCCACTGATTACTAGTGATAAAGTACTGAATGACTTTTCTTTAAGTGAGCATGGTTCATCTGGAAAGAAGGGCAGAAGAAATGTGAGAGCTAGCATTTGAAACTGTACTAAGTATTCCCAAAAAGGCTATGCAACGATTATCCAAGTGGTTTCTAACTTTGGAGTTACCTTTGTAGTCTGGGAAGGCTTTGATTATGACTTTATTACACAAATTTGGTTTTATGAATTTAATTCCAAGAGAAGAGACCTTATATGACATATGGACACCAGTGATTTACAAACACATGAAGTGTTACAGGCAGGTACCATGTTTTTCTTTAGAATATCTTTTAACATCACTGAACTCAGAGTTTTTGGTAAAAATTCCATTCATTAGTGAAAGCAAAGGTGGAAAATGAAAACAATGCAGGAATTTAAGTATCTTAGAATGCAAAACCCCTGCCCAGGAAGTTAAAACTGTTATACTTTGAATACTATCGAGAGCTAATGTTAAAGTGATCTTAATGCTGCTGACTAAAGCTCATCAGTCCTCAAGAATGTGGCAGTCTGACAGCCAGTTAGCATCAGACTCCCTGTTAGCGTTCAGGTTTAATGCTACTCCATGAAGAACTCACATTTGCTCTGTGGATCATTACCTTTAGCCTGATAAAAGTACATCTCTGTTCTTCATACTTTGATTCCTTTTAAGGCATTTTTTTAAGAGCAGATTTTAGACACTGCAAGAGAAATGATGTGATGCTAGGGCATGAGGAAGCTTCCATAGCTGGGAGCACTGCCATCCTGTCAGAGAGACTGAAACGTATCAGGAATTAATATGTGATCTATTAGTCAAAGTAGTTACAATAGGGGATCCTGTAAAATATCCAAGATACTTGTTTACCATAATTCTTATGGGGTTTCATACCTGTGTCAATGTCCTCAAAGAGAGGAATATCATACTGGTGAAATCCTGTTTGGTATGCTGGCTTCCTCAAAATCTGCTGAATCCCAAAGCAATAGGATTATGTATGACAGAACTCTCAGTTAAAAGTAAAGAAAGAGACAGAGACTTTTGGAAACCCCTTCAGATATTCACACATCTATTTGAGAGAGAGATCTAGTAAAAAACTGTCTTTCCGCTTTCTCCATTTTGCTTAATTTGTACATGATTATTCCTGAGCAGTTTCTCCCGTCTTAATTATCTTTGATATTTCAGGGTAATCCTTGGGTATGGATAAAGCAGGAGGGTGGAAAGTCTGAGAAGGTGGATTTGGTATTCTTAAAAATCAGTAATTTAGATTTTTTTTTCTTATAATTTTATTAAAGCAGCATTTTATTTTCCATAGTACCCTCATCCTAAGTGAACTTTTTAAGCAATTACAGGAAGTAAGAAGCACTGCCAAACAGACAGGAAAAACATAGAACTTCTTGAGTATGCAAGCTAACTTGTGTGATGCAACTTTTCCTGAGAGGAAAAAAATGAAAATCTATCTAAATTGTTTATTTAGGTAGAACTAGGGGTTTCTGTAGCTAAGAGATTCACCCTTAAAGTATGGTCTGTGTGCAGGATGCAATTCCTGTCACGTTGAAACAAGGCCCCTGTCCCATCTGCTTATTTTACCACTCTGCTTAGAGCCAATCTAGTTGGCTAATAATTAAAGAAACCCTCTCTTTTGCATTTTTCCCCATAATTTCTGCTACCCTTGGGCAGAACTCTTTATTCAGGAATTGTGAAACAGTGTATAATGGGCAATTCCATAAATAAGTCATAACCTCTTAAATTATTAGCCTGAATTCATACCTTTAAGTCAGTGGTTATGCAGACTGGAATCAAAGCATCAGTTTTTTCATGCCTGGAAGTAAAATGGTAAAATATAGTAAAACACTTGACAATATTAATCTTGGTGTCTGGTGAGGAGCCTGGAGTGATCCCAGGTACTCCTATATGGAGGCTGTGTGTGGTGGCCTCAGAAAGTGTAATCCAGGGAAGCTAGCGCCCCTTTCACCTTTCCTGGCTAGCAGACATGTGGGACAGTGTTGGAACCCTGAAGCCTGGGAGTTTTCTGTGCTTTCTGGCACTGGCCCTCAAAAGAACACTGCTTTTGACTTGAGGCCTTGGAGAAGGCTTCCAGATTTGAGTGATGGAGTTAGGATCACTGGTGCGTAGTTTGAATAGAAGTGTGTAATATCACATGGTGAGGGGTTTGGAATTTGGCGTTTTAGAATATATTAATAGGTATGGGACAAGGTGGAAATTCTTGGATGTTGGCTTCTTCTTCCTTCTTCTTCCTTCTTCTTGATTTTAGGTAGTAGTTTTTAATTACAGTAATTTCACGATTATAAGCAGCACCATTTTGACTAAAATTTTAGTCCGAACCCAAAGTGCGGCTTATTATCAGGTGTGGCTTATATATGGACGAAGAAGGAAAAGTTGCTGTTTTAGTTTGGAGGACAGGTGTCTGCTGAGAAAGGCAGGACCTTCTCTTTGAAATGGAGAATGTAAACGCCCTCCTTCCAAATTATTATAATTTTGAAATCAAGGGGCTTTCAGGCAAAAATATGGGAATTAGGAATAACAGATCTTTTCTAGGGAAATTAAAATAGAAATACAGTACTACAAAGAAACAAACCCCAAACCCTGACAATGTCAGAGTACAACCTGACACCCCGTCAGGCAGGGTGTTGGTAGCAGTCCCATTAAATGGTGGCTGCATCCTCTCGCAGTGACAGATGTGATTCAATTGGAGCAGTGCTCCTGCAGAAGGTGCAGTTTCCCTCCGGAGGTCCAGTGGGGATGTGGAGAAATCCGGTTTTTCTCTGGAGTCCAGTGGAGAAAGGGGCTACCTTAGTGTCCCAAAACCTCTGTTTTTATCTTGGTAAGATATGTTGGGCTCTTCCCCCTGGCTGGAGCAACTTCCAATGGCATGAAGTAATTTTATCAGTCACACAGTGGGACTCAATGGGCCATTAGCAGAAAATGACTCGCTGGAGGAAGGATGGGTTGTGAAAAGATAAAGAACAATGCCCCGCCTGGTTTCAATGGATGGCTTATTAGCAGAATATCTCCTGTGGAGATAAGGATCACTGATAAAGATCACTCACCCCACCTTCAATAGATGGTGATAGAATAGATACCTTTTATCACGCTCTGTATTGTAACATGCGGCTTATAATCAGGTGCGGCTTATAATAGTGAAATTACTATAGATAGAAAGTACTGCAGAGCAGGTCACGGGTGTCTGGTCATTAGGCCAAAAGTATAAATAATATAGATGTTAGTTTTTAATTGGACTGTTTGCCTTTAAAAGATCTTGTATCAAGCGAAATACAGCTCCATTTTCTTGCTTTTAGTTTGGTAGCTAAATTACTGTAAAACTCACTGTACTATGCATAAAAATTAATAAACAACTGTGTCCAAAACCAAAAATCTATCTCTCGTGCTTCAGTCCTGACTCTGAGTGAAAGTAGAAGAAAAAAGAAGCCAGCCAACTAGTATATAGAATAGGACCACTAATAGGACAGGGGTGTGCCTGGTGCAGCAGTGCAGCTCCAAACTGTGCTGGTGGGGCCAGCCTGACGGACCATCCTGACTGGCAACAGTTGCCAGACTGATGATCCCACTCTCCACTCACTACCTTGGGCTGTCTTGGGGCCACTCTGGGACAGGCACTTATCTACCTCCACTCAAACCTGGCACTAAGGTGATGCCTTGTCCCTCCACTGGGCAGACATGCTCTGAGATTCTTGTAACACAGTTGTTCCTATTGAGAGTCAGGCATGAAAGCTCTGTGAGCATGGATTTAAACAGGGGTCTTGACTTGCTGACATCCAGGTGCTGATTAAGCTCAAATTGCTGTGCTATGTCAATAGGAATGAGATAGCAAAAAATCATAGAACTCCCAAAGAGTGTGAAGTTAGAACAAGGTAAGTAGTCACACCCTGGTTTGAGCAAGAAGAAGGAACTGTGTGTTCATGGATAGAAAGCACATCTGTGCTGTTACCACCTCAGTTACTGCACCAAATACTTCTCCCAATTATAAAAAGGAGGATACTCTTAGAGGGCATATTGATACTTCTTTTAAAACTGTGTAAACAAACCCTGTGACCCCTTGTACATCACACTTGTTATATTAAAGCCTTAACTCTTACTTGAAAAGAGATGATGCATCTGAGGTCTTCTTTGTGCTGTCAATGTAGTGAACAGTGAACACAGTGAAAATGACAATAGGATCTAATGCAAAATCTAGTTATATAATTAATATTACTTAGCATTAATCTGTTAGTGAAAAGGAATCTGGAGAAGGTTGGTATTGATGTAATTCATGCTTGTTTCAAAGTCTTTTAACTCTGCTAGAATAAATTGAATAATAAATATAAATAAATAGAGTAAATAGAATAAATTGGTCTGAGTGGTAAATGAGAACTTGTCCCTCTGGTTTTTTTTCAGTACTCTTTAACAAGACATGGGCAAGAGCTACACACTTCTCTGAAGGTTTATACTTAATAATGGAGACTATAAATTCATTCAGATTCTGAGGATTTTTCTGATATCTTGCACTTCACAATTGAAAGGGATGTTAGACATAAGTGCACTTGGCAGTTTCCTACTAGAAAGCAATATTCAAATAACAAGGAGACCCAATAGCTGATGCAGAATATAGTGGCTGAACAACAGGACTGAAACAATCTCACAAACCCAGGAAAAATAAACTCAAAGCTGAAACTTCTTTTCTAACTTTTCTTTTTGACCACACCAAGCAGAGCCTAAAGCACAGCCTGATTTCCCCCTAAAACATGATATTAATTCCATCATGTTTGCTTATGTGCATCTCTGCATGTGTGTGCATATATTGCATCTTTTAATTGTTTTCAATGAAAAGCCTGGACAGTACCTGTTAGCCTAATGGAGGAGAACAGAAAAAAAAAAGGTAAACAGATTGTTAAAATGCAGTCTTCTCATCAGGAATAGAAGCACTGGGGGAAAAGAGTTAATAGGAAAAAGAATAAATACTTGTGAAATATGGCTACTGCTGCTGCTGCTACTACTAGAAGAAAACAGAGGCATGAGAAAGCTGGCAGAAAAGAAAGAAAACTCCGAGCTTGTGGGAACACTCAAGCTTAAGGAGCACTGAGAGGTATAATTTTTGAATTTTCTTAGTCCAGTTTTAGGGAGCTACCCTACAAAGCCGTCTTTTTCAGTTTTCTTAGATGTGCTTCACCTGCCTCTCCAGATCTCTTGCTGGAGGTTGAAGAGGTGCCCGGTAGGTGGCATCCTTTTAACACAGTGCTGGTATCAGTTGGTTTGGGTTTAGTTTTGTTTTTTGGTTTTGGAGTTTGGGTTTTTTTTAGTTACAAGCATTTTTTTCTGCATAATTTAAATGGATTATCGCATGACTGGCACATGCAAAAGTTATATTGTTGTGAGGACTTTTATTCAAGGCTCTCAAACTTGGCATTCCCAAACTTCAAAAAAAATCTCTATTTAGGAATCTAAATGGAAGAAAGAGAGGGAGAAAGTGCTTTCCCTCATTGGTTCAGATCAATTTTCTGAGAGCTTTTACAATGAGCTACACATTCACAGCACCTACTGAAATCACCCTGTGTTTTCTGACTTGAAGGCTCTGGTCTAAATTAAAGACTTGTTTCTGGAATGTGGTGATTAGGATATCGTATTTACATTTGAGCAATTGATGCCTGAAATTGTGACATCTTATCATCTGCATTTAATTTGCCTCTGTTACATCTTGTTCATTTTTTGAATGTATTCATTTTTTTCTTCCTAAGAAATAATGCTCATGATAGCTGGGGAAGTCTGTGTTGTCACAACCCATCTCCGCTTCAGTGTTAGCAAGCAGCTCTACATATGAATGATGCCATCAGATGTAGTTTGAACAGACACGTGCTTCAGGCTGTTAATGTTTGGCACAAGGCACCAGGATCAGGTGCCAGCTATCCATTCAGTTAAAGCAGTGCTCCCTCTGAAAGCACACAGATAATTCACAGGCTGATTGCTCGTGGAACACAAATCTGCTTAACTTGTTTAGAAATGTGTAGTGGATCAGGATGTTGAATCACCAGGGATATCTGGGGATGTCTTGAGAAAGTGTCTCCAAAGAGCTGCTCTCCAACTCAAACTTCATCTCCTGGTCTGTTTGAAGGTTCGCCTTGCTTAGAGGACAAATGCAGCAGAAGTTCATTGTGGCTGGAAACAAGACCAACAAAAGAAGTTCTCAGCCACTGTCTAATAATGCAGGATCTGAAATAAACATACTTGGTAGCTGAACAAGTCTGCCTAGTTCCAAAGCTGTCTTTGCACAGAATAGGATTGACAGATCTGTATCAAATGGAACATAGTGGGGGGGGGGTTAAACATTTTTCTTCAATTTACTGCTCTGAGGTTTCTGAATTGCCATGGGGATAAAAATGCCATAGTGTCCTCTGCCAATCTGCAACTGGTGTAGTTACATCTCCAAGCCTTAGTACTGTAATAAATCAATTATCCTGTCAATTTGCATCAAATTGACAGGGCACTGAGAAGTGAAGTTGTAAAAAAATGAGTTTAAGATACTGGTCTGCTAAAAGAAGGAATTCTTTTATTTGTTCTGAATATATATTTAATCCAAAATTGTGTTGAAGACATCATTTTAAGGGGAATATAGCTGTTTTTATATTCTCTATAAATGTGTGCTCAGTGTTGTGCTTTACACGTACACACCAATTAAAGAATCCACCTGTAATTTCTTCCATCCCCCCTACTTTGCATGGGACAATCTATCCCAGGAAAAACTCCCAGAAAGACAAAAGTAAAAAAAAGGACGTGGATTGTTGCTGGTAAATATATAAATAGAAACAGTATTTCCAGAGCTAGAAAATTTCATTTAAAACAGAAGTATGGGAAAACTTGTTGGTGCAATTGTCAAAAAGTAGTACCACATTAAATGAATATGTCTGAGGACTACAAGGATAATTTTCTAACTGAATGTGAAGTGCAAAGTCATCTTCCCGAGTCTGCAGACAGACCATCCCTGTTTATCTGCTGCCAACCATAACTTTCCCAGATTTTCCCAGACTGAAATTCATATGATAGGATCATACCCACCCTTCAGAGTGTGAGTGACAGTGTATGAATCATGCCAATTTATAAAACTGTTGGTGCTCTCTGGAAAAAGCTCAGAGGAGCTGAATTAGTAGGGTCAGGGGAAGGACCCCAATAAATAACGTTTCAGGCCTGAGTAGACTGATAAAGTCTTCTAAAATAAGCAGGCTGCTGGAGGAGAGTGAAGGGGAAAAAATTCCTCCTTCCTTTGAATTTACAACTGGAATGAGTTTCAATATTTGAGATAGACATGGAGGAGAGAGATAATAATGCAGAGAACACCCTGGGGCAGTGCTCTCTTAGATGTCACAGCATACACCATCACAGCAGACAGATATTTGTCTCAGCCCTTGCTCCATGATGCTCCCAAGTTGCTTTTGTGACTCATCTTCATTGTTGATGTTAAAGCAGTAGGTGTCTGGTAGCAAGGACTTCCTGTAATCATAACTCGAGTTCTGTGGCAATTGCTTAACAAATCAGCAGCCTATTCAGTGCATCTGTCACAGATTAATGTGCAGGCATGGAGAGCTGTGCTCACACAGCCCCCAGGGATGTTTCACATCTTCAAACGTTGCAACTCGGTCCTAGGTCTGGCTGAGAGGGGTGCCGAGCCCAACATTGCCAAGGAGGTACCATAGGAGGGTCATGTAGAGAAGCTTCTTTGCTTTTCAGTGAAGATACTCTTCATTGCTTGTTAATAAGCGATGTGTAGGACAGACTCCCCACATATTTAATCAAACTGAGGCCCAGTTTGAAGAAAGGAGGAATTATTGAATGCCTCAATGCAGAATTAATTATGTCAGATTCTATAGGGAAAATTTATCCCTATGAATTATTAAAGTTTCTTTAAATTAAACTATTGTCTGTCTCAGAGTAGCTGGAAAATTCTTTTCAGGGCTCTTCAAACACTAAACCAAAACCTTGTTCCCATCCCAGAAGATTTATCAGCTAAGCCAAGAGAAAGATGTACTCCATGTGGGTAGAAACAGAAATAGCTGTATGAGAGGCTGTAGTTAATAGCAGCCTATTCAGTAATACTACAAGTCTATTTGGAGCACTTCTTTCATGGCAGATGTTTCAGAAAATGTAGCAAAGTTAAATTATATAGTTAGTTAATTAAGAAATTATAGCAGGCACTGAATGAAATTATGGACTATAATCAGGAAGGGAAAGTTTTTTATAGCTCAGCTTTGAAAACAGAAGTGTGAGTAAAGCTGAGAGACTGAAAGGGCAGAAAAGAGACAGTAGGATGAGTCAAGTAGGCTTTTGACACAGCATTGTCCAGTAGGAATATAGTTATATATATATATATAGATATAGATATATAGATATATGTCAGACATATGTAGTTTTTAGATAGTAGAAGAAAACATGGATTTAAAAGCAATCCTGATATTAAAAGAGAAAGTATGGAAGAGATCCAGAAGATAGACTGGAGCAAGTACATGGAAAGTTTGAAATTAATTTTCCAAAGAATTTTTGAAAAATTGTGTTTTTGTGAAGTTAAAATAGAATTTATAAGCCGGTAGGGGTCTTCAAGTTGGCAAAAGTCTCTCTAGACAGCTCAGTCCTGAAGCTTGAGTCTAGTAATGGGTGGCAATAAATAGCTGCACTGGATAAGCTGACCAAAAAAAGAACTGTGAAGGCCATTTTATGGCTGCAGTCCAGCATTTTTTTTTCTCACTTAATGTTTTTCCTTTTATACTTTTTCTTGATAGCAATATTTCTTTAGATTACATCTGTATTTGGTGATACCCCAGATAGTTTTGTGGCTGGGTTGTTGTATTGGTGTTTGGTTATCCAATAGATGACTGGATTTGTTTTTGTTTTGTTTGTTTGTAAATGCCCCCCAAATTTGTGTCCTTCTTTATGTCCTTAAAATACAAAACTTGTAAAAGAAAGCAAAATTCATGTGTGAAGCAGTTTTTGTTTTATAATTAGTATTTGATCCTGGTTTTGCTTTTGAACCTACTAACTTAAAGCGCCTTTCAGTTGCTTTGTCTTGTTATTGAAGATGATGTGTTCTTGACTCAGGGAAGAGAGTTAATGATGGTGATACCTGACTTGATATTTGGACAGGCCCTCAGGATCTAATTGTGCTTCAGCTGAAATCATGACTAAAACAACACAGATCAGACAAGTTCTTAATAATCCTGTGACATACCCAGAGTGCCAATTCTGAGAAAAAAATGATTGATGTTATTCGTGATTTATTGATCAAGATTTAGACAAGGGATAACAAAACAACTGAGCAGTTCAGGACACAACAGTTTTGTGCCCATATTTGGTTTCATGTTTATCTATTACAGTAAATTCACGAATACAAGCCGCACTGAGTATAAGCCACATCTCTGGGTGTTGGCAAATATTTCGGTTTTTGTCCATAGATAAGCCGCACCCGAATATAAGCCGCTCTGTCGTTCGCGGCGAGGACCCGCGTGCAATTAGTAACAGAACCGCGGGAGGGCGGGGTTTACTGGCTGAGCTAAGCTGTGCAGGCTCAGCCCGCTAGGGGCCGCTGACGGGGCCAGGTGGCCCAGCCCGGTGCTGCCGCTCGGGGCCCGCCGCCGCTGCCACTGGGCTCGGTCACCCTGGGTCGGCGCTGCCCCGCGGTGGCAGGCAGGGACAGAGCTTCCCCCGCTCCTACGGCAGCGGCGGCAGGCGGGGACGGAGCTTTCCCGCGCCCGTGGCGCCAGCGGCGGGCGCGGACAAAGCACCCCGCCTCCTCCCCGGGCCGCAGCAATGGCTGCGCGGGGCTCCCGTTGGCTCCCCGAGACGCAGCAATGGTGGCGCGCACTTCCCCCCCCCTCCCCGGGCCGCGGCAATGACGGTGCGGCCCCCCCTTCTCCTCCCCGGGCCGCGGCAATGGCGGCGCTCCCCGCCCCCCCCCCCCCCCCCCCCCCCCCCGTTCTCCCCGAACAGCGGCAATGGCGGCGACCCCCCCCCGTCGGCTCCCCTGGGCTGCGGCAGAGGAGGGAAGAAAAGAGCTCTCCCGCCTCTCTCCCCGCCCCCCGTGCTGCCTGCAGGGAGCCAGGGCAACACGGTAACACTGTAACAATTGCGAAATGCCGGCTTTTACTGGCAGGTGCTTGGCTCGGCACTCTGGCTGGCACGTCTGGGGTTGTAAATGTCAGAAAATTATTCACAGATTAGCCGCCCCTGACTATTAGCCGCACTTCCGGGTTTCCACCAAAATTTTTGTCAAATTGCTGCGGCTTGTATTCGTGAAATTACTGTAATTACATTTCCTGCAACTATCTCTGCCTACCAGATTGGCAACACATGTGCAAAACACATTTAAAACTATTTTGCCACAAACAGACAGAGGTAATGAGCTCATTTCTATGGAAATAATTCAATACTGTTACTGTTGCCTGCCTACCACCTGATCTGTGAAAATATTTGTCCAAATTTAATAGCGTCTTGTTTATTGAGAAATGCAGAAAAATAAGAGCATAAAACACACATAGGAGGTAATTGATTCACAAATAAGCTTGGTTTTCTGTAAAATAGTTAATCTCATCTTAATCCAGAAGAAAAAAATATTAAATCAATGCTAGCAGGTAGCACTTGTAAGGGAGAGAAGTATCAACTGTAAGACTAATAATTACATGTCTTGTGTATTGCAATATTTCATCAATGCAAATCCACTAATCCTTCTGAAGGTGATCCTGCCCACATTTACAAATGTAATTCAAAAACCTTTCCCTTGAATATAATGATCTGTCTTGAAAAAACCGAACAAGTAAACCAACTCTAAATCTATTCCTATTTGATATTTGCATGAGCTTTCATAATTTCTGAGGGAAAAGGAATGCGTCAGTCAATTTGTTTGGAAAATTAGAGTGGGAGTCAGGATTTAAATTCTCAGAAGATCTGGCTTCAAACACACAAATTAAGGGACTCATCCAAATGCATTAGGTGATGGATACACTCTTTTTCATGTTTCCTGTGGACATTATAGTGCTCCATGTTTATTCAGCTCTTTTGCTAGCAGGATTGCCTCTGCCTCTAATGAAAATTTGTCTAGAAAGATCAGGCCTCAGAAGGTAAAGGACTGGCCTGATTTGACATCTGATGCATCAGGTGCTGATTTCATCAGATTTCAAGATTTATAAGCTTCAAGATCGTTACAATCTTGCTGGAGAGTCAGCAAGGAATAAAAGAGTGCAATGGGTGTTTTCTTAGATGATAGTCTTTGTCCAGAATCAATACTGAACCAAATCTGCAGGTATGCATGATGACTAAACACAGAGAACAGTGAAAAACAAGATTCTTCTCATTAGTTAATGGTAACTAAGGACATTACCTAGTGTTTCTATTTATTTCTTTGTGAGATTATTTAGACAGATAACTATGCTGTATAAAACGATTTCCATCAACACAAAAAAACCACAACAAAACACACAAAAAACCATAGAAAGCACTTCATTCCTCCCCTGGCTTCCTCTGTTCCAGTCAATAGAAGGCAGGAAGTTTTTGAGACTTCCTCAGAAAAGATTTTCTGAAAAATTATAGAATCCAGCTCTTCATTATATTGTACCTCTCTATATTCATTCTCCATGCAGCATCAATAAAACGAAAATTGCAGTCTTTCCCTGCTGACAAAGATCCTGTCAGCAGATCTCATTAAATGTTTAATGCACAAATGTATCTACAAGACTGGTCCTTAAACTGTGATATGGTACTGCTGTGAAATGTTGGAAGACTACCCTGATGTATCTCAGAAACAGAAATTAAGAT
The DNA here is from genome assembly GCF_009819885.2 of Catharus ustulatus. Lineage (NCBI taxonomy): Eukaryota > Metazoa > Chordata > Aves > Passeriformes > Turdidae > Catharus > Catharus ustulatus. The sequence continues at coordinate 24,902,242 of NC_046221.1, read as the reverse complement.
TATTTGCTATTTAAAGGTGTAACTTGTAAAGTACCTTCTAGCCCTTTAAAATTAAAAGTGCAATAAAGGCTCCATTAATCTCATGCAAACAACTGAAGAAAAAATGTCCTTAAATAGCTGCCATAGTGCTTGCTATATTTTGTCATGTGTGTTCATAATACAGTACTAGCTTCAATACAACAGAATTAGAATATCAATTGCCTGTTTTTATTAGAGCACATTAAACTGTTTAACCAAAGTGAAATTGATTGCATTGAATTGCAAATTTCAAGTGAGGAAAAGCAGTTGAAAATGAAATTAGGCTCACTAGAGAGAAGTTAATATGCTCTTAAGCTCTCCTGTACAATGATACAAGCTAGAAATATAACTGCATATTCTGCTAAATTTGGTTATATGTTTAGCTTTGTGTACTAGGCTTTACATCACCTTTAGGTTGTTTGCTGAAACTTCTCTGGGTCTTAATGTCCCCAGAATTAACCCATGCATGTCTACCAGGCAGATATGGCACCATGCCCATCTTTCCATTATCTCGGGTTTTACTTTAGTGGCATGGGAGCTAAATCACTCATAGTGAAGTGAAGGTGAACTCAAAAGCTCACCAACAAACATCACTATATTTATAGTATAAAAATAAACAAGTATGGGGAGGCAGGGCATTTTGTTTTAATCTGATGTACTGCTCAAAGGTCTGCAAATCACAACACTCCCTGCCCTCGTGAGTCAGAGGTGCAGCTCAGCTGCTCAGAGCACTTTGCATTCTCACAGTGCTGCAGGTACCCAGATAATGAGGAAACAGGCTCTGCTTATGTGATGGAAAGACCAATCCCACTGAAGTTACTGTTGGGTTTGATGGATGCTTTTCTCCCTGGTGTGGAAAGGGAAGCGTTGGCTAGCGCTGACCTGTATTAGCAGGAAAATGGATAATTTCAAAACAGTAATCAACCAGAATTACTTTTCTGTTGGGCTCGTTTCTTGTGGTTGGCAAGTAGTTTTAAACTTACACTGATGAATTTACTAAATGTCAAAAAAAGGGGATAATAAATGTCAACATTTTTAGAGCATGGAACTGAAAATCTTGCCCCTTTCAGACTATGACTAATGTGAGAAATGTTCCAAATCATAGAAATGAAAAAATCCCAATAGAAACACCGAAGAAAAAAAGAAGATCATTCCTACATGATTGTTTTATTATACTTTGGCTTTTTTGTACTTCTCAACTTGACATCAGGATTCATCTGCAGAGGCCTCACTTCAATGGTGTTGATAGCTTGTAAGTAGTTTGCATGTTGTTTATTGCTGTGGGACATTGTGGAGGTTATTTTGTAGGCTTATAACTGTTTCTGTGTTTGTTAAGCTAATTGAAGCCCATGGTTTACAGTTCCTCAAACTCTTAAAAAACCACTTATACCAGAGTCTCACACATGGAAACCAACTGGGAAAAATGCATGAACATGCAAATTTCCACCTGTTTTTCACAGGAGAATGAAAGAGTATGAAGGTGATCAATCAGGTATTTTTCAAAAGAGTGAAGCGGTCCTTTGTGTAACGTAGGTTGAGAAATGCTGCTATAAACTCCACAACTTCATTTATTGCATTAAATGAAAAGGATCTTACCATCTGGAGACTTAGAGTTATAGAATCATAGAATCACTGAAAGATTTGGGTTGGGAGGGACCTTAAAGATCACGTAGTTCCAAAACGACTGCCATGGGCAGGGACACATTTCACTAGACCAGGTTTCTCAGAGCTCCATCCAACCTGGTCTTGAACACTTCCAGGGATGGGGCATCCACAACTTCTCTGGAAAACTTACTCCAGTTGCTCACTCCCTTATCATTAATACAACTGCACAATGAAAATATTATATGACTTTTGGTTGTGAACAACTGTAAACAGATTCTTTTTATTCTCTTTAGAGAAGGATTAAGTGCAGGACTCCTATTACGTTTTCTTGTTTTCTGCATCTCCTTGCATTGCCATGGTGGATAGCCTGCACTACCTCCCACTGCTTCTGCTGGCTGATCTGAGTGTGAGGAAGCTGATACAATCATGTTACAATCAAAATTACATGGCTTGTGAAGGCCAGTTGGAGCTCTGAATGTGACAAAGGCTCCTGGACAACTTGTCTAGCTGGACAAGGTTATTACAAAGTTATACCAATACTTTCCAATCTGGTGTCCATGGAGTACTGTGTGGCATTCTCATGGAACAAGCTGTCCTTGTTTCAGCTGCTAAGTCACACTAAAGTTAGCTAAAAATATATTAGTTTCCTGGTATTAGTTCTTTTCACACAAGCAACTGATGTGGGGTAAAATGGGATTCTGAGAAGGAACAGAACTGAGTTTTGATATGAAAAGCAGAGTTGTAATGTAGATCTCAGATCTCAGAAATGAAGGAAAATGAGGTCTGTGAAGTCCTGCAGAGGAAGATAGTTTTTATTTCAGATCATACAGTGAAAGGGAAGATGTGTGCAGATTCCCTTTTAGTTCAAATCCGTTCATGGAAAATGTAGTAATTATTGTGGCATAAAAACCTGAAATCAAAAGTGCCTGTTTAATTTTGAAATCAAAAGTTCCTGTGTGCAGAAGGAAGGCCTTGTTTACTGAACAAGCAGTAGCTCTTGTGGGTGAACTGGGGGAAGTTCTTCCCCTACTCTGCTTCAGTTTTGAGTTGTGTCAAGAGACCTGTTTGCATGCCACCATATTAATGCATGCAGTTCTTGATGAATCAGTCACTGCAGCAATAAAAGTCAGACTGGTTCCTGATCAGAAGGGAAGTTCTGCTGTGTTTCTGGCATCTGTTTTGGGCATTGGGTTGTAATTGAGTCTTAATTAACAACAAACTGTTCACATCAAAATCTCCATTAGAAACAACATGGACATTATTGCATCACTTCGCAGTTGTGTTCAAATGATACACAGCAGTACAAAAAGTACTCCTTTAGTAAAATTTGTAGAAATTATATCTATCCTCTTGAAGTCAGCCTTTCTGAAAGCTTCTGTCAGTCTAAGTTTGGACCTTCCTGCTTATGTAAAAGGGACTCAATTTTCTTATGTACTCAAGGGAACTGCTCTGTGTCTTGTCATAAAGGTGTTTTTAAATTGGCTGATAAGTCTTGGACACTAGTGCTCCTTTGCTGACCAAGACTGCAAACCAGTTCAGGTCTTGCACCAGATCATCCCAGCTAGAGGCTCTGGTGCAACTCAAACACAGCTGGCTTTCTTTTCATTTCAAAAAGACAATGTTTTCAGAAATGAAGGGATGTGTGTAAACGTTGCCTTCCTATGACCAATTGGTCCCTGATTTGAGAGTCAGTCTGTGTAACACACTATCCCTTTCTAGCCTGCCTATATATTCATGTAGATGCCTACACAAATAGTTCCTCTTTGTTCTATGGACTCCTAATCTCCATGTGTAGTTTATATTTTATGGACTCCAGTGTCTCCCTTCTAGTGTGCTTTTCCTTTATTCTTTTATTTGTTAGCTCCATTGTAAAGTGTTGTATTGCATCTATACTGCATTCTTTTCCGATGATATAAAGCATTACAACCCCACAATATTTGTTGGTTACTGCAGTCCAATTTCAGATTAAATTGACATTAACTTCTTAGGATAAATTTTAATAAAATAACAAAAATATGCTTAGAATGTTTCAGTGGTGCTTTTTTGTAAGCTGTGCCCTCACACTTACTCACATCATGACTCTGATGATAATTTTTACCAAAGAACACAAACCAAAATAACAAACTTGGACAAAAATTTTGTTGTGGTGACTGTTTTCCCACATGGAGTTTTGAGTGGATTATTTTCTGAAAATTTTACTAAGTTATTAATATTAATCATATTCAACCAATCATATTTCTGCACTACTTACACAGGACATCCTCAGACTTGAAAAATATGATTTTGTTATTAATGCAAGGTGGGAAGTGGGAGCCTGAGAATACTCCTAACTTATAATCAGTACCATTAGAATGAAAACATTTCATATTGCCCAAAACTTCCTTTTGATGGTGTATCGAAACCCAGTCTTAATTTACTGAATTAATATTATGCAGTAAAATAATTAGGGGATAAGCGGTTAAGAATTTGAGATCAAGATTGTGTAAGCTGTTTAATGTTGAGATATAATGTTGGTTGTTAGTGTAATGGCTATATAGAAAAAAATCCTCAAAATTCTCAATTTAATCTCAATATTTATGACAGAGAGGAGCAGTGGTGTAGTTTAAGCAGTTCTGTGTACAGTCGTCTGAAAAAGTAATCATCACATTTAGAATTATAGCTATATTTCCTGCTAGCTTGACAGAATTCTTCATTTTCAGTTTGATAATAGGAACAACTTTTTCCTCAGCAAACTCTACTGGTTAAATTTATTGTGACTGTGCTAGAGACTTCTCAGTAGTAGCATTTGCACTCAGGTATGACTGTGTTTGATTGCAAACTTATTTTTTGAAATGTCATTAACAGAATACGGCCATAGTTTCCTAAAATCCTATTAGAGTATCAAGAGGCCCTATAGCTTGTATTTCTCTAATTATGACTACTAGAAGTGCAAAGCTTGTGTCCCTTATAATTATGCTGGTGTTTATTATGTAAGCATATATGTTGCTCTGACAAGAATACTAAAAGAGTCTGCAGGCATTGTGAAAGATTTGCATTGTGCATAGTGGTGGGAATGAAATGAACATTTCTTCATAATATGGAGTATGGCATTTTAAATTTACCACAGTGAAAGATTTTTCTTTCCATTTTTTTAAACGTATGGGTTGTGGGCAGCACAGACAAAAAGGCTTCTGTACAAGGTTTTGCTCATGTCCTTGTGAAAAACAGAGCAAAAAAGTTACTTTGATGAATTTAATATGCCACAGAGTCCAATAAAAGTTGTCATTAATGACTAGCTAAATGTGTGCAGTTGTTTGTCTTCCTTCTGACCTTTGTGTGCTTACACAGACAGTGAATATACTGGATGCCAGAATATCTGATTGGGATTAAGAGTAACATGATTTAGATTTGACTTGCTCTATCACTTTGCACAAATAATTTCATTGCCTCAAGCCTGTCAGTTATTCCTTGTGGTGAAAGAAGAGTTGGGATAATGTATTTAATAGACTCTTGAAAGTTCTGTGAGTAAAATTTCGTTATTTTTGTCAATTCTGATGTCTTCTTGTCTTTCCTCCAAATGATCTGTGCATCCTTTTGTGGGAAAACTTTGCAGTGCTATTTCTGTACTAGTTAATTTAATATTGGTATTGATATTATTCAAAAAAAAAATAATTTGGGCTGAAAATATGAACCACCTTGTTTGACTTTTCTGAACTGTCATAGGTATAATAGAAATAATAATTTTAAACAATGTATAGTATCACAATAGAATCAATAATTTTGAGGTGTGTTAATTTCCATTCTTAGTTTTAACTGAGGAATGAGAAAAATGGGGTTATAAAGATGTTCAACAAGTGATTCCTGCTGTGGAAAATGTTAATTTAAAATATAACCAGAAGTTTAGGGGGAATAAAAAGTTCAAAAGTATCCCATATAAGAAATGTTAGGCAGATACAAGGCATTTTTAATTGAATCTGCAATATTTTTTAATCATTTGTTGAATGGTATTAATTAGCTGATAGAGGAAAATGTGGATGGGGAAATGCAGACATCTCACATGAGACTATAGCAGCTCAGACAGCTACAGAACATTGTCTAAGGAATCAGACAAAAGTAATTCATCTCAGTTAAACAACAGAAATAATATGATAATTCCTTTCCCCCATATGTTCCCACAAAAACCCAAAAATAAATCAAACCAACCAAACAACCAACCAAACAACCAAAAAAAAAAAAAAAAAAAAAGACCTTTTCTGAATAGAATCATTGCACTTTCCAATGGAAAATCAAAACACTTCAATGAAATAATTATTTTCCTTTGGCCAAAAATTTGAATACATATTCAAGACTTGTCATTCTAGCATACATCTAGTCTTTTGTGGGTAACTGCCTTTACATGGCAGAAAACTCCTGAAAGATTGGAATTAAGGCTTCAGTCAACATGCTGTACTTAAACAAGCCTCTCATTTGGCTTTGCCCTCATTAGTGCCTGACCCAGATTGTACATACCACACTCCAGTGGCTTTCTGACACCCTGAAAAGATTGAATACTTGAGTGGCATTCACACAGTTCCCTCCAATAAGGAACTGGAGAGTTTTAAGGCTTTGTAAATGTGTGCATATCTCAGGCTACATTCCCAGTCATAGCAGTATCACCATGTTATAAGTGACAAACAAGAAGTTTCAATATTCAGCAAAATTTAGATTGCTTTATTTTATATAGACAGAGCAAAGCAGCACTGGGGAGACTTGAGTGGTCACCGCCCACTCCATGCTCTGTCAAACCTTGGTTTGAAGCATCTTCTTATAGTGTGGTCCCTTGTTTAATCAATAACTTTTGGTTTTTTCTGTCATAATTTTGCCAGGCAAGCAGTGGTGGCCGAAATAAACATTTGTGTAAAGTCTCTGGGAGTCAGCTTCATAGATAACATCTGGTCTTGGTAGATAAAGCTGGCAGAAATCGGAAATCTGGTCTTTGTAGATGTTTGCAGTCATTGATAAAACAAAGGCAGGAAGTCTGATTTTGCAGAATCCATTGGACTATTGGAAAATCTGATTTTACAAACCGGTAGTAGATACAAATTATTTAGAAAACATAATATTCATAACAGGGGATTTAAAACAGAATGATTTAATCACATTTTTCCTCCATCAAGGATCCTTCACTCCAGACCTTAGTATTTTGGTTTATATAAACCCCAATACTTTTATGATTTACACGAGTCTTTTATCAGTTATCACAACCATACTTCAGAACTGTTGGAGAAGCCTCTGGCACAATCTGCTCCTCAGCTGATTTAGAGCTCTCCCAAGGATCACTGGATGAAGTTTGGGAGCTGGCATGGGCCTGGGATGTGCACAATAGGCAGCTGGAATGTGGGTACACTGTTTTCAAAGAGAAGACAATTGAATAGTATGTGTGGGGGTAATTGAATGCCTTAGTGCCAAGGGACTGTTTTGGGCATGTTTGGAAGAGTGGTATAAATGTAATCTCAGTGTCTTGAATGTACTACATTTTGTATTGTGTTCATCCCTAAGTTTCAATAATAAGCTTTTATTTCTATAAGCTGCACTTTAGAAAAGAACAACTGTAGTATTGTTTTACAACATGTATGTGTAAATCCATCATTTTAAATGCATCTTGTTAATATTAATGTGAAGTCAGTCATAAGCATCTCATGAAATACAGCAGTTTGTTATTCTAAATCAAGGACTACGCTGATAGTATTTTAGTCATAAGCTTTTTCCATGGAGATTTTTCCATGCTGGAATAATTCATACTCTGGAATCTTACAAAAACCATTACCTTTAGTGGCAGTCTGTTTCACTTGTAAGGCAACAATAACGAGGATCCATTTATCTTCTCTGTGTCCATTTGCATACCTGCCTTCAGAAAGAATGAGGGCATGGTGAGACAGAGAGCTTGGCCTGCCACTTACGGTTTCTCATGTTTGGTATTCTAGAGAGGAATGGTATACGCACACCAGAGACCTGGAAACTAATAATTTTTCCCTAAATCAAAATGTTTTTCTGCAAATGTTTATGTTAAATAAACATTCAGTCAGGTGTACTGGTGGACAAGAGTGGATCAGGACTCCCAATAACCGAGGCCCTAAGAAAGCCACATGCTCCAGGGCTTCCCAGCTTTCAGGTTCTGTCTCCATAGGCTGGAGTCTGAAGGCTGTGGAAATGAGGGATCTGAGGCCATTTGTGGAGGAATGGCTGGGAGGAGCTGCAGGGCTGTGAGCAGGGAGCCAGGGCAGCCGTGGGGGCACAGGGCTGGGGTGCCTGGCAGCTGCTGGGGAAAGCAAGGTGGGTGATCAGCAAGCGTGAAAGTACAGGAATGCTGATTTCACTGAGCAGCTGCTGCCTGCAGTGAGGTTATTTCCTGGAGGAAGTTTCATGTGCTGGGATTGTCAGAATGAAATATTCTCTCAGTTTCCAGTTCGTGGGAAATTGAAAAAAGGATTTGTTGTTTGATTCGGAGTAAAACCAAATAACCCTTCCTGCTTCCCACCAAAACTTTTTCACAAATCAGAAATGCTACTCTCCAGCCAGCTTCACTCAACAAACAGAGAGCACTGGGAAAATGTGCTTTTTTCATGCTTTTACTGAGGTCTGATTTTGTAGACCAGTGCAAGATTGAAAAAGTATATTTGTTCATAGATAATTTACCCATTGTAATACTAACCTTCTAAATCAGCTGGTAGTTTCTACAATTGATCAGTTCTTTCATCTTTACATACAGTTACAAAACTCAACTCTGAAGCTAATTCAGAAGTGTTGGTCAGCGCTCATCCTGATGCTTTTCAGAATGAGAAATTAACATTTGAATTAGAGAACCCAATACTTTTCCGTGAATGTTTGGAACATTAAAACACAACTCAAGCTGTAGATTTTAAATGTCAGTACTCAGAATAATATCTAAATCACACAAAACCCAAGCAAAGGAGGCATCTAGATAATGGAGGCTTGCTTTCATCTTGTGACAGAAAGCATAAGTACTTTTTAGGGAGAAACTGTAGGTGTGGAACAAGCTTCTTCAATCTATATGGCATCTAAGTAAGATCCTCTTCAGAGTTCTTGAAACGCTTTTCTGAGTTTGCAGAACTCATCCTGTGCCAGGTATTCATTTTTACACTTTACTACTCAGAAATAATTTTTAAGCTTGTGTTCATTTTCTTGGCCTTCACCATCCCTGGTTCAGTGTGTTGGCCAGGAAAACAGCCATTCCCAGCAGTGGGGAATTACTGGGTATTTATCAGTTTGCCGTAGATACTTGAGACAAGGGATTTTTTAAAATGGGAAGGTGTGTCACCAACTGCTGAATTTGTGGTCTAGTTTACAGACATTATGAGCCATTATAGTCCCTTGTAGGGGATTTTTCATCTGTTTCCTGAGGTCCTGTGTCACAGCCAGGACAGTACTGTTACAATTGCAAGACAAACAGCTCTTGGCAAGTGGCATTTACTGCTTACAGTGGACTGCACATCTGTACATTAGTGTGGAGGGACCAGCCAGCACAGTGCTGCCTCTGTCAGAAACTGGATGGCAAATAAAGCTCACCTGAGTGAATCTTCAGCTGCAGTGAGATGGGTAGTTCATCAGCAGAGTTTTTAATTCATTCTAAGTGTTGGGAGATGCCAGCACACTTAGGAAAGGCAAAGCCATGTCCTCAGTGTTGCAGTTCCCTCTGCCTGCACTCCCTGGGGACATGGCTGCAGGCAGGGGAGCTCTGGTTGATGCTGGCACCCCTGAGACAACTCAGTCGTGGTTTTCCTAGATCCCAGAGTATTTACTGAGCAGTGTCTCTGTGCAAGTGCCACTGCTTTCAGACAGAATATGGTGGTACTAATTTAACAGGGGAAACTGGTAAAATCTGGCTTGAAGTGTTACTGTACCCAGCCTTTGGTCCTTTGCCTGTTTTACTTGGATGTAGTCTCTGATCCGTTAGGGAAAAGAGCTTAAAACTTAATCCACAAGTAAAGAGACAAAATGTTTTCCTGTGTGTGCAACACTTGGTACCAGGGGCAGTCAATCAGCACCATCCAGGGGGATGCAAAAAAGGATTCCTACACATCCTCAGAGTTATGCCTCCCAAAACGACAGCAGCAACACAAAACTGAGATATTTGTGGACTCATCTTTGCAGCCTCCTGGTATATTTCAGAAGATTTTCTGGATTATATTTTTGATGTGATATAAGGTTGTTTTTATCAGAGAATATGAGAATGCATCTTTAAATATACTACTGGGTTTGAGACTGTAGCATTGTCAGAAAATCACTACCTTAGCAACACTAGCACAGCTATCTACTACTATGTGATATATGAGTGTTTCTATAGAAATGAATAACAATAGCTAAGTCTTTCTGAAAACAATTAAAAATACTTGGTTACATAATGAACAGCAGGACAAATATTAATTCTTCATAGAAGATTCATTTTTTACACGAAATATTGAAATTGAAAGTTCAGAAAATTATCCTTTTCCAATTTCAGGTGCTTTCCTCAATTTCAATAGGGAGATGCCTCTCTTTCCTAATTTGATTTTCAGGGTCACTATTGAAATAGTTGTTTTTTTCAGGGAACTAGTAGATATTCCATCTTTTCCTAAAACTCTTTGATGTACCTTTAAGAAATATTAGTGAAAACGCTGTCTCTCTTCTGGCAAAATCCTATAAAAATTGAAATCTCTTAAGGTTTTGAAACTCAAATCGAAGTTGTGTTCAGACATGAAGGGTCATTTTAGTCTTCTGAACATCAGCCCTGACAGGACAGAGGCTTCATGGCTGATTTAACTCTCACTGCTGCCAGAAGAGAAAAGTCCATTCAAATTCTTACATAGCAACTCCATGACATCAGGAGATGACAGGTGCTACAACTCATGTGCAGATTTAATACAACAGCTGCTTCAAAAATGAGTATGTACTAATATCTAATAAACTGCCTTTTTAAATTGCTCTCAAGTTGTAATGTTAGAAGGGCAGGCATTTTTGTTTAGGAGATTTTTATCAAAAATATTTGCTAATTGCTTTAAAAATCAATATGGAATTATCTCAACAAAATGGTTCTAAAATGTCCTCATTTTTGGGAGACTTGCTTCTTGACACAAGTCTATAAAGAAGATGATCTTGAAAGGCCAACATCTTGATTTTAAAAAATAAGAAAAAAGAAAGCAAACCACAAAATATTTCATTGCAACATGAAACTGAAGTTTTTAAAATTATTTGTTGGGGGAAAATATCATTTGTGCATTTGGTCTAGAAAAAAACAAATAGTTTTATTTAATAATGAGACACATCCACTAAAAAAAGACCAAAACACTGCATTTGTGTAACTTTTAATCCCTTCCTAGACCTCCAAATGCAGTCAGCTTCTTCATTTTGTTTGTGAGAGGTCATTTAGAAATCACAAGAAAAAGAGGAATGATTTTTATGGAAAAAAATGAATTGCATATGCATAGTGTATCCAAAGTTGTTTTGGTGGAGAACAGTTATAGGAGTATACTGCCCAAGTACTTCCAACTCTGTTTTCTGTGTTTATTATGCTAGCAAAATACTGTAGTCAGGGAAAGTCATAAAACCCTTGGGATAACTCCATGTACACATTACTCAGAAATTCTGGTGTAATTCTTAGCAAAATTTATTTTAGGGATTATGACTCTGGAGTGTTTGTAATTGCAGTCCTAAGAGTAGCTGAAAAGCAGCGCTAGTTACAACTTCTACATCGTAAGGGCAGATCCTTCAATGCTCATTGAGGAAAATTGCTCGTTGGTTTCAATGGGAATTTAGCCTCATTAATAAGCACTACAAAGTCAGGCCCTAGAGAGTCCCACTTCATAAATCAATTATAATTCATTCATCAGAAAAAAAAAAAAAAAGCTAATTTTGATTCAGTTTAGAACACCCAGTCTCATTTCAAATCATTAGTTACCTAATCATGAAGGAAATTAAAATATTGTTAGAATTAATCATGTGTGACTCAGCAGTCCAAAAGACCTTCAATATGCTAAGCAAATATAACTGGGGATTTTGTTAGATCAGAGCATTGTTTATATATAAGCTGTTGTAAGGTAAGTCTAGTTTAAGATTATTGATTATGCATGACAAAGAGAAAGCATTTCTGATAAAGAATGTGGTTATCTGAGGAAAACAAATGCAACTTGAGCTGAAAATCCTGCTTTTCCACTTGGAAGCTGTATTGACAGCAGAAGTAATGGCAACAGTATGTGTCATACCAGTGCCATTATAAAAGTGATGAAGAAGCTGACTTTGCTTTGTAAATTAAGTTTTCTTATTAAAAAAATTTAAAAATTAGATGATATTTAACACAGAAGTTTTATTGATTTAAGAGAGCAAACTGGTCTTACTGCTTTGGGACTGGTCATAGTACTTTGGGACTTTAAAGCAGTGGTTGGTGCAGCTGTGCTCAGATAGGAACCTGTTGAGCTGCTCGTCCTTAAATAGCTTTGGCCTCATTCCAGAAACAGCAGACAGAAACACTATTTTGTGGTCCTATCTGTAAACATGGCAAGAAGTCAAACATGTGGGAGCTTGTGTCAGCTTTTCTTTTTTTCCTTTGCAATAATTCTCCATGAGCTTTCAGAAGTCAGAATCAACCTGTTTACTAAACACATCACAGCTGTGTAAATAAAATATCTTGCTTTAGAAATTATATAGGCATCAGGATGAAATGCAGTGCTGCTGAATTCCGGTTTTACTACTGCTGAATCTCTGATTGCAGCATAACCGTAAACAAGAAAATAAACTACCTAATGGGAAATGGGGATGAAGAAGGTTTGGAATGGTAATTTTTGCTTTTCTTGTCTATTCCTGTTTCAAGTATGCAGCCATTCTAATGCACTAGGAATGAATCTTATGTTTAATCTATTGCATTCCTTTAGAATGAATTCAGGAGGTAATGCTTTAATCATATATTGATGTTCATATCTCACTGAAGAGAGTAGTATTTGTTCTTCTTTTTACACTGCTGCTGAATTGGATAGTTCTCTATAAAAGAGAAGCAAGATAGTGACATCATAGCTAAACTCCAAATTTACTGCACAGTAGTTTGGATATTCAAACATAATGAGAAAGAAATGTGCTTCAAATCTGCAATTACTAAAACTGCTGCACTCATGGGTTGCTCTGTTTTCTTTTGTTGCTTCTGACAGCACTATAGTTACAGTTCTATTGACAACACATAATTAATTTTCTAGGACAAATAAGATAATAAAGCCTTCCTATGAGCGTATGCTTTCTTAATTAATTAAGTTGATTTGACTAGTTGGCTTTAGTTTCTTTGGTATCAGTAAAAACCAGAAACCTCAAAAAGTGTCCAGGCAATAAAGGCTGTGTGCATTACTGTATGTCCTTTATTAAACTGGTTTCATAGGTAGTATCAGAAACCTCTGATATTTTTGTTTTCCCACACCTGGGAAATACCAGTCAGCTAAAGTCTCTTTCTTAGAACTGTGGTAGGTATCTTAGCATAATTTGATTCCTGTCCAGAACTATGGTCTTCATCCTTCAACTGGTGAGGTTTCATTGCTTTTTGGGGTTGAGTGGCCCCCATTATTCCTGCAGAAGCACCAACTGTAATCTGAAAGCTACAGAAGTCAGGAAAAAGATTCCTGCTGATGTCAGTAGACTTTGAATCAGGTTTGAGTAATTCTAGCACAAAGCCAAAGAACAACTTTCATATATGTTAGAAAACTGCTTACAAAGCATAAAACCCATCTTACAATCCTTAAAACACTCCAGATTTTGATAAAATTTTGTTGTTCATGCCTTCAGATTGCAAGCTAGCTGTTTAGATTAAAAGGACACTGAAGGTTTTCCTGAATTAATTACAAGCTCTTAAAGTCACTGAAACAAGTAATTTGTGCATGATTACTTTAATGCAAAATAGTGATTTTACCCACAAAAACTGTGTACTTGGCAAAAAAAAAAAAAAAGAGATTGATTCTCTGCCACAACTTGTTTTTAGAAAGATTTATCATGAAACTTGAATTTCTCTGATAAGTTGTGTTACACTCCAGTGAATGCTGTGGGCCATCTTGTGTGAGCAAATATTATTTCTGTGAGTAATGGCTGCAAAGACCAAGCCATCTGTCAACAACTGACTTCTTTGTACTTCTTACTGCTTCAGTTGCCTTACTCTGCTAGCTAAATGAGATGTTATAATTAGGAGCCCACCAACACTGTATTCATTTTAGAGGTCAAGTTCTGAGCACACTTTTCTGACAAATCTCCCAGCACTATCTGTGGGAATGTTATTTATGCCGGGATTAAGTTCCTTATTTGACTGTTAATTTCACGGCTGTGCTGCACAGCTTGATAATGGGGAAGATCATAAAATAAAGATGCACTAGTTCTGTGACTAAACTGTAATGTGTGTGAAAATTGTTTTTTTTTTCTTTTTATAATTACAGCTGGTATTTCAGTGTTCTCTGCCAGTCCCCACTTTCTTCCATCCACGCCCCCTTTATTTCTTCCTGACGCTGGCACAAATATTGATTTGATCACTTTCCAACATACTTGTAGGAAAGTTCTCTGTAATTTATAGCTGACCCTACAGGATTGCTGGAAATAGAAAACTGATGTACATCTATAAAGCTGTGTTGACATTCATTTTCTTTTATGTTTGCAGAGGACACAGATGTAGTCCTGTGTTTTCTTTCTGCCTAAACAAACAGATAAGTAAACTATATTTTAAATACCATAAGAAGAACAGCAATTACAGCTGGTTTTCATACCAGTTATGTTTTGAAGCGATAGGAATTATTAACTTCTCTAAAAAGCCCCAATATTTTATCTTTGCTTCTGGCACACAACCAACCTGTACTTCCATTTCCTGCATCCACTGCAGCAACAGACCTGTCAGTTCTTGTACTGCTATCTGTGTCTATCTTTGTACATAATAGGGTACAACCAGAGCGAAGCAGAAGATAAAGCAGTTGGTGCTTATGTTTGTCACATACTCATGATGCACATGTGAGTATTTTGCTCCAGCCTAGGGTTACTGTGGCTCCTCCACTAAAACGTGATCAGCAAGATTGACAGCAGGCAGAGAACAGCAAGGTGGAGAGGTGGCATTAAGCAGTGGGATTGGGAGGAGAAGGCTCCTGGGGGGGAAATTGCTCCATCATGTAGAATTATTTTCTTTTTCCACTGAATGGAGAGTGGGCCAGAGCTTCCTGCTGTTCTGAGAGCCCCTGGGGTAGCAGATGAGGCCTGAGCACAGTAGAAATGTCCTGACAGGTGTTTGCTGTGACTCCACTCCTATCCCTGACTGTCCACGCTGATGAACAGCTTGTTCTCATGTTCTATAGAGTCTCTACATCAGCCTGGGCTGACTCTCCTTGGTCCCCAGGCAATCAGCTGTCTGGTATTCCTCCCAGTGCACAAGCTTTCCTCCATTCCCATACCTCTGGGTGCTGAATGGCACAAGTCTTGGTCTGGGATTCAAGAAGAGCTGTGTTATGGCATGCTGCATGCACAGCTGGACAGTCACTGGCACACAACTTGGCACTTGTACAGGACTAGGAGGGGAGCTTCTGATGTGGTTAGCTGTCACATCGAGGAGTTCACCCACAACTCATAACCACAGACATTTATTAAAGTGCAACAGCCTTTGTAACATACATCATCTCCTCTCAGTCATGATCCAAGTGTCAGAAACATCATGTTACTCCCATTCCACTATAATGATCTGCACAGAAACAGTATACTAACCTGGACTGGGCTCTGGAACACTGACATAGATTTGCTTTGCAAAAGCACTAGAAGCAAACCAGAGAGACACTCCTGTTTCTGCTTTTGAATTGTTCATCTGTGGGATGCATGGACAGGATGCCAGAGGGGCTGAAGAGTGTGCTTGGAGATATGTTATCATGTATCCCAGAGCACAGACAGCCAAATGGGCAGCACAATCAATGACAATTCTCACCAGTACACCAATTCAAGCTCTCCAGAGCATGGATACTCTGGCTGTGCTGTCCCCAAAGGGTGGTTGTTGCCCTTGCTCTTCAAGAATGATTTTCATCCTTTCAAATTTAAGATTTTTTGGCTCATTAGTCCTCTTCACTCATCAGTCATGATGCAGTCCTTTCTCATGATGAGACTGCCAGTGCTAGGCTGCTCCTGAGGAAACCTTCAGGTCTTTCATGGCTCAGTATAATTTGCATCTTCTGGAATTTTGCACCTTACTATTGCAAAACAGATAAAAGTCAATAGGGAAAGATCAGAAAGGGTGGATGGACAACAACTGACATAGGGAAGTTAAATAAGGCTTCCAAGCTAGGATTAGAGAAGATGAAAGGGGAAGGAGTGCTAGAGAACCAAAGTCAAGGACTGACTGTTGACAATAAATATGGCAGCAAATACACAGAATTTGGTTCATTTTATAGGTCCCAAAAGACCTCAGATTGTGACAGAAAAATTTGGGGGTTTAAGAATTTTTTGATGTTCGAGCATGTGGGGTAGAACTTTGCGACAATATATCCCAGTTTGGACTAGCGCTTTAGTTCTTCTTCAGGGCAGGCATGCCTTTCATTTACGCTTCTGCAATAGTTTTCTCCCAAAGATGGAAGCCAAGCAACTCCACCACCAAAACCAAGCACTAAGTGGGAACGTTGAAGTCATCTGTTTCAGAGCTCCTTTGCTCTAAACCAAGGTGCTTATACAGATAGGGCCAGTGAGTCCCTTTGAAAATTGCTTTTTCATGCTGTTGCAGTGGATCTCTGCCTTTTTTTCCTTTTCTTTAAGTACTTTTTTCAATTCTCCTACAGAGTCATCAATGTATTATCCTATACACATATATTTTTCTAGTCAACCAGTATCCCTGTCTGCTCTTCTTGACACACTAGCTCTCCCTCTTCTTCTCCCTTCTGTTTTTTCTTCTTTTTTGTCTTTGTCTTCCGGAGCAACAAGCCCTTTCTAGAAGTTTTAATTCTTTTTCATTCCTTCCTCCACACCTGTCTCTTCTTCCTTGTGATAGTGTTCAGCCATTCTGATCAGGTATTCTTTGCTAAACTTTCTTCCCTTCATCCTCAGGTCTAGCCTGAGTTCCATCCTGATCTCCAGCTGCATCTCTAGTGCTCAGGCACTCTTTTCCCTGTGGGTCCTCTCATGCAACACTTGATACATAAATAGCTTCTAACAAGTACCCACTTGATAGCAAAGTACATCCTGCAGCTTCTGCATTCAACCATTTGCAATTATTTGGTCTCATCTGCTGTTTCCTTAACTGACATTATCTTTTCTTCCCTGTCTCTCTCTTTGAAAGAAAAGAACATAAATCAGAGACAAGCCTTTACTGCCCTCTGTTTGAGGGGTTCCTATGTTCAATATCTGCTTGCTGTTGCAAAAATTTTTTGTAGAATAGCCTAGCTCCCTCATTTAGACCCATTAATTAACTGCTTGCTTGCTGTGTCCAGATAGTTCAATGTTTTAATGTTTTAATCTTTTTTTTTTTAATATATATTTTACCTGTAAGGTCTTGTTTGTGCTTGCAATACGCAACTCTCAGAGCGCTCTGCACACTGGATCCATAGCATGCACCCTGCAATCTGCAGCTGAACAAGCCATGAGGACTGTTCTTTCACCACAAACAAGTCCAGTGCAGACTCTCCTGATGACTCTGTTGTATGTGATACTTTATTGGATTCTTGTGTGGTTGTAATACTGGTTGAAGGTGCTGTCTCGGTGCAAAATTGTGAAGCTATTTTGTGTTGCTGATCTTACTTCTTTTCTCATATATAAGTAATATAAGTAACATCATACTAAAAAGTAACAATCTTGCATGCAATTGTGCTCATGTGGTCAACAGTGGATTTTTTCATTTTGAGTTGAGTAACAAAAAACTTGAAAAATACTTTCATTTCCTACATGTCATTATATCTGTCAGATTTGCATTGAGAAAAGCCTTGGTTTTTCTATTTCCCAGATACTGATTGTTAAGTGACACAAATGTTCTACATAAATACATGTGCTAATGTTAGCAAGTTTTGTTGCTTTAAAAAAAATGCCAGAACTGCTAACAAAACACTTTCCAGTTCTTTCAAACCACCCTTGACATATTTAAGTTTGATAAATTGTGTTAGTGGTTTAAAATTCATGTTTTGTGGTATGGGAATACAACTAATTTTCTTCAGGAAAATGAGAAAATTAAGTCTTCTCCTTTGAGACTTCCTTAGTTATAACATGGGTGTGATGATATTCACCCTTTAATAATGCATATAATTTATTACAACATAGCTGTGATGGCTTAGAGATCCAAACTGACAATTCAAAACTCATCAACTTAATTAGCACTTCTAGTCTTCTTTGTGACAATGAATAGTTCAGATGAGTCTTGGAACAATAAGGTAATTCTAATTCAAAGTACATGACCCAAAAGAAACCAGAAGAATGCTGATTTTTTTCCAGTAAGGCTTGAAAAATTCTGTTGTAAGATGTTTTTAGAGGAGCCAGGAGTCATAGAATCACAGAATCACAGCTGAATTGAGGTTGGAGACAAGAAAGTCTCCAACCCAACATATTTAAACTTGAAGTCATATCAGCTAGGAGATCAAACCAGATTTCTTGTGGCTTTCTTCAGCTGAGTCTTGAAAATCTGCAAGGATGGAGACTGTAAAACCTCCGTGGAAAACCTGCTCCAATGACTGACTGTCCTTATAGTGAAAAAGTTTTTCTTATATCCTGTCAGAAATTTTTAGTTTCAACTTAAGTTCATTGTCTCTTGTCCTCCTACACTCTTGGTGGCTCTCATTTTATTAACAGTGCATTTTTTGTGGAGAACCTGAAACTGTAGGCAATGTTCCAGATGTGATCTAGCAAGTGCCAAGTAGAGAGTGATAAGCAGGTCCCTGAATCTTCTGTCTGTGCTTAGTACAGCCCAGGATGCTGTTGTCCATCTTGGCTGCCAGAGCATGCTACTGGCTCATGCTGCCTCATCTTGCTGTCTGTCAAGACAGCAGAACTTTGCACAGATGATCATAAAATTTCATAATGTTCCTGTGTCAGCCTGTTCATCCCGCCTGTCTGTGTCCCTCTCCATGACAAGCCTGCCCTTCAGTCTGTTCTTCCCAATTTGGTATAATCTGCAAATTTGATGGAGCTGTACTCAATCACCTCTTCCAGGTCACTGTTGGACAGGACAGCTCCTGGTACAGAGCCATGCCCCAGTGTACTTGTTGCAGCCTTCTAGTAGTGTCTGTGCCACTGACTGCCAACCTCCAAGCTTGACTGTCCCAGCAGATTTTTACCTATCCAGCTGTCACCTTATCCAGGCTATGAAGTTCTAGTTTGGTTACTAGAGGCAGCGTGGAAAGGCATGATTATGAAAAGGTGCATTTAAAAATAATGTTGTGAGATGAGCAGTCAGCCTTCTTAGGACAGTCAACCCACTGAACATGAGAATGTTCAGGCAGGAATTGCTCCCCAGCAGGCATACAGAGTTGGGATGCTTTCTATAAGTACAGATTCCAGTTCTCTCTTTTTTCCTCCCCTGTCATGCAAGAATTGATTGTGACTACTCTCTAGAATGTTAGAATTCCTCAAAATTTCTGTATGATTACTGCATTGCAAAGAGTCCAGGCTTTTTGCTGACCTCTCCTTGTAAAGGTTTGTGGTTGTGGTATTGCAATACATGTGTCATATCACCCATTTGGGGTTGGTGATAACAGTAAAGGTGTACTCCAAATCTGATGCTGAGGCTGGATTCCCATGCAGAGAAGAACACAAGAATCAAAGGTGAACTTCCATGCCTACAACATGGGGAGCAGTAAAAACAAGTCATAGTTTTTAATCTGTGCATATTTTCTGTTTTATTCTTATGGACAGTCCATATAAATTAGGATTGTATTGAAGGTAGAAAGATAGGAACTATGTAGGATTCTAGAATAGCCAAGTAGGTGACCTCACTATTAAGCACTGCACAGTGGCATATTCCTATAGGAAGAATACACAGTTTGCCACTCCAAAACAGTCTGCAGGCTAAGAAAATGGGTGTTTAGATTTCCCTATTAAAACAAAGGGAGGATTGAATGGGTTTTTTCCTGTTCCTCTTTCCCATAAATCTACATGTTTCTGCACTGCCTACTGAAAATTGCTTTGGGCCTGACGTGCAATGTCATCTGCACCAAAACAGTCTGAAAGATAGCATTTGTTGATGTGGGTTGAAATCATGCCAGAACACATTCAAACAGATAAGAGGAAGGATGTTGCAAACTTGTTGCTTGCACCATCCCCTGGTATTATTTTAATTGAAAGCATAGATATGGTTGCAGTGGATTCTGACAGAGGAATTGATAATTTTTGAGGTTTAGTCCTGAGACAGTTTTAGGTATGTGGGAATTTGTAAAGCACGTATGAATATGAAGTTTAGAAATTGGAAATTTTTAATGTACCCCCCCAAAAAAGTATATAAATTCCAACTGGATCCTTATTAGGTTATCTAAATCCTTTTTTGACACTTCCCTTTCCATCTAGTTCTTTTTCCCCAATATGAGTAGCAATAGAGACAGGGAAAGGGTACTTGTTAACAACATCAGATTTAAAATCAGAGGAAGTTTTCCAGCTCAGCTGGGTGAGCCTTTGATAAGGACCTTGCTCATAGTTTATTTTTCCTTCTGCTTCAGTCTTTTCTGGTAGTGGATCTTTATGAAATTGAGCATGGAAAAGCCTTTACAGGTCTCAGCAATAACAGATATATTTCTAAATTGCCAGTTGTCATTGATGAAACAGAAGATGACAAGACTTTGTATATAACAAACCTTACTGGGTAAAGGAAAATTAGATAAACATTTAAACCAACTGCCACAAAATAAAAGCTTCTGCCAGATAGGACTCTGGAAACCATGAAATCTGACAAATGTTCACTTACCAAGCATTGGATCAGGCTGCCCAGAGTGGAATCTCCGTCCCTGGAAGTGTTCATTTGGCATGTGGATGTGGCACTTGGTGATACATTTTAATGGTAAACACAGCAGTGGTGGGTTAATGGTTGGACTGTCTTCTTAGATGTCTTTTCCAGCCTTAATGATTCCATGATTCTGTCCTTGCAAATGTGTGGTGTTTGTTTATTATATGCTTTGGTTTTTTTACAACTGTGTGTCTTTCCATCAGTTATAGGTTAAAGATACACATATCTCAAAGAACATGAATAGTGGCTAAAATGAATTATATGAAGATTGATGAAAGATGTGAAGTGCTAAACCATAAGATGAAATAAACTTGGTTTTTGTTTTCTGTGCTTCCGAAGCCAAATATTTTATCATTACAAAATGCCATAAAACATTGCCAGTAAAAATAATGCTCGCAGTAGATTAGGACAGCAGGACAACAGATTGTCTTTCTGTATTTCATCCTTCCTAAATTTTGTTAGATTAAATATTTTCCAATAATAATTACAGATTGTTTTTGTGAACACAACTGGAAATTTAATGTTTCTGAAATTACTGATTTTTAAGAGTTTTAATACTGTTCAAAATGTTGCAGTTACTGTGGAGCATCATTGGGCTTCTTTCTACTGCCTGTCCCTCAGGATTTTAAGAAATGACAATTAAGTACATTATGCCTAGAAGCACAACATTTTTCTTTGTTTTAAAAAAATCCTTAAATGACCCTTTCTATGATCTTTAGGTGCTAGACATTCCTTAATGCCTGATCACTGAGAATTTATCAACATTACAAAACTATCTCCCCGTATTTGCTGGCCAGTGGCTATTATTCTATTATTCATCTGGTTTATTTTAGCTCAGATATTGTGTGTAACCTTCTAAATCATCCACACAATTGAAGAACTTGGTAACTGCCACCTCTGGAGACAGAAACTTATTTTCCTGTGGAAGGGGCATCATGTTTTAATCCTCGTCAGTCCATTTGAATTCTTTGCTTGATCACTCACCTTCATGGTTGTAGGTATTTCACCATGAGAATGGGATTCAAATGCTTTTAACCCTTAGGAACTGGCACAAAATGGTGCCATACTTGTGCCATTGGTGTTTTAAAAAAATGCAGATACTTAAAGAAAGCAGTCCTGTGAATTAGGAGTAAAACTGCCAGTGTGTATGTACTAGTTTATCCTAAGTATAACAGTTAGTTAATTGCATTCTGCTTAGTGATTTTGAGAAGTAGAAACTTGATATTCTGGTAGACATAATGTTATTTATAAGCTGCTACTAAGGGAAACTCTCACAATCTGTTGTATTTATCCATCATTTATCAAAGGACAATGAAGATAAACAAAACATGATGCCATCACTGTGCATTCAGCCATCACAAAGATGCTCTGCTGCAGTTGTCATCCCAGTAGGGAACAGAAGGAAAATGTACACCACCACTGGTAGTGTAACTGCCTGCTCCTGAAAGGATTTGCCCAGCAGTGCCATCTCCTTTCAGCAGGTGGGATGGAGCTGACCCTGATGTCAGTCAGGAAAACCAGAACCCTGTCAGTTGTCTGAGCTGCCTCTCCCTCTAGACCCGTGCTTTTATGGGACCCTCCATAACCATAATGATACATCCCCATCCTTTTACTATTTGTCTTTCTCTTAAACTTTTAGAGATGATACTTTAAACTTCTGGTTTTCTTTCTCCACGGAGTTGTCAACATTATCCCAATTATCGTAGCAATATTTCCTTTCACTGTCAGACCCTTTGTATAATAGAGTGAATATTTCAGTAATTTTGTAAGATGTTTTCTGATGAAGTTGATGGTGTTCTAGTGCTTTTGTCTCATATCAGTTTTGGGATTTGCTTTTCATTAAGGATAAAGTCTTCTAAATTTTAAGATAACTGGTGTCTCATCCCTTAGTCACCACCTAAAGGCACCTTTCATATAATATTTGAACTGCTTATCAAAGAATTGAAAATACGTAGTGCATGAAGCTGAATGTAAAACTACATGAAAATTGAAGTTATGAAGAGAGCTACATTAAATATCCAGGGAATTCAGGAAAAGAGTCAGCCATTTCCTTGTCTGAATCAGAAGTATTGATGGGGAGGGCTGTTGTGGTGCCCATTAGCTTCACTCCCATTGTCCAGGTGTAATTCTGCATCTGGTTATAATACTGCAGTGACCTTTCCTACCATGTCTTAGTGAAGAGACAAATAGCCATTTGTTCTTTAGGAAGATGGCTCAATTGGTATTGCAAGCAATAGGCCAAAAGCAAATGACTTTCAGCTCACAGCCACAAAGCTGACCATTGAAATGGATTATATGAGGTACTCCTCTGACATGCAGCTACAAGGCAAGAGCATTGTTAAACAGAAGACAGATTTTTAAAACAACATTTTTAAAAATCAAGCCGTAGATATTAGATAAGCCATGGATAGATTTGCATTCATTGGCATTGTAAGTGGGGCTATGGCACCATTTTTTCTTGTCAGATTTTATGTGAAGTGTAAAATTACATGGTAACTGTGAAACCTGAAAGGGTGAGCTGTGTTCCTTTCTGCCTGTCATTAAAATCCATTGTCCCACAGAAGCTAGCATAAGACCTAAATGGCTGAAGTAGCCACCTTTTACAAAGAAGAAGAAGTGGTAACAAGTCTGCACTTTGGAGAGGATAAAACTACGGGGATGTGTTCCAGGTTTGCAAAATCATGATGGTGGTAATGAAATAAATGCATGCCAAAGTCTTATTCACCAAGTCCCACAAGACTGGAAATAGGGAGCTGCATTTTAAAACAGATAAAAGCAACGGATGAACCAGTGGAAGTTCACTGTTGCCACAGGAGCCCATGAAGAGCAGAGTATTGGTGGGTTTTCCAAAAGAGACTGGACAAATTAACAGACTGTGAGCTGATAGACACTGTTGGGAAATCAGAAAGGGATGAGGAGATCTGTTCAAACTGCAGTAACTATGGACTGGATGGAAGGGAGAAAGAAATAAGGTAGAGCTGAGCTAAATGGACTGTCATTGTGACCCAGAGGCCATTTCTTGTGGTCTAATGTCCTCTTCCAGGTTTTTGCCTATGTCTTCTTTCATGATATCTGTGAGTGATGAGTCTCCCTACCCAGTCAGAAAACCTCTTACATAGTCTGTCACCAACTCACTTCTCAGACACTGTTGTCATCTCTCGTGTCATGAGCAAATGCCTCTCTCTTCCTCTTGCTGCAGAATAATAAAAGATTTTCTATAGAGACACCAGGGAACCTATTTGAGTGCTTTCTAAATGTGCAGGTGGATTGCTTTTTCCGACGTGCAACCAGATCTTCCCTCTGGAATGCTATGCAGATTGTTTCTTTTCCTGTTATTTGTGGGCAACAGAAATCTAATCTGTTTCCCATATTTCAAAATGTTGCTGAATCTTTCCTATATTTAGACATCTTTTTCCACATCTCTTGAGACAGCTTTCTCACACAGATTTTATATTACTCTCCTCTGGACATTAAATTGTCTCCAACTGTATTAAAAAGTTGATTTCAAAAGTGTCCAAAATGGGACATTATACTCCATAGACAGCCTCACGTATGGGTGAAGAGAAGGTTTGAATTTTAAAAAGTGAGAAAATATGCTCTGGAGAGAGCTTCACAACATTGATATGCTTCACTTTGCTGACAGGAAACATTTTATACAAAGTCCTTAAATCTTCTTTTTCAACTGCGTCCACATCCATCTTATCGTGCTGTCATCTAGACCATGTTTCCCAGCTTTTTTTGTGAGAAAGTTTTGGGGAGTGTGTTAGAAAAATCATGTTCAAGTCACACCAACAGCAGGCTCAAGTTAGATAACCTGGCATGAAATTAGTCTGGCTCAATATAATTTCTTCTTGACATACACACAAAGATTGTTTTGTATCAGTGTATTATTTACTAGGTAGTCATAAATTGTTTGTCTTCTATCACAGTTCAGTATCATTTTGTATACTGAAGTTAGGCTGAGTTGTGTAATTTCTCCAGTACAATCTCATTTCCCTTTTTTTATGACTGGGTCATCCATCATCTTCAGGGGCATCAGCCATGCCCCTGTATCTCTCTGGGAGCTCCACCTCCTCGGGCTCACAGTCTCTTTTCCTTCACTCATGGGATTCTTCTTGCCTGCACTGTGCCAAGAGTTGCTTGACAGTCACATATCTTTGGCATTATCAGTTAGTCAACCTCTCTTTCTACTTCTAAACAGCCCCGGTGTATCTCACTAATGCACCAGCCACTTGTTGTTAGGGAAAACCCTTAATTCTCTTTCCTGGACCACCTCACATTGTTAGGAGTAGCCCCTAGTGAATAACCACTTTGCTATTCCCCTAAAAACCTTCTTGTTCTATGATTTTTATTGACCTCAGCAGTGGTCATCCTGTTGAGACAGTTGGGTGGAGATCTTCTTCCTTTTACTCCATTCTCCCTGTGTATTGATCGACCCATTTCTCTTGTCATATAGCCAAGTTCCCTTGCCCAGATATATTTTCCTTTGCATATTTTCTTACTTTGCTGAACACAAGGGGTTACTGATCTGTGACAAGGTCTCCTGGATATTGTCATAGTACAGATAATGGTTAATGACAGAGTAGGATTTAAGGAATCAGTCTACAAGGTAAAAAAAAAATATGCTTGTGGTAACTTTCTTAATATTTTAGTTCTCATAGTTCTAAAGAAACTATAATAGTGAAATAGTGAAAGAAGAAAAAGAATACAAATAAAATGCAAATTCAAAACAGTGGTATTAATTGCTCCAGAGTGTTAAAAATAACCAAAACCCTGCAACCATAATACATCTCTCTTTCTTGAAAAAAAAAAAATATTTTGAGTTCTTTCAGAATTCTTCTAGATTCCAATACCTAGTTGCTCTGAATAAAGCAGACTATCCTGAAGCAGACTATCCTCCTAAAATAAAACCTTAGGTGTATAAATCAGTGAGCTGTGGCATGACATTTCAAAGTTTCTATATAATTTAAGAAAATCAGCTCCTAACAGTACTAAAATAACTCACTGAAATACACAAATTTAGTAATATTCCTCAGAAGAAAAATGTTTTCTTAGTTTTTCTTTCTTATAGCATTTATGTTTCATCTTGTTTCCTATCTATACTTTTGCTTCCAATAATTATTGTGGCAGTCATTAAAGTAAACTTTCCTTTTAAAAATCTATCAATCACTGTTGACATATTTTTTATGTTTTATGGCACTTAGCAGTTCTAGAAACACAATCTTTCCACCCTTTGCTAGATGGAGCAAAAGTGGCACAAAATACTGTGCTTCACTGTTCTAAATAAAATAGTTGCTTACATTTTTAAAAGAGTACAAATTCATCTCCCAGAAAAAGAAAAAATAAATGATGGTTCTGTATCTTTTCAAGTGTTGCAAAAATCAGAATATGATGTTGGTAAGATTTTTTCCGTCACAGCTGTCTCCTCTAACAGTCATTTAGGCATAGAACAAATTTCCAATTATTTACTATTGCAGGCTATTCTAAATTCATTTATTTTGAGTTAAAAGCACAACAAACTGAAGAACTGAAGAACTGAAATGGTGATGGTAGTTTGAACAATTTATTTTCTGCAGTGGAACAGTGTTTTCATTCTTCAGTATCCCTTCTCTGCTTTTCAGTGCTAATGTTAAAAAGTAAAACTCCTCATTTATTCCTCAAGATTTTTTTTTATTCCCTTAAAAGTTTTTTTAAAAATTTAAAACCTAAAATAACACTGTTCTGATTCAGTTAAAAAAAAAATGTTATTATTCATGTGATCTAAGAAATGGTTGGATGAAATGTCTTTGTAGGCATGTCTTAAACATTTTTCATGAAGCATTTCTCTGTTAAGAAAATTTTACATCATTTGAATCAAAATATTAATGGAAATGTATTCTCTTGATAGACTTAATTGAGAGTTTTCAAGCATGCCCAAGGTTTCAATCGCTCTCATTCTTTAAATTTGTGGGTGTGTGTGGACAATGACAGGTTTGGATTGGCCAATGCAAATTTCCTGATTACCCTTTGTGAAAAGTGACTTCTCTTTATGGAAATTGAGAAGAAAATTGTTTGTGTAATTAAAATACTGAGCTGGAAAGATCCTTGAACACTTGAATTTATTACCGATCTCAGAGTTTTGCATTTCAAAAACAAATCTATTCCTGGAGTTTTTGCTTTGTTTATTTTGGTTTTATCTGAGAAATATATTCCATTTTCCTGGTAATAGAGAAGCATGGACTAGTTTTTAAATTCCTGTGTATAGAGCAACTGCAAATAGCATGCAAATTTGCTACAGAATAAAAGTGGCATTGTTGACAAATTATTTTAATGCACTGTCATGGCAGTACTAAGAAGGCTTCTTTCAGTCTCCACAACAAATTAATGAGGAAAAATGCGGAGTGCCTCTGACTCACTAATATGGGGAACTTTTCAAAATTAGTTAAGGCAGTTCCTTGCTGGTTTTAGGACAGTGCTTTTGTCAGGATTTCCATTTTCAGTCAGATAGTGTTTCTGAGTTCTACATACATGACTGATATTAGTCAGCTGCCTACATTTGTAGTCCAAAGACTGAATCACTCCAAATCAGAAATAAACCCTGATCTAAGTTATAATTCTTTGCATGGAGAGACTTTTGGATTCTCACTTCTGCTTCCCTGGGGGTGCCTGCCAAAAGAGAACAGTTCTTATTCCCAGCCAATGCTCCGTGAAAGGCATCAGGAATGGCTGCAATGACTCATTCACCAGTGTAACTACCAAGAACAACAGCGAAAATTATCACTGCTGGCTCCTGTTTTGCCACACCTAGCACTTAGCTCCCCTGCCTGACTGCAGGTGAAATGCTAGCCTAGTCTGACTCTTCATTCATCTTGTCTTTCCAGCAGAGGAGTTGAAACACAGGATTTCACAACATTCCATGGCATGTGCTGAAGCAGCAGCTTCATTTCTGAAGGATGGGGCTTTTAGTAAAAGTAGAGACTGGAAATTTGAAAAGAGTTTCTACTGCTGCAAGCCAGACAGAGGTAATGGAAACTGAGTTGTGCCTGTGTCTCCTTGATGAACCATTCTTTTCTAGCTTTCTACTGAGGCAGAATATCAGCAGTGATGGAACTGCTAGGAATTGAGAGCTATATCCCCAGGCCAGCTGAAAAGGGCACAGACAAGGATTCAGTAGTAGATCTTCCAGGCTCTTTGTAGTTCCTGTTGCAGAGAGGTTATATCTGTTATATCTGGGGTCCAGCCTGTAGAACATTTCAGCTAGGCAGTGATAGTTAGTATCTTTTCCACTGAAATACTTGTCCCCTGGAATACAGGCCAGTCATTTTAAAATTATTTCCTTTTGTGTACTAAAATCTGTGTTACCTGAAGACGTATGTGATTTTATCCTAAATGTTGGCACACAAAAAATCAGGGTGGGTAGGTCACAGTCCTTAGAAAATAAGACTTAAAAAAATTTGAAGTTGACCTGAGAATAAAAAAGGAACATCAACATCCCTTCCCTTCCCTTCCCTTCCCTTCCCTTCCCTTCCCTTCCCTTCCCTTCCCTTCCCTTCCCTTCCCTTCCCTTCCCTTCCCTTCCCTTCCCTTCCCTTCCCTTCCCTTCCCTTCCCTTCCCTTCCCTTCCCTTCCCTTCCCTTCCCTTCCCTTCCCTTCCCGGAACTTCCCGGAACTTCCCGGAACTTCCCGGAACTTCCCGGAACTTCCCTTCCCTTCCCTTCCCGGAACTTCCCTTCCCGGAACTTCCCTTCCCGGAACTTCCCGGAACTTCCCTTCCCGGAACTTCCCTTCCCGGAACTTCCCGGAACTTCCCGGAACTTCCCTTCCCAACTTCCCTTCCCGGAACTTCCCTTCCCGGAACTTCCCTCCTTGACTGGACGTCAACTGGCACCTGTGGAGGTGCAAGTCTGCAGAGCGAAGCATACCAGTGCAGAGGAGAGGAGGATGTCATTTGGCTAAAAAGAGCTAGTCAGCTCTCTAGTGGCATAATCATTCGTGCTCCTCCTAGTTTTCCATGTAATAGAAATTACAGTTTTCTCCTTGAGAATTCAGTCACTCTTGTGATTTGTGAGAAGATATTAAGTCCATCTCCTTTGCCTTTGTCCTCTCTTCCATATGTAATCTCAGTAAAGTCATTTAGTATCAATATTTGCTTCAGTTTAAGTAAGTTTGAAGTTTAATGGACTTCATGGCTCTCCTTTAAGTGCTCTCACAGCAACAGAGAATCATGCAAATCTTTGTCAACAACCATTCAGCCTCCTGAAGTGTGCTAGCCATTTCTAAATTTACATTTATTACAGTGCTATGGGCACTAAGGACATCAAACTATTAATAAAATTGATGTGAGGAATCTAGTTAAAATGAAGATTTCTTCTTCAGTTAGCTTTAGTACGAAAAGAGGAAATACTTGTATCTAGGCATAAAGTGACCTGAAACCTGCCAATCTCCTTTCTAATATTCCTTTGCATATAAATATGTAATTGTAATTACAAGTCCCTCAGTCAAGCCTCTGTGCACAATTTTACCATTTGGTAATAGAAATAATAAGAAAGCAATACCAAGACAGAAATAAAAAATATCCTATAGCATGTAGCATTCACTCAACACTGTTCCTAGTTCCTTGTCTGTCTCAGTAATCAGCTTGCCATCAAATCCTGAAGAAACATCTAAGGTGAAGTAGTGTATACAAGACTATTGGTTTCAGTAGTTTGATAAAAAGAATATACTGAAGATGGGTCAGTTATTTTCTTGGTAGGAGAAGGAGTAGATGTTACTGTATAATCAGATTACCCTACAAATTAGAACTCAGATCTTACCTCTCTTTAATAAGAGGATATGAAAAACCTGAATCAAGATTTGTACTTAAATGATGTCCATAGAGCTTTTTCTGTTTTGTTTTGTTTCATCACATATTGAAAATGCAAATATTTAGTTTGAGATTTCAAATGTTGAAGACGAAGGTCAAGTGCTTATCTAATGCCATGGTTCATATTTGAAAGTACATTAGAGCTTAAGTGACTTGGTTATAACTTCAGCAGAAACTTGTTACACTTTGAGCATCAAATTCTAACCTTCTATGATAATTTTTTAAAAGAACTGATTTTATCTGGCATCATTTAGCTATTGTCCACAACTGTGATATTTTAAACTGTTGATAAGGACTAAAAAGAGGCATTTTGAGAAGAACTGTTCTCTGCCTGTGCACACCTGCACCCCAGAGCTGCAGCTGGCATCTCCACAGGCTCACCATTGCTTTGTGCACTGTGCTTCTATCTAGCAAATAAGGGTTTGTGGCGACATTTTCACAACTGTGAAAGCAAAATGTTTGCCAGTATTCTTCTGTGAATGGGGTAAATTGATCTTAATTGCCGAGAGGGCAATTAAGGATCAATATGAAAGTACAGTAATTTCACGAATACAAGCCGCAGCTAATAGTCGGGTGCGGCTAATATATTAATAATTTTCTGACATTTACAACCCCAGACGTGCCAGCCAGAGTGCCGAGCCAAGCACCGACCAGTAAAAGCCGCCATTTCGCAATTGTTACAGTGTTACCGTGTTGCCCTGGCTCCCTGCAGGCAGCATGGGGGGCGGGGAGAGAGGCGGGAGAGCTCTCTTTCCTCCTCTGCTGCAGCCCAGGGGAGGAGGGGGGGGGCGGCGCCGCCATTGCCGCGGCCCGGGGAGGAGAGGTGGGGGGGGGGGGGGGGGGGGGGCAGGGGGCGCCGCCATTGCCGCGACCCGGGGAGCCGACGGGGGGGGGGGCGCCGCCATTGCCGCGGCTCGGGGAGCCGACGGGGGGGAAGCGCCGCCATTGCCGCAGCTCCGGGAGCCGACGGGAGCCCTGCGCAGCCATTGCCGCGGCCCGGGGAGGGGGGGGGGAAGTGCGCGCCGCCATTACCGCGTCTCGGGGAGCCGGCGGGAGCCCTGCGCAGCCATTGCCGCGGCCCGGGTTGGGGCGGGAAGTGCGTGCCGCCATTGCCGCGGCTCGGGGAGGAGGCGGGGTGCTTTGTCCGCGCCCGCCGCCGGCGCCACGGGCGCGGGAAAGCTCCGTCCCCGCCCGCCGCCGCTGCCGTAGGAGCGGGGGAAGCTCCGTCCCTGCCTGCCACCGCGGGGCAGCGCCGACCCGGGGTGACCGAGCCCAGGGGCAGCAGCGGCGGCCGGCCCCGAGCGGCAGCACCGGGCTGGGCCACCTGGCCCCGTCAGCGGCCCCTAGCGGGCCAAGCCTGCACAGCCTTAGCTCAACCAGTAAACCCCGCCCTCCCGCGGTTCTGTTACTAATTGCACGCGGCTCCTCGCTGCGAACGACAGAGCGGCTTATATTCGTGTGCGGCTTATCTATGGACAAAAACCGAAATATTTGCCAACACCCAGAGATGCGGCTTATACTCAGTGCGGCTTGTATTCATGAATTTACTGTATTCTCTTGAAGCTGCACTTGTTGCCACTTTTTATACTAGTTACTACCACTACTGTCAGGTGACTGAGTTAGTTCCTAACACAGAGAAATCCAGTTTGAATTTCAAAGCTGTGACAGAAGTCTAGGAGTCTATGAGAGACAGTGCAGATATGCTGAATTGCCACTAATTTAAAAGCTGGTTTAGGATTAGCTAATATCAACAATGTGCATCTCTGCTAGTTCAGCAGGTATAATATGCAACTGTAATACTTAAGATACAAGCAGAGAGGAGTGATGAAGAGTGATGGCAGCTGAGCAGAATGCTGCTTTATGTGGATGTTAAATATTTCCTATTTCTAAATTTAACCATCTGTCATCTCCTCTACTTATCTATTAATAGGTGCTTAAAAGTCCTTATATTGCATGTACAAGGAAAGATATGCAGAGAACCTAAAGTGCATAGCAGATAATGAAGAGTTCCAAAATATATAACAATGGACCAATTCATGGTCAATGGTCCTGTTAAAATTTGTCTCCCATTGATTTCAATTTAGGAAAGCATGAAAATGCACGCCTAAATCTGACTCCCTTAAATTATCTCTGGCTTTGCTGATTGTGATGAGACTTCAGTGCACACTCAGATTTACATATGTATTTATATCTTCTTCTGAATAAAACTTTCGTGAAAAGGATTATTAGTCACAGTATGTAAAAACTGTGAAACTGTGAAACTGCTTTGTGAAACCAGAATCTATAATCCTGATTCATCCTTTCCTATAAATTATACCAATTCATCAAATATGTAATCTTGGGGTGAGGAATGTTTGCATATGTATTTCTTTGTAGCCAGTGGCCAGTGAATTAACAAAGTAAGAAGAGGACTTGAGCTCACTTTTTGACTTCAAGAGTGGTTTGGCTGCTGAAACATGCTTTATATATCTTTATATATCTTCTTTTACATTATTAAGTATTTAGTCAACAAGGGACTCTATCGAGGGGAGGGGAGAGGAGGGGAGGGGAGGGGAGGGGAGGGGAGGGGAGGGGAGGGGAGGGGAGGGGAGGGGAGGGGAGGGGAGGGGAGGGGAGGGGAGGGGAGGGGAGGGGAGGGGAAGGGAGGGGAGGGGAGAGGAGAGGAGAGGAGAGGAGAGGAGAGGAGAGGAGAGGAGAGGAGAGGAGAGGAGAGGAGAGGAGAGGAGAGGAGAGGAGAGGAGAGGAGAGGAGAGGAGAGGAGAGGAGAGGAGAGGAGAGGAGAGGAGAGGAGAGGAGAGGAGAGGAGAGGAGAGGAGAGGAGAGGAGAGGAGAGGAGAGGAGAGGAGAGGAGAGGAGAGGAGAGGAGAGGAGAGGAGAGGAGAGTTGTTGAAACACAGCTGGCAGCAGCCCTGTCTTCCTCAGTCCTCGGGAGATCTTCAAAGGTGGTGAAAATGACAACTTTCTGTGCAGTAAGTGGTTTCCAGGAGAAAGAAACTTGGCAGGGTGCTGAGGGGAACTGCAGTGAGCTTTGGTGGTAGCTCTGGGCCCACTCCAAGCTGTTGTTCATCCTCACAGGTCAGTGCAGGTGGACAACAGAGGACAGGCAGTGGCTTTGAGTCCTCCAGTGCTTGCTGCTGACCTCCAGTGTTGTGACTGCTCTTTCAGCTAGCCCATAGTGGTCAGGTTGTTTAGGTGTTGGCCTTTATTATGTCCTGTTTTTACTGTTTGTCCTGTGTTAATTCATACAATGCTTACATTTGGACTTCTTCCCTAATTATCTTCCCCTCATGATTTTGATATCTCTAACACTCATCTCTTCCAGTTCATAAGTTACAGGCATATTCTTTTCCTCTTCCATCCAATTTCTCATCTTTAATAAAGTTTTCCTATTGGCTTCAACAGTTTTGCAACAAACATCTGCAGTTGGAGAGGGAACATCCTTGCTTTCAGAAGTCAGATTTTTATCTCCAGTTGTGCTAGAAGATCCCATTCTTGGCCTCTGTACCTTCTCCTGTGCAGTGTGTGGCACTGGTTCCTGTAGAACCTATCAATCCCTGGTACAAAGTCACTGGTGTCACACATTCTGCTCACCTACCTCAGCAGGGCTTGAGCTTTCTACTGTTGAGGCCATTTCTCCAGTCTCAGGCTCAGGGACACCCTGGGCTTTCTGTGTAGCTGGAGAAGTAGAGTGGTGCATCTGATCTGCTTTGAGGAGCTGAATCCTGTTCCTAGGACTCCAACTTGACAGAAGTCACCTTCTGCTGCTTCCAGTTCTGCAGATGGTACACACTCTATAGCTTCTGATTATACTGTCAGTGATGTATGCATAATTGATAGAAAAATAGATTCTGGAGGATGGTAGGTTCTTATTATTCTTTGGATTTGTTTATAGTAAATACCTCTCTCATTGATAGAATTATTGCTGTCATATTTAGTACTAAAATTACAGACTAAGCTGTGCAGCAAAGTATTTCTCTGACATTCAAAAATAACAGGGTACCAGACTCAAAAGACTTCAGTCTAAATATACTGAACTGCAATATGTTCCAGCAATTTGGTCCTTTAAATGTGCCTATTGGAGTAGGAAAAGGACGGATGTTGTATCAGTGTATGGTGAAAGATAGTCTTGTGGCAGAAGGGTTGTTTGGACCTGTGAAGACCTATTTCCCTGCTCTGCTACAGATTACAAGTGCAAACTCAGGCAGAGCAGTGTAAAATACCATTGACTTTAGTGGCCTGAGTTAGAGGGGCCAGTTCTGGAAAAAGAATGTAGCGTTTTAAAGCATGAACATCCAGAAGCACTGCTTCTACTTCACCTATTTGTTCATATTCTGAGGGCTCTCATCCACCCCTTTTCTCCTGAAACCTCATCTTAACCTGCTGCTGAGACACTTCTTTTTTTCAGGGGTGTTTAGGTGCTGGGAAAGAGATCTTAAGAGGCAGGATGTTTTCAAAATAGAGGTCTTAGTGATGAACTCAAAGGCACAGATCGATAGCTGTTGAAAACTCAGCTTACTGCCATATTTTGCTGCTATTATCCCTCTCCACAGAGTGCCACTAAGTCCCCAAGAGTGTCAAAAGAAGGATAATGTACTAAGCAAATCTCATTTGAATTCTTTTGCATCATTCCCCTATCTGCTCCAATACTCTTCTAGGGAGTAGGCTTAGTCATATTAACCTGGACTTTTTTTGGAAACCAACCTCAAAGAAAATATTTGCAGGTCTGGCACAAGGAAATATTTGTAATGCTGTTAGCGATGACTTTTTATGAGATTATTCTTTGAAATCGGTGACTCAGACCCTATGTTGGCCGTATTTTTGGGACAAGACATGAATTCTAATTTCTTATGAGTTAGCCTGACTTCATGAAGGGAAGAAGACTCTTGTCTGGCAGAGTCACAAACACACACACATACAAACAGACAGACATACACACACAAACACACACACCCTCTCTCAGGAGCTGATTTTCCGGAGGCCGAAAAGTCCCCCTAACTGTGTTCACAGGCATTGTCTCTCTCTGAACCATTCTGTCTTTCTCTGAGGGTTTGGAGGGAGGTACTCTTTCTGTCAAATATATGTCAGCTAACTAAATTTAAATTTAAATTTAAATTTACTCTGATACTGTGTCTTGGTATGAAATCCTCTGTAAAGGCTGTGATTTCTTTTTCAAAATGAGACCTGCCATACTTCCATATTCTGTATACCTTTTGATTAAAGGAAGTTCAGGAAAATAATCTAAGCAAATTTGTCAGTTTTGTATCTTGAAAGAATTCTGTGCACACCCAGATATATAAAAGTTGTAACTGAACATTTCCTTTCATTCCATCTATCATCTTCATCCCTCAAACCTCCCAAGGCAGCAGAGTAAATACGAAGGCAGCATGGACAACACTGTTCCTAGCAGCTGTGAAATGAGTTCAATTCAAATGATCAGAAATGAATATTCCTATTGTGTTCCAAGCACCTGGTGGGCTGTGAGCTGTGGTGGTCTTATCATGCTCTTTTCTTCCTTCATTTTTTCCGCTTGTATCACCTGTGCCTGCCTTGGTACTCTCTTGAACAAGGAGCCGTATCAGTGTGCCTTGCAGTTATCATGGTGAGGCTGTGACCCTAATTTTGAAACCCCATGTCATTAAAGCTGTGAAGATTAATAAGCCAGTAGTATTCCTGTCCTGCTCCTGTTTCTTTCCTTCCCGAAGC
This sequence comes from Catharus ustulatus, assembly GCF_009819885.2. NCBI lineage: Eukaryota > Metazoa > Chordata > Aves > Passeriformes > Turdidae > Catharus > Catharus ustulatus. The sequence continues at coordinate 24,867,167 of NC_046221.1, read as the reverse complement.
AAAAGCAGTCATGAGCTAAATATCTTTATCATTCAGGCAGATAAAAAATTGGAAATTTAATAGAATGATAAGCTATTTCCAGAAATAAAGCAGTTAATTTATTTTATGTTTTGATTATTTTTCTGTTCTGTGGGCACATCGGGCTGGTAAAATAAAAAAAGTGGAGTCAATCTTTGGGGATAAGGCAAGGTATATTTACTTTTGGTTTATATTAAATATTTCAAGGTTCTCAACGGATTGTTACTTCACATTCTTATTGTGCATCTTTCTGAGGGTACAATAAGAAGATTGGGGAAGTGAGCTTTAGAGGAAGGTAAAATTTGAATGTCTCCTTCCCTTCACTGATCACCTTACCTTGATGGGCAACTCCAGCTATCCAGGTCTCTGTCTGGGAGGAACAGCCCCATAGACCCTGGAAAAGCCCAGGTGCAAGGATGAGTGAAGGAGATAGTCCTGGTCATAGGCTAGAGTGAAAAAGAGTGAAGCGAAGAGCTGCTTGACTGAAGAATAGTTTGTGTAAAATGGCCTTCAACACATAATCGAATATTAATATTTCCCTGGCTGCTTTTATCCCCCTGAGCTGTACTCCTAGGAATTAAACAATTCCTCCATTTTTCAAAGATGGCTGGTGGACATCACCACCATCACCATTTCAAAGATACATGTGGACACATCAGGTCCAAGTCCATTATTCCCCTAACTAGATGATTAGTAGCCAAGACTGCATGGAAGAGGTGGGTGTGTGATCGTGCAGTTTATGCACAGAAATATACCATCCATTTTTCCTGAAATGCTTAGGTTTTTTTAAATGTTTTTTTAAACATTTCATGGGATTGTTAGTAGTCATCCACTTGACGTGATTAGTCCAACAATAGACTAATTATACCCTGCCAAAACAACACAAAAATACTACTTATGCATTCTTAGGAACACTCTGGATATCCATATGCAAAATCTTGTACTTCTTTGGGCCCTCTTATTTCTCATGCTTTCCCTTTTTAGGCCTTGCTTATGGATATAATTATTAAAATTGGCTTTGAAAAATTAGCAGGAGATTAGCTGTGTATTTGAGTGGTTTTATTCAGTGAAGATCAATTTACTAATTTTTAAATTAATTTTCTTTAGTGCTTCCAACCATTTGGAGAGGATCCATTATTATAAATGATTTAATCAAAGTACTGTATTATGAATGCCATATTTAATTAGCAAAGATATCAGGTAAACTGTTATAGTATTTCATTATAATTATAAATGTACATATAGTTATATTAAAACTAGGAAGTTGGTAATCAGTACAGTGCTGCAGCAGTCTGTGATGTGTATCTGTTCTTATAAAAGATGTAATTTAAATTAATTTATGGTTTCAGGTTCTCAGATTACACAGATTAGAGAAGAACTGTAGGAGTTTGGATGGGCAACAAAAATATTTGCAGATGATATGTTAAGGATTAAAATATTGGGGGAAAAAAAGAAATGCAAACATGCTTCTTTCAAATTAATTTTAAATTTCATTTAAATTTCGTTAAATTAAGTTCACCAGTAGTAATAATGACCATGTCATGGTGACAAAGATTTAAGCTGAGAAGTAGTACTAGCCACAGCTCAGAAACAGTCGATACTTTGAAAAAGGTGAAACCCACAACTAAAAAAACCACTCCAACTAACTTTTGCAATCTCCACAACTGCTCATGTTCATAATATTAAGTAGGTAGAAAAGTGCTTGCAGATTTGAGGCCTAAAAACACTCTTGGCTAAATTCAATTCATTCTTTACAGATTTTGTGGAACTGCTGCTGGGTTCTACTTCATTGAATAAAGATTGGACTTTGTCATAGAGTCTTCTTCATCACAGTACAAGGTGACATATGCAAAATCCAGACTAGGACCTCATTATAGAATTTGTTCTGCTCAAAGGAGAAACCCAGCATATTCCTGAAGAACTGATATGACTGGAGGTTTTACCTCCCAAACTCCCAGTTGGGGCACAATTAGACTGTAATTTCAAGAACTCAGAAATAGAGATGGTGTTACACACCACAACTCAGTCCCATATGCAAATGCATGAGTACAGGAGTTTTCTGTCACAGTCTGTTCAGTTAGGAAGTGCTGCTGTTTAGTAGCACAACATATGTTCTTTTGTTTACATCAAAACAAATATACCCAAAGCTAGACTGAACCAGGAGCTCCTGGGAGAGTACTTGGCTGAATCTTGAAATGTAGTGACTGGTTCCAGAATAGATATTGCAGTTCTCTGGAGTACAGCTGTCAGTTAGCTGTGTTTGCCTTTCACTCTTTGCAACTTCTTGACATAAATTAAATTTCTGAAAGGCAAAGGTTGGACGTCAAGAGAAAACTAAAGACTAAGAAAGATGAAAGAAGGTGAGAATTAACTTACTGATTCTTGGTATAGTGGCTCAGATTTGCACACTCTTATTAGCAAACAAGAAACAAATTTATGTGTATGTTATTGGGTTCCTGTAATTCTCCTGAGATAGGGCCAGTTACAGACGAAAATACACTGATGAGTTTGTGTGCTAGAGAATTTTAGTCTAGTGTTTCACCTAATTAAATCCTAACAGGATAAAAGAAAAGCACTGCTCCCTAGAAACAGGGATGGGTGCATATTGCTAATATCTATGTATGCTACACACCACTGACTGCAAGACAAGGCTCAAAGGAACTGGGTGGAAGTTCTGATAAAGCCGCCTTCTCTATGGATATTTGAAAATACTTTCATATACCTATGATCAAATTATTGTCATAACCTCCGCCATCCCAAACTCAGTGAAGAAGAAGGACTGATTGAAGGGATTAAATAATTCTTTGAAATGAAGTCAATGACCTATGTAGATGCTGCACAAATATTCTCCAGATGACAACAATTCAAATGAGCAAGAAAGACATTTATTGTGAGCCTGCTTTTGGGTATTACTTCTCAAGACATATCCTGAGAGATTTACACTTGAACCCCTGAAGGACATCATGTTGTCCTGTGTCATGCATGGCTCCCCATGCATCTATGGGGAAAACTGGGAATGCAGAACCAGATTTCACTGAAGAATACTAAGGTGGTTTATGTGTCTTGAGGGCAAATACCAAGTATTGGAGCCTAATTCTGTGGTAAGAGAGGAGCTGATGCTGCTGATGGCTCAAGTCACAGTTTTGTCTGCTCCCTGCTAGCAGGGGCTCACACCAGGTCTGTCCTGCAAAGTCTTGCTTTGTGAAGCCTTGCACATTCATCATGCAAATTCTTCACATCACAGGCTTCTCTTCCACTCTTCCACTTGGATTATGAGTAATACATGAGTAAAACTGGCATCCTTGCAATTGTAATGAAGTGACAACGCAGACCTCTGATCATACTCATTTGGCAGTGGGGGCATGCATCAGCTATAAACACATAAAACCAGAATTTGAGATTTACCATGCATTTTTTAGCAGTTTCTAACACAATGCTTATCTGTATATCACAGAATCTATGTGTGACTCAAATTTTAGAGGTATGTAATTATAGAGATGAGCAGCATGCTACAAATCAATACCGATACACGTCAAGTAGTACATAGATTTTACCATACAGTACATAGATTTTTACCACAAGTTAGCGGCACAGTCTTTACTTCTGCTCTTAATCTGATCTGACAGAGTGAAAAGAGCTATTCACAAACCATCCACATATTCACAGATAGATCTCACAAGTGTACTTGAAAGAATGTGCTATAATCAATGTCATGCACTTGCACCTGTCAACCATGAGATGAAAGTAAATTTGAGGGCTGCCAATATCTTTATGTACAACTATTTGCCCAGCCACTGTGACATGTTGTTCTGCTGTCTTACATCCTCTTCATCTGCAGCAAAGAGAGCTAGAAACCACTCTCTTCATAAAAACAGGACATTCAGGAAAGGCTGCCTACACGTTCAGGCTGACTAAAGCATGAATTAGTTGGTTACAGTTTATTGTGAAACACAGAGAGGGGCCACTTGAGTCTCAAGTAAAAATAGCAGTATTAAAAGGCAATTTATGTCTTAGATTTTTTTCTTTAATGTTTAGCTTCATGAAATACAATCAGAAGTAACTTGCTTATTTTTTTATATTACATCAAGTGCGATCTCAGTTGACTGACTGAGATGGAGTTGGAAATTAACAGAAGGCAATGCCAATTTATTTTTTCAGGTGTTTTCAGGATCTATTGAAGTTCAGCATGATTGTTATACTTTTCAAAGCTTCCATTCTTACAAGGCAGTTTAAGAAGTGAACAACAAGAAGAAAGGTTCATAAGAAAGGATTATTTTTTAATATATATTTTTAATTTGTCTGTCAAACTTTGCTTTTCAGTCCTTGAAAATCCAGCTAGCATCTTTCTAGTATTCAAGTGCCATATTCTAGGAATTGAATCATATCCAAAGGCCATACTTCTATAGTGGAGCTCTCTGTAATTAGCTGTTCCCTCAAAAATTGCTGGCAAACCTTTCCAAACTGTAACCTTTTCCCAGTAAAGAGTGTCACAAGAAGGAAGTAAGTGTATGAGAACAAAACACCAGTCCTGGAGTCAGTCTTGCCAGCAGCTCTGTCTTGTACTTGATGCTGGTTTAGAATATCAAGTCGCTCTGTTGTAGGACCTCACATTCCATACCTGAAAAATTGATGTAGAATATTTTGCTGCTTTTTCCAGAAATAAATGTGAACCATGCCTATAAAAGTAGCTCTAAATTTTATGGTTTGTGGTTTGCACCTTAGTCTCGCATCACTGTAGCAGCTTCTGTGTGCCATGAGAATGCTGGTGCCGTGGGATCCCTGCTGCAACTCCTTCAGCTGCATTTCCACCCTAGGAATGACTGGAGAGAGCTCAGCCAAATGACCCCAAAATTTCCTCACAAATGGAGACTTGCAAATTGTTCCATATTTATCCCAGAGGAAGGCAGACATGTCTTTGAACTTGTCTTTGATCAGCCACTTTCACCCCTTTTGGCACATTTTGGCCTTCCTGAGAAACTTAATGCCATCAATGCAGCAGTGCCCCTTTTCCCTGTTGCAAATCCCGATGTGTTCCTAATGCATTGTTGCTGAAAACAGACATATCTGTGAAAAGAGGGGTAAACTGTCACAAAAGATACAATATACAGCTGCAGTGTAATGACTCTATTACCATTAAATTATAAAAAAGTACATGGACAAGTCATGCATTTTTTGTATTTATGTGAATTAGCTGTAAAGTACTGGAATCATAGACCTTGATAATGAATACTGAGAAATTTGGGCTGCTGGTTTTTTATTACAGTTTCCTACCTGCAACACTCCTAAAAATGTACTTGTGATGGAAATTGTTTCCACTAGGAAGATAGTAGGCCACATAGAAGGAATGAATAATATCTCAGCTCAAAATTCTCCACTAGGATATTGCTAGTGATATCTTTTCTAGAAAAGCAGCTTCTGTTTTGTAGTCTTTAAAAAAAACCATCATTTATACCGTAAACAAGAAATTGTTTCTAAACCCTTTGAAAATAGTCTAGTGATGCAATGATTTTTTTTCACATGTGATCTACAAGTAGCTCATTTGAGGGATTTAATATCATTAAACTGCATTGTAGTAAATTGCTACATTTTTTTTTTTCTGAAAAACTGGGTATACATAAGAATGTAAACGTATTTCCAGTCTGAGTCAGGCATAACTGGCAATGACCCATTCTGTTATTTCTAATGTTTCTTGGGGTTTTTGTATCAAACTGGTTTTTCTGATTCATAATTTTGAGGGACAGTACCAATTTTTGAAATACAAGCATGCAGCAACATATACATTTCAATAATGTTCTTATATGGATAACTTAATCGGATTCAGGACAGACTATCTGCAAACAAAAAGAAAAAGGTAGAAAGACTGCACATCTTTGCTAAGCATAGGATAAAAGATATTTTAATCTGATTCAGGGCAGAATGAGCATAAGTCTTTTACTGATCATGTGCTAAACACAGGTCTTAACCAGTCCTCATTGTTGCAGCTCTCACTGTTTCTATGAGTTATAAAGTATTATTGAACCAATTTAGAGAGTCTGATTCTCATGGTTGTAGGACTGTAGCATACCAAGGCCAAATACGAGCCCTCAAGTGAGGGCGATGTGGTTTTCTTTTCAAACAAAATCTGTTTTACTCCTTCACACTCTTGTAGCACATATTCACAAAGACACAAGATACGAGTGCCTGAGTCATGTCTTCAGCACACAGACACCGCATTGTGCTCAGCTTGTCTGTCCAGGCTTTCCTGATGTTGCTTGGAGGATAAGGAATGGAAGTCATTGATCCTCCTCCCTTCTCCTTGCTGCTTCTTACCTTGGAAACCGTCAGCACTATGTGTACACTGCTTTTTATATGATTATAAGGGTCTCTTGTGGCTCCTACTCCATCGCCTACTTCTCATCACCACCTCTAAATGCACTGAGTCTTTGCTTTAGACTGCCTGTAGGCTGACTTTGCTTTAGTACATCCCTTGTTCAGTCTGTCCTGTGTTTCCTTGGTGCCCTGAGAAAATGCACATAAATGACTTGGAATCTTGGTGACTGCTACACCTCTCCTGGAAGTTGTCCATTCCAGTGCTTCTAAGCCTAGATATTCCCAGTCATTCCCCATTCAAGTGACCTTTACATTTCTATGACAGATGATTCTTCAGTCCATCCTGAAAGGTTCTCAGGCTGCCTTGCTGTGCAGTGGAGAAAAATGGGCTGTAGGCAGTTTGCTGGGCTGGAGCTCAAACTCACTGTAGGAACAACATTTAAATTCAAAAGAACAATAATGACTCAAATTAAGAGAAAGAAAAATAAAGTAGTCAGATGTCTTGCCTTCCCCAGTTGCCTACAATAAAGATTTTCTCTTTGTGATTCAGCTAATAGTATCACAGTCCCAAGAGACGGCAATTAAGGACAGCAGGTGGTAGGAAGTAAACACCACTGGACCCGCTGAATTTGGTTTTGCTGCCCTAATTGGGAAATTGTATGCAACCTCACATGACTGCATTTCTAGCCATGAAGGTGACACAAATTTTTGGACTATTCTTTTGGACTGAGTCTTTAACTTGAGCAAGCTCTAGTTTGATGTCATCATGATTTTTGATTTGCAAACATTGGTTTGGGATGTATGAAAGCGCCCTGAAGTATCAAGGAAGGGCAATGCTTGCAGCACTTGTTACTGTTGTTCCAGTTTCACATAAATCATGATATGATGTTCATGGAACCAATGGAGAAATGCATAGATTATGTAAAAACAGACATTTAAATGTATTAATTTTTATCACCCTGAAACAAAGATTTAAAAGAGAATGTGAATGAATCTTGCTGAGTATGAAATTAAAGATGAGTGTACAACCCAGATACCACCTGGAAGCTATAGTGCTTTTAACATTCCCACATTTAAAAAGAATATTATCATGAAAAGACCAGACTTGTAAATCGTCATTCAGAGGAGGACATTTCATATTCCTCAGCCCATCTATTACCTTTAGGTATCTTTTGAGAGTGGCTTTGCAGAGAGACAAGAAGATGCTGAGGAGGAAAGTGCATGTTCTCACAATATTCTAAAAAGATCGGGCACAAACTTATTAGCATAATAATCTCAGCATAGTTGTTTTGTGTGCTAAATCTTAAACTGCTAGTAAATGTTAACCTACGAAAACATAACAGCTACCAAAATAAAATAATTTCGATTTTTTTACAACACTTTTCCACAGAGAGAAATGTATGCTTTGCCACCTGCACTTCAGATGAAGCAGCTTTCTTTATTTGCTTACTACTGCAATTTGTATCACAGTGATACTAGACCAGTTCTAAGAAGGGCTTTTATTGACGGGAATTGTGCTCCTTCTAATATCTGATTACTCCAAATTTCTGAAGCACCAAAAGAAAAGGAATGCTGTCTTGATGCTACTTGTGTTCATGCTGAGCTGACCTTTATCTCTTGAATGATGACATTGAAGCTAATGTGTCTTCTTGGCAAGTAAAACCTCTTTAATATGAGTCACAGTGTCACCATTGAGATGGAGGGTCAGGTTTATTATGTTGATTAATCATCTTCATTAAGAATTAGACTACACCTGCACACTTATTTCTGTGGAAGGACTACATCAGTTGTCTCACAGAGGGAGAACCTTTGGGATGCAGTGGTGACTCAGACTAACCACACCTGCCAGTCTAATTTGCTTGCTCTTGCCAAGGAATTTTTCCCAACCCTGCTCACAAGTGGGCTTTTCCCCTCATGTTGGTCAGGACATTGCTACTGGTCCACTGAAATTCTCTAGCTGACTCTCCAAGTTCCACACTGAGCTGTTTTTAAAAGAAAATACTTGAATGTATCTTTTCTGCCTGTGACTGAGCAATGATGTACCAACACCACCAGCATGACAAAAGGTAGAGCTCTAGGTTTTCAGAGGTGGCATTAAAAATCAAAGCAAATGAAAAAAACATTTAAAACAATAAGGGATGTAAAAACTGTAGTCATATTGGAACTTCATACATCTGCCAAAATCAACTGTTGCCACATGGGTTTTCCTGCCACTGAGACAATGGAGCCTGTTGTAAGAGCCAACTTTTGACACTAATTTGCATTGCAGTGCTGTTACAAATTTCTAGACTATTCTATTTGCCAAGGTTTTGCTTGCTGTGGAACCAATGTACTGACCTCTTGATAGGAATTCCAGCGCCAATTATATCCCTGTCTCCTGTGCAATATAGCAATAAAGGATGGGTAAAATAAAATCACAATTACAGTAATTTCACGACTATAAGGTGCACCCTTTTGACTAAAATTTTCCCCCGAACCCAGAAGTGCCCATTATAGTCCGGTGTGCCTCATCTGATGTAAAAAGTTTGGAAATTTGTGAACCCAGAAGTACGAGCTGCGAGCTGAGCCGGGAACCGCGGGAGCCGTGGCCGCCGGGCGGGGGAAACTGGGAACCAGCGTGGCCACCGACCGGGGAGAAGCAGGGGGAAGCGGCACGGCCACGGGGAAGTGCCAAGAAGCACCATGGGAAAGCGCCGAAAAGCGTCGAAAAAGCACCCCAGGAAAACACCGAAAAGTGGTGAAAAAGCACCGCGGGAAAGTGCTGAAAAGCAGCGAAAAAGCACCTTGGGAAACCGGCGAAAAAGCTCCCCGGGATGGCATCAAAAAGCGGTGAAGAAGTACCCCGGGATAACACCAAAAAACTGTGAAAAAGTGCCCTGAGATAGCACCGAAAAGCGGCGAGAAAGTGCCCTGGGAAAGCACCGAAAGCAGCGAAAAAGTGCCACGGGAAAGCGCGGAAAAGTGGCGGAAAAGCACTGCGGGAAGGCGGTGAAAAAGTGGTGAAAACACGCCACAGGAAATCACTGAGAAGCAGCGCCGCCACCAGCCAAGGGTAAGCCGGGACTCAGCACGGCTGTGCGGTGGGAGCCAGGAGCCATGAGCCGTGCCAGCCGGCACCGGGGGCGAGCGGGAGTGCCGGGGCCTGCTGCACGGGGAGGGCACCTGGGGCTGCATTTAAAGGCTACACCGATCTTTGAAAAATGTCTGCAAATCGAGCACCTGCCAGTAATTCGTTACTTTGTTGCGCGCCACGTGGCTCCTCGCTGCAAAAAAATAGTGCGCCTTATAGTCCGGTGAGCCTTATGGTCGTGAAATTACTGTATTTTATGAGCAGGCAAATTATTGAGTATTTGACATCAAAATTATTTGGGATAGGATACACACCATAGCTATAATACAGTAACCAAGATGTTGAACTAGCATGATTTACATTTGTATTCTGAAAATAAATGATTTAGCCATTTCCTTTCTTGGCTAGGAAAATCCTCCAGTGTATAATGAGTGGGTTACAAATGCTGAACATTTCCAGGGAATGCAGAAACTGGTCTGAGAAACAGGGGTCTCCATGTACAGTTTTGTTTCAGAGTTTGTATTTAAACCCCAAAGAAGATTTTTGATGACTACTCATCATAAGTTCATTAATCACAGAATTGTAGAATGGTTTTGTTTGGAACTGAACTTAAAGATCACCCAGTTCCACAGTCAGGGATATGACTAAACCAGGTTGCTTAGAGCCCCATCTAACCCAACCTTGAACACTTCCAGGGATGGGTCAACCCAAACATGCATATTCTTAGTGAAACTAGGGTTTAATTACAAGACCAGGTACTCCATAGTTTGTGTACCTTAACCTGGTTGTTTTTCTCTTGAGTTTAAAAAGTGGTTGTGCTGCCATGTACGGGAATAACTCCCGCTTACTTATGGCAAAGGATAAGGATCTGTCCTGTTGAATTTTAAATTGTTCATGTTCTGTGTCTCCAAGGCAAGGATTCCATGTGGAACTGAAGGACTGGCTCTTTGTTAAAGGTTATGGCATTGATTTGTTTAAAAAGGCTTTGATATTGAACTGTGTAGCTTCTGAAGGGTATAATTTGGTTGGACAGATATACTGACACAAAACTGAATAAAGCACATTCATAAATCCACTGAAGCAAGATTTCTGTGATGGTGATTCACTTTAGCCTGGACATACAGAAAATACAGTTCTCTGAGTGATAACTGCATAACTACATTTATAAATAAATTGATCTTGAGGCCTTGACAGATGAATTAGAAAAAAATGTTAGTGAGAAAGTGCCTAATAAAAAATTGATGTTTTCAGTAACTCTCTTCAGGATTCTTTGATCTGCTGCCAGAAGGAAATCCTGTCTATCTTGATCAGGGTCCCCTGTGTGCGATCAGCTCCCCATCCCAGTTGCAGCGGTACCAATCCACATGGTGGTCAGCCCAGAGTGGTCTCACTGTTTGCATTCACTTCCATGGGCAGCACACTCCTCATACAGCTCTTTTCTCAGAAGACTTTTTATGGGAGGAAGCACTGGTAAGCTGCTTCCATACAGGTGTGAATTAATATCATACCCAGCTGCTCAGCCCTAGTGCTGGCTCCCGACTTCTCCATCACGTGATGCAGCAAGAAACCAGATCAGGAGGCTAATTTTGTAGATGAGGAAAAGGAGAAGATACTGGGTTGGTCCCCAAAAGTACTGAATTATCCTCTTGTCCTTGAGGCCCTTACGATGTGTATCCTGTTTTCCTCCATGTATAAAGTGATGTAGGTGATCTGGGCCATTATTTCTCTTGCCAGCAGTAGGAAGGACTGCACATTAGAAATTGAGTCATTCTCATATAGTCCACACAAAGGAGATGAAACAATTTTTATCAGGATTAGTAATTCATATTTTGCTGCACTGGCTCAGATCTGTTTACACTACTCTGGTGGTTTGTCTGCACCTTTTACCAGCAATAGTAATTTCAGAGGAAGCAATGGTTGCTATCCTTTAGGGAAACAGTTTAAGTGGAACAAAGGCATACAGAAAGACATGTGCTGATTTTGTTCATATTGCATCCAAAAAGGCAAGAGTCTTGCTGAGGTCTGTGCCTTGCTCTGCAACTTGTACCAGAACCTCTGCATGCACAATGGAAACTGGATCCTTTCTTCAAGGATTAGCACCAAATCTCTTTTTGTCATTCCCTGTGCCTTTCCCAGTCTTATCAAACAAAAATAAGGTTTCTTATAGTGTGAGACTATTAAATCAAATAAGACCAGAATATTCACCACTTCTAAAGAGTATACTGGAATATCTTTTCAAGGAGGGATAGAAAACAGATTTTACAATTTCTTACATTGCATAAAATATAGAAATACTATTTGTAACAGATGTCTATTTAATTAAAAGATGGTTATTTAATGATAATTTTAATGTTCTTTGCTCTTAGTTTTAGGTTTGTTTTCAAAATTCATGATTCTTTTTATCCCGTCCCTTATTTTTGAACAAATGTCCTCATAAATGTACAAAAATTACCACCTTTCCCAACATCATTCCTTCTTCAGTCAAAACCTCTAGCTAGCACTGTGCCCCAATATCCTACCCTGAAGTAGCCTATTGCTTTCCATCTCTAAGAGAATCGTGAAAACTTTAAGGCTGTTGCATTATGAAGGTTATGCATAGTTTGCATGCTGCATCCCAAGACTGCAAATTCCTTTCATTTTTCATTGTAACTCAGATAATGAAGGAAGTACTGTTCATGTTTTTATACGAAAAATCGATTAACACTTCTCCACAGAGTACAAAAAGCTGCAATTCAGGTCTTAGGCTGACAAATACTGCCTTGCTTCTGTTCTGTGCACACTTACAAAGGGGGTTACACTTGTCTTGACAATAATTTCTAAATCTGTAGATGTCAAAGACACTGGAGGCCTTAACTGTTCCCCCTCGTTCTGACAAAATAAATGGGAATTAAATGTTTTAGTGGTAATTTGCAGCAGTACTAGCCAAGGACATTTGCTGTGCTTGAGAAAGTATGAAGTTCCCCACATAGCTCTTTCCAGAACACGAAAATTTTACATCTAGGGTCTAGTTCCCTCTTTATACCTTTTGTGTATCAAGGAGGGTAGGATATACAGATCTTACACGACACGTACAGACAGAAGGAAAGGTGAGAAAACACTGTTGAAAACATGAATTGACAAGGAAGTTCACAGTTACCATTAAGACTTTTGTTTTAAATTTTACTTGCCTTAGGTGTACCTGTCCATGATACCAGCATGGCACACTGCTGGAGTAGCCTATTTATAGATTTTGTAAAAAAAAATCTATGCATGACTTGATCTTTGGGGAAAGAGAGAATGGCATATTCTTTGGTGTGAAATGTCAGTCACCACAGTGGAGAAGGCATTCTCCTGGCAGCATTCAAAACTTCAAAGAACCATTGTGTACTTGAATCCTGTGTATTTTCTGAACGAGTGCAATTTTGATAATAATCGCGCAAGAGCTGCCTGACATATTTTTATGCATCACAAAGCAAATGTTTATCTCTGGAACTCTCTAAATAGTGTTATAAAGATGCAAATTTCAATGATTTAATTCCTCAAACGTGTTGAGTGACCAGAATCTCTTGGCAGAGCGCTGTACTTAACCAAGGTGTAGATCTTTGTCTGACTGTCTTTGCCAGGCTTTGCTGTTAGGTTTGCTTCAAGTATGAAAACAATCTTGTGCTTCTGTTTTCAATGGAATATAAAATTCTTGCATGGTTTCAATAGAAAGTAAGCCTGAAGGCAGAAATTATAGTCCATACATGTTAATTTAGAAAACTCAGCTGAAATTGCTTTAACTATCAGTACCAACAAGTGTGTTTGATGCTATTATCTGATGAAACTTTATCAGTAGAGAATTGCATTAATTTTTACATTAGCTCATTCCCATTTTAGTACGTTTCTTTTTCAATCTTAAAGCTGTTTAGGGAAGTTTTATCCATTACACTTTGTTAACTTTCCTTCAAGTAAGATGCAACATCCTGTTCAAGTCATAGATAATAGAGTAAGAAAAATAATTACAGTAATTTCATGATTATAAGCCGCACTGAGTATAAGCTGCATTTCCGGGTGCCAGAAACTTTTCATTCTTTGTCCATATAAAAGCCGCACCTGATTATAAGCCACATGTTACAATACAGGGTGTGATAAAAGTTATCTATTCTATCACCATCTGTTGAGACTGGGTGGGGCAGTGATCCTTATCTCCGCAGGAGATATTCTGCTAATGGGCCATCCATTGAAACCAGGCAGGGCATTGTTCTTTATCTTTTCACAACCCATCCTTCCTCGAGCCAGTCATTTTCTGCTAATGGCCCATTGAGTCCCACTGTGTGACTGTTAAAATTACTTCATCCCACTGGAAGTTGCTCCAGCCCAACATTTCTTACCAAGACAAAAACAGAGGTTTTGGGACACTAAGGGAGCCCCTTTCTCCACTGGACTCCAGAGGAAAACTGGATTTCTCCACATCACCACTGGACCTCCGGAGGGAAACTGCACCTTCTACAGGAGCACTGCTCCAACTGAACCACATCTGTCACTGCAGGAGGATGCAGCCACCATTTAATGGGACTGCTACCAACACCCTGCCTGACGGGGTGTCAGGTTGTACTCTGACTTTGTCAGGGTTTGGGGTTTGTTTCTTTGTAGTACTGTATTTCTATTTTAATTTCCCTAGAAAAAACCTGTTATTCCTAATTCCCATATTTTTGCCTGAAAGCCCCTTGATTTCAAAATGATAATAATTTGGAGGGAGGGGGTTTACATTCTCCATTTCAAAGAGAGGCTCCTGCCTTTCTCAGCAGACACCTGTCCTCCAAACTAAAACAGCAACTTTTTGTTCTTTGTCCGTATATAAGTCGCACCTGATTATAAGCCACACTTTGGGTTCGGACCAAAATATTAGTCAAAATGATGTGGCTTATAATCTTGAAATTACTGTAATTTGTATCCAGGAATGCAAAAAGATACTGCTTATCTTCTGTGCTGGCATTAGAAGTCATGACAGTTCTTTTTGGTATTACAGTATCACAATCCACAGGATTTTTCATTCTGTCTCCTCAGAACAATAATTTATTTCCATGTCTGACAGCTAACTTTGGTGAGTTCCCAATCCATGAGTTTGGCTTCTGAAACAAAATTTCAAGAAATAGCGCAATATTCATATAGACTCAGAACCTGCATCCTTGGAGACAACTTGACCCCATGATTTTAGCAAATTGTGGAATTTAAAATCTCTTTTGGGTTCAGAACGTGTTGGGCTTTGTTGAAACTTCAGGTTGTGCAGCCTATGGAAGGAGATTAGAGCAGGAGAGCAAACTCATGTCGGAGTGTGGTAGTAACAAGTCTGTACCGTTCAACAAGGTTTTGTTGAATTTTATAACACTTGTAAATAAGCAGGGCAGTGAATTTATTCCGAGGTCTTCATTATTAGATTTGATTTGAGCAAGGCATGGTTGTTTGTGTGGACAGTGCTGTGTGTCCCAGCTCAGAATTGCAATTACCAGGGAGGATGTTTGAGCTAGAAATCCCTGATGAGTAAAGAGATTTGTCTTTTTGTCAGCTTTACTCTCTGCGGGAGACTGTCCTTCTCTTTGCAGCAGCCTTCTTTTTCTCTGTCTGTTTCAAACTTCTTTTCATTGAAATCAATACCAAATGTTGACTTTGTTTGACACATAGTGCTATTGGTCCAAAGTAAGGCCAAAGTTAAATCAGAAACAATATTGCTTACAGCTTCAAAATTGATAGTAATTTAACAGTTGTTACATTTCATTTACATTAATGGGCCAGATATTTATTCCTATTGAATCAGTAGTATATAATATTATTAATTACTTAGTACTGGAATTAAGCTTTGAAGCCACACTCAAAAATTAAGCTACTTAAAAGTATTTTTCATTTAAAAATCAGTTTGAGTACATTAATTCAAAATAAATAGAAAAGTGATTTCTCCCAGAAAATTTTGCCTATTTCAGATATTTTAGGTCTCACAATCCGTATTTCACTGTGTCAAATTGTCATTTGTTATAAATGCTACAATCCAGTGTTTAAAGTCCCACACTGAAGAACCTGACATTAAAATGAAGTTACCAAACAATCTTTCCCAAAACTGTTACTTCTATAATTAAAATCTCATCTGAGATATTTATGTAGCTGTAGGCATCTGCTTGAACCTCCGGCCTCTATCCTGGCACAAGAATTCCCAGTGAGACTCTATTGTACCAGTGCTGACAGGATCACTTTTTTTTTACAGTGGTGAAGTCCTATGCAAACAGAAAGATAGAGACTTGCTGCCTGAAAAGTCACAGTCCTGGTCTTCTAAAACAATCGTGTACTACAAAATTAACTTTTTTTCCAAGGAGTTGTCATTGGAAAAAGGGACCCCATGTTAAATAAGGATGGAGCTCTGGTGTGCTTTGCTAGAAGGATCTATGCATTGCTGAGTGTCCATCACCAAGACCAGCTCCAAAACGTCATCACTTTATTGTCTTTCCTTTGAAAATAAAGGTGAAATGCATATGCAGTATAATAAGACTTAAAATTACAGCACTATATCTGGGTCTCTGAATTTCAACACATCCAAAGAGACATTTTATAAAATAATTCCAAGGTCCCTTAATAGGTAAAGGACGGTTTAGGCTCTTTTTTATACCTGCTGGTAACTCCTTAACTATCTCACCAGAGCAGAGAAATTTGACACTTTTCTAATCAACAGGTATAGAGAGAAAATAAAATAAGGTGTGCCTGGTAGAAATAAGAAACAGATCCTTTAAATAACTTTTAACCGTTACTTTCAGTGTAGAGAAAAGACTGTTACTGTTTTTTTCCAGAAAATATGTAAAAACTCTTAATCTTCCAAGTAGAATCTTTATTTTCATCTAAGTTTTACTTCATGTTTTAATCAGCAGGATTTGATCACATAGAAACAAACATTTTCTAGTCTTTCAGGTAGGAGATCTTAGTCAAGATTTGCTTTGTATATGTGGTACTTGTAGCTTAAATGAAAACCTAAATTATATAAAGTGAAAAATACAATATAAAATGAGTGAAATTATTAATGAACGTGACTAATACTTTACTTGATAGTGAGGGACTGAAATATGAGTGCCTAGGGTCAGAGTTCCAAGTTTTGGCACTGTCCTAATGCACTTGGGTCTTTCCCCAGCAGCTCTTTTATAGCTGGACCCCTGATTGCAGCACTTTTCCATACCAAGACAAAACACAGAAGATTTATTTCATGTGCATATTTCAGAGTGTCTTTAGTTAAATGTCCTGCAGAATAGTATTGAAGTTCTTCCACCCAGGTACACAGACAACCGACCACTGTCAAGCCACTGTTGATCTCGTTGGGGGCAAAGAATTTAAGAAGGGAGGTTTCCCATCCAGTAATAGGAGAGAGCAGCCCACAACACACAACACAGGTAAGAGACCCCAGATGTCATCAGAAGGCACAGTACCTTCTGCCAAACTGTTCAGGGTGTGGATGGCTTCCTGCTGCTGATCTACTGCTTTGCCTCCAGAAGATCTGTGGATGCATAGATCAAACGGGATAGCACTCATAGTGTGGATGTGGGGTCACTCACTTCAGAAAGCTAACATAGCACCCCTGTGTGCTATGTCTGCATCTCCTGAAATAGGAACACTCTAAACCTGGTAAATGCTGTGTATTCCTCTTGAACACAGGAATATTGGCAGTGCCAGGATACAAGTCTGTGTTGCATCCTTTTGGCTGAATCATCAGATTGAGGAGTTGCATCCTTTTGGCTGAATCATCAGATTGAGGAGTTGGTTCAGTATCTATTATCAGACTAAAGAGTGGGTTCAGTATCTGCTAGCAGAAGTCCTGATAGTAGCTGGAACCTAGTTTCAAGAGCTCCAAGCATCTGTCTTCCTATCATCCTCTTGCATGACTTATGCATCTGAATTTCCCTGTGGAAGTCAGTGTGTTGGCTTTAACCCAACCCTTTCTGATTAAGTAAAAGCAACCCTTGGCAAGGATTCTACTTTATGTTTGAAGTCCTCTCCTGACTTCTGCAGTTTGTCAGCCAGAATGGAATAAGTGTTTTGTCTTTTATGCTGCCTTTCATGTCAAAGGTAATGTTCATAGTTTGGTTTATGCACAGATTATTTTTTCCACATATGTTCTTCTTTTCCTGGCAGAACTCATGAAAGTAAAGCATGATTTGTGTTGTTAATGATCAGAGACCAAGTTAATGATCTAGTTAGAGATATCAAATCTTTTAAGTCAAAAGCTAGATGCCACTGAGAAAAGTGATAACAAGAGCAGGATTCAGGATCTGCCCATTAGCTTAAGTGCTGTACCAAAAGCTGGTTTTACTGGGCATAGATCAGATGACACAAGAAGGGAATGGTATAAAAACATGTGAACCAGGAAATTAGTTCATTATTTGATTTTGTCCCATTATTCTAATTCAAATATCAAGTAAGCAAGCCAATCTAGTAGAATTATTCAGTAGACGTGAATGGCTGGGCAAGAGTTAATGTAAAAATTCAAGGAGCAACTGTTGTTAGGAGCAGTATGATTCTTCCACATCCTCTCCCATTACTATCAGTATGGTTACAGGAAATTGATGAAGAAATGATTGTCTTAATTAAAACACTTGAAACCAACAAAATCCATACATTTGATTATTGTCATTGACCACTCCCCATATTTTGATGATACTGGAGTAAAAGTGGAGTTTCATGCATTTGATACTGCCCAAGAACCACAAAAAGTGGAATTTTGTTATTGTATACCAGTTGCAGTAAATTAAAAGATACATAGAGGTATTCAGCAGCATGCACCCAATCCCCTGTCCAGCAGCTCCTTTATCTGTGTGGCAATGTATAGGTTCGTGTGGTGATGGGATGCAGCAGGTCTCCAGATGCAGCTTGCTGGAGGGAGCATTTCTGAAACTGTACCTAAACAAGGTTGACCCAGATGGATGCACGGGCTGAGTTATTCTTTCCCTAGCAGTTGCTTGAGCTGTACAATGTAAATACATTTAATCCCTCTTATAGTGGTTCTTTCAGAATTCACTTTCCAAAGCAGTTTTTGTGGAGTTGCTAATTTGCTTGTTTGTTTTTAGTGGTTTGTTTATTTTGGTTTTGGTTTGGGGATTTTTGTTTGCTTGGGTTTTTTTGCTATTGGTATTTTTGCTGCTTCTTTTGAAGTTTTTTCAAAGGGATTGTGGAATTCATGATTGATTGCAACTGAACCTGGATTACCAACTCTTTTCATTAAGAGGGAAAGTTGAATGAGTTTGTCATGGTGTGATCCCTGGAGCAGAAATATATAACCAGAGCTCCAAAAGCCTATCCTAATTCTGTAACAAAGGGCTGGGGATTTTGCAGACATAATGCAGCCAGCTAGATAGGATGTAAAGTTTTGAGATAAATTCCATATGAGAGTTTTACTGAAACAATATGGGAAGCAGTTAGCTCAATATTCACTGAAAGTAAATGAAATTAATATTGCACCAGATTTTCCATTCTATACTCTGGAACTCTGTGCTATCATTATAGCATTATGACTATATTTAAAGAAGATGGAAATAGTATCTTCTGGAAAAATTATGCAAGGAGAAAAGGAACTAAAGGATAGTGGGAAAATGCTAAATGTGGAGAGGGGAACTGACTATAAGGTCTGGGAAAAGAAGTTTTAGGACATATAGGCACATAAAAGCACATTCTAATATTTGTGTCTTTGTTGTGAACTGTACTATTAGTTTCACAGTGATGTCTTCCTCAATTAAAGAATTCATTTTCCTTGTAGATACATGAAACACCTGCTCAAATGAGATCATTGAATGAAGCTACAAAAGTGGTATTTTCTTGCACATACTAATAAAAAATAAATTAATAAGAAACCCCAATAATTAAAACATTAAGGATATTTTTATCTTAATAAAGAAAAAATATACAGATGCTGTTTGCAGTCCACAAATAAAAGACATGGCTTTTACATTGCATTTTTGCTTATGTTTGTGCAATGTGTGAGCTATGTAAAAGCAGATTTTACTCTAAGAAACCAGAGTTGGGCCTCTCGCTTCCTTGGTGAAGCACTAAGTACAGGGCAGAAGACTCAACTGCAGACATAACTAAAAATATTTCTATTGTTTAAGAAAAAAATATGCTTTAGATGCTTTTCAATTTGGCGGCTTCTGAAAAACATGCTTCATAGAAAGGTCAAGTGTTCCATCAGGATGAATACTTGGCAAGCTTTAGGCAAAAGCTCCAAGTTACTAATAAGCAAATAAAAGCCTGAGATCTTTCCAGATTCAGAAGGCCAAATAGACACTAGAGGGGCAAAAGGCCTCAAGACATGGTCTCTATAGATCTCATAATAGTCAGACTGTGTTAAATTCCCTACATCTCTGCAGAAGCTTGCACACACACCCATAGACACACACACATCTGGATTTAATGAGACAGTCAGGATGACAAGGTCATCTGTAGCTGCTGTTGAAAAGACTGTTCTGACTTTTCCAGAGCCATCAGAAACCTTTTCTGAATCACAGTACTCATCCAAATATGCTTCCCTTTTGTCCTCTATCTGCTGTTTAAAGTACTTTCCATATGAAGGCACTCTGTCTGGCAATGAAATTTATGGAAGAGACTGTCCATTATTTTTCCACATGAAGCTTTAGATCGTGGATGGATATTTGAAGTTTTTAACATCACAGAGAGTCTAAAGTTTCAGGTCTTTCAATTCATTGCCAGTGAAATAAACACTAAAGTTGGTAACCTATGGTGTAACAGGAAAAATCTTGCTGAGAATTACAGACTACTTCCAGGGGTTTATTTTGAAAATAGGCTGCTACATTGGAGGCATTAATTTTCTTGTTTAAACTTATCATTTGTGATCCAGATTATCCTTTGTCTTGCAGCTGGATTTGGTAGGAAGATTTGGGGAAACCCTAAGCCTAGCTGTTGCATAAGCATCCAAGTTCCAGCTCTATATGCTAAACTAAGAACAGCCCCCTGGCACCTGAATGGGTCTGGAATGTGCTCAGAAAGGAAAATTGACTCTATGTTTTCAGCTGACTCGAAACTTAGAGGCTTCTCCTTAGTGACTTCAGATGTCATTCTGGAGTTGGTTCTGAACTCTTTGGATACTGGAGCCAGAAATTAATTTCATCTACCCCAGCAAAGTAAAACCCTGCTAAAGACAGGCTTCAGCCAGTGTATATCAAGACTTTACCAAAAGCAAACCTTGGCATAAGGAAGCATTTGGAGTTAGTTTTGGCATCCTTAAGGCATACATTATAAGTGATTGTAATTGGATTTTAACTGACTTGCTTGAGAATTACAGTGGTCCCAGAGGCTTCCAGTGCTAGCAGTGGAGCAGGTGGAAGCCAGACAACATGGTGCTTTACCCATAGCCTGTCTTACTGGCCCTGGCTAACAAGATGCATTCACCTGGCCTTGCTCCCCACTGCTGCCCCATCCATCACAAAATTAGGCTACACATTATTTGTCTGATTAGAATGTCATATACAAAATAACACATGAAAAGAGGACAAAATCAGATAAATGAATTTTGAAATAGTAACAGTAATATGAAATGGGACAGTGACATTGCCAAGATGCCAATTACAGTAGTTTCACGAATACAAGCCGCACGGATTATAAGCCGCACCCCCGGTGCCTCGACAATGTTGCTGTCTTTGTCAATAGATAAGCCGCACCCCGAATATTAGCCGCACTTTCGTTCGTAGCGAGAATCCGTGCGCAGCTTTCACAAATTGGCCAATTAGTAACAGGATCGCGGCATAGCGGGCTTTACTGGCTCGGGGCGGGGCCAGGCAGGCTCGGCCCGCTCATGGTTGCCGACGGGGCCGGGTGGCCCAGCTCAGCGCCACGGCTCGGCGGGGCTGGCCGGGTGGTACTGCCGCCGCCGCCGGGCTCGCTGGCCCCCCTCTCCCGTCAGCACCGCCCCGCTGCCGCGTTCCCTAGCCCCGCCGCCCGGCTCGCCGGCCGCGGCGCATTCCCTAGCCCCGCCGCCGGGTTCGCGGGCCGCGGCGCGCCGCGTTCCCTAGCCCCGCCGCCGGGCTCGCCGGCCGCGGCGCGCCGCGTTCCCTAGCCCCGCCGCCGGGCTCGCCGGCCGCGGCGCGTTCCCTAGCCCCGCCGGCGGGCTCGCCGGCCGCGGGGCGCCGCCTTCCCTAGCCCCGCCGGCGGGCTCGCCGGCCGCGCCGCCTTCCCTAGCCCCGCCGGCGGGCTCGCCGGCCGCGGCGCGCCGCCTTCCCTAGCCCCGCCGGCGGGCTCGCCGGCCGCGGCGCTCCGCCTTCCCTAGCCCCGCCGCCGGGCTCGCCGGCCGCGGCGCGCCGCCTTCCCTAGCCCCGCCGCCGGGCTCGCCGGCCGCGGCGCGCCGCGTTCCCTAGCCCCGCCGCCGGGCTCGCCGGCCGCGGCGCGCCGCGTTCCCTAGCCCCGCCGCCGGGCTCGCCGGCCGCGGCGCGCCGCGTTCCCTAGCCCCGCCGCCGGGCTCGCCGGCCGCGGCGCATTCCCTAGCCCCGCCGCCGGGTTCGCGGGCCGCGGCGCGCCGCGTTCCCTAGCCCCGCCGCCGGGCTCGCCGGCCGCGGCGCGTTCCCTAGCCCCGCCGGCGGGCTCGCCGGCCGCGGCGCGCCGCCTTCCCTAGCCCCGCCGCCGGGCTCGCCGGCCGCGCCGCCTTCCCTAGCCCCGCCGGCGGGCTCGCCGGCCGCGGCGCTCCGCCTTCCCTAGCCCCGCCGCCGGGCTCGCCGGCCGCGGTGCGCCGCCTTCCCTAGCCCCGCCGCCGGGCTCGCCGGCCGCGGCGCGTTCCCTAGCCCCGCCGCCGGGCTCGCCGGCCGCGGCGCGCCGCGTTCCCTAGCCCCGCCGCCGGGCTCGCCGGCCGCGGCGCGCCGCGTTCCCTAGCCCCGCCGCCGGGCTCGCCGGCCGCGGCGCGTTCCCTAGCCCCGCCGCCGGGCTCGCCGGCCGCGGCGCGCCGCGTTCCCTAGCCCCGCCGCCGGGCTCGCCGGCCGCGGCGCGCCGCCTTCCCTAGCCCCGCCGCCGGGCTCGCCGGCCGCGGCGCGCCGCCTTCCCTAGCCCCGCCGCCGGGCTCGCCGGCCGCGGCGCGCCGCCTTCCCTAGCCCCGCCGCCGGGCTCGCCGGCCGCGGCGCGTTCCCTAGCCCCGCCGCCGGGCTCGCCGGCCGCGGCGCGTTCCCTAGCCCCGCCGCCGGGCTCGCCGGCCGCGGCGCGTTCCCTAGCCCCGCCGCCGGGCTCGCCGGCCGCGGCGCGCCGCCTTCCCTAGCCCCGCCGCCGGGTTCGCCGGCCGCGGCGCGTTCCCTAGCCCCGCCGCCGGGCTCGCCGGCCGCGGCGCGCCGCGTTCCCTAGCCCCGCCGCCGGGCTCGCCGGTCGCGGCGCGCCGCGTTCCCTAGCCCCGCCGCCAGGTTCGCCGGCCGCGGCGCGTTCCCTAGCCCCGCCGCCGGGCTCGCCGGCCGCGGCGCGCCGCGTTCCCTTGCCCCGCCGCCGGGCTCGCCGGCCGCGGCGCGCCGCCTTCCCTAGCCCCGCCGGCGGGCTCGCCGGCCGCGGCGCGCCGCCTTCCCTAGCCCCGCCGCCGGGCTCGCCGGCCGCGGTGCGCCGCCTTCCCTAGCCCCGCCGCCGGGCTCGCCGGCCGCGGCGCGTTCCCTAGCCCCGCCGCCGGGCTCGCCGGCCGCGGCGCGTTCCCTAGCCCCGCCGCCGGGCTCGCCGGCCGCGGCGCGCCGCCTTCCCTAGCCCCGCCGCCGGGCTCGCCGGCCGCCCCCTCCCGTCTGCACCGCCGCCGCGTTTCCTCGCCCTGGTCGGCACTGCAGGCCCCCGCACCGCCAGGCTCCCCCACGCTGCTGGCCCCAATTCTGCTGGGCTTCCCCCGCTGCCAGGCAGCCCCACCCGTCGGCCTTCCTGCTTCTGCCATGCTCCCCTGCACTGCTAGCCCCAGTTCTCCCGGGCTCCCCTGCCCTGCTGGCTCAGGCTCTGCCGCCCTCCCTGCCCCGCCCTGCTGGCTCAGGCTCAGCCGCCCGCCCCCCACACTGCTGGCCCCGCCTCTGCCAGGCTTTCCCACCTCTGCCGGGGCCGGCCGGGCTCCAGCTTGGCTTGGGGCTGCCGCGGGCTCTCACTTCCGTGTTGGTAGCTTTTAGAATTTTGTTAATAGATTAGCCGCCCCGGAATATTAGCCGCACTTCCGGGTTTCCACCAAAATTTTGGTCAAATTGGTGCGGCTTGTATTCGTGAAATTACTGTAAAAAAAATCAGTATACTATTTAATGGGCTCGGATGAACCAAAATAAGTGACAAGAAATTATTCCCATGTTATGCCATTTTCCTTTTCAAGGTGTGTAGGTTAGCTTCCCAGTAGTGCCTCAGAGCTTCACTCAACATATGTAGTGGAAGAAAAAAAAGCCAGGGCTCACAGAAGGGCAACTCTGCTGAAGGCAGTGAGAACCTTGACACTTTGGGGGATCTGGCTCTGATCTTATCCCCTTCTTAATGGACTGCAAAAGCAAAGTGACAGCCCGTAATCTGTGGGAGTCAGCCTAAACCTTCATTATTGTCCTCAGAATGCAGGATAGGAAGAGGTCTGTAATAAATACAGCTTAATACAAGCAGAGCTTCAATAACTTCTGAAGAACTTATTCATGGTAGTTCATCTTGGCAGAAAGATGCAAAGACTTACAGATCCAAAGACTCTGCTCTGCTCTTCCTGGCTGGGAAGGTTGTGGTGAAAGAGCTTGTTTCTCTTTTGTACTGGCTTTCTCATGCTTCACCATTTTTCTTGGGTTTTTGGTTGTTTTTTTTTAAATATTACATTCACTACTGATCTGCCAGATAATGAAGCTTTTTCCATAGACCTGAATACTTGGTTCCCAATGAAACCTCTGTGATCAATGGTTGGTCATTCATTACCACAAGTATGTAGGATCTGTGGAAGGTATTGTTGAGACTCTGAACCCCACAAATGGTTATGAAATTCTTCTACTTATTAATATTTATAAGAAGAGGAAGAGGACACCAGAGCTTCTGCTTGCGTGGCTGGCAACTGATGTCCCTGAAAGGTCATCATTAATATGTAGTGAGCAATGACCAATCTTTTAGCTCACAAGGGACATTCACATGTTTCAGCCACCATCTATTTGAGCCATCTGCTGGTCTTGTTTTCCTGAAGATACATTATATTTATATACACATATATATATGTGTGTAGATATATATATATATATATACGCACACACATATATACACATAAATTTTATAAACTTTTCTTGGAACATATGAGTGAGTTACACCAGTAGTGACTTGTCTCATGGTTCAGGTGATTCCCATTCCCTCATCTGTATTCCTCACTAATCCCCTCTAATTTACAGGCAGAAAGAGTAACCTGGAAGAAAACTGCAACCTTCTCTCTGCAGGTCTTTGCAAAGACGCATTTTATCCTTTATTTTAACCTAAGTTCTGTGAACTTCACCTGCCTAGTTATCATTGAAAGCACATCTCTTCATGTATGTTAGTCTGGAAGCCTTCCACAGAATTTTTAGTTGTTAATAGCTACCTCTTGGGAAAATGTCAGTTCATAGTGCTTTACTATATGTAAATTGCCCTGTTGAACTTCTGAAATTAATGTATAATGCCTGAGGGAGAAATGTGTAGATTTTGCCCTAACTCAAACTGGAAATTTAGACAGTTACATTCAATTTAACCTTTTATAGTAGTGGTGCCATAATTCCTGACAGGGACAACACGATATCCAAGCACTAAAACTGTGATATGCAAGTAATCAGTAATAACTGATGCAGATATTCTTTTTCCTTATATCCCCATCAACCACTACATTATTTTATATTTATTCATCTTTAGATTAGATGTAAAAATACTTTAAAATGGAGTGACAGCTTTGGGTCCATTTTCTGCTCATTGTATGGTAGGTGTGATAAAGAAGTATCAATGTTGCAGTAGATATAATAGTTTAAGAGCATAGGTAAAGCAAGATGTATCAGCAGAGGTAAAAATTATTCAGGTAAGCCAACTGCTGTATCTTTAAAAGTTCATTAAGACCTCAGACACACACAAGAGGATTTGAATGTCCCAAAACTTGTCTCCTTCTATTACAGAATTTAAAGTACCCTCATAATACCTTAGAAACAGCCCTTAGAGATCAACAGTGATATGCCCTGACCTCAAATCAAAATCAAAATTTTTATTCATTATTAACAAACTGCTGTAAAATTAGAACCAGACTCAAGAAAAATGCATTATTTCCAAGTAGCTCATATTTCTTGAGGTAGAGTTGAAACCTACAGCCTGCTGTAGCATGGGCTATTCTGCCAAGTCGGAACAAAATACTTTAAATGGATGTCATGTGCATTTGATTTAAAGTAATCTATTCACAGGATTTTTCACACTTTATATGACTTGTATAAAAATATTGACATAATAAGAACATATAATATTTTTCTTGGTTTTTTGCCCACCCCATAAAATATTCACTTGCTTCAAATAATTTATAGAAATGTATACCTAGGATTAAAAAAAAAAGACCAGTGGGAGTTTGCCTGGGGAAGGATTAAATGCAAAACTGAGAGGGAACTGGATGAAAATAAATATTAAAAAACTATTTTTCTTTGCAGTATGCAACAATTTTTTCTACAACCAAAAGAAAAAATTTTAACAAAAACTTAATATATGAAATCAAGAAAGTATTGACCAAAACAAATATTGATCCAAGAGGGAAGAATGTCCTCTATGAGGTTACATCTATCCAATTACTTGAAGATTCTTCCAATGTGATGCAGAAAGAATTCAGTAATGGGAAAAATTACCTTACATTCACTTCTGATCCTGCAGCTTTTCTTCTCCCTAACTCTTTATGTGTGCTTCCAAAGTCCATAAAAGTCTGCCTTGTCATTATATTCTTGCTCCACTGAAATCAAGTATTTATTAGAGTATTTTTAAATACATGTTTGGTATGTAAGATCTAGGTTGTTTGTATAGTACAGTTGGGATGCTGTTCCAGCTTAATTTATAAGGCAACCATGGATATGACTTTTTCCTTAACTCAAAAATTTTGACTGAAACTGTGCAGTATGTTTCAGTTTCTTTAGCAATGTATATTTAGTTCTAAACTCACAATTCCCCTTTTAAATTGCACCAATATTATTAGTCTTACCCACAAAAGTTATTTTGCAGGTGATGAGGACTGTGAAAGCTGTATTCCCTGTTAAAATATTATATAGAGAGAAAATAATTCTAAATGTCTGCTTCAATTTTGCAGGCTATGCGAAAGATTTTAGCCTGACATAAATGTATGCAATTCTTTTCAAACCTTTGTTTTAAAGCAGGGTAGTATTCATCCCAAGCTTTTGGCTGTGTCCAAGCTGCAATGTCTCCAAAATTAGATAATTACATATTTTCTTATTGTATAAGCACAGCTGCAAAGTCCTCCAAAAATTGCAAGCACTTTTGAAAAGATGTTTCACAGCTGGGCCTAAAAGGCTAAAATTATACTGTGCTACTGTGTGACATGCTAAACCAGAGATTCATAATGGTTCAGCAAAATGGCAAGGAAGTTCTGCTTTGAGGAATGCTCGGTAGCAAACCAGGCATTCCTGCAGTGTAGCTGCTGTCATCTGCCCGCTATTCCAGCACTCAGAATAGCAGGAATGCTCTGCTATAGATTTCATTCCTCTGCTTTGCTGCACAGTTTTCTGTTTCTGCCTCTTTGTTCCATGGATTGGAAATATTTGACTTTAACATGGTACAAAATCCTGGGATTTAGCAAGTTTTTTTAAATATTGCTGAAAGCAGAGCCAGTAAAATCCCGAGTGTTGCTTCCGAACTGTAAGGTTTGCATTTAACTTTGGTATTTCAAAATTGATTGTAAAAACAAAAAAACTAAAGCCTTCACCATCAAGTCTGAAAATTGTGACATGACAATTGTATCCTGGGCTGTGTCCAAAGCAGCATGGCAAGTAGATCAAGGGAAGGGGATTCTGCCCCTCTGCTTGCTCTGGTGAGACTCCACCTGGAGTCCTGCATCCATCTCTGGGGGCCCCAGCATAAGGATGTGGACCTGTTGGAATGACTCCAGAGGAGGCTATGAAGATGATCAGAGAGTTGGAGCTGTTTCCTATGAAGACAAACTGAAAGAGTTGGAGGTCTTCAGCCTGGAGGAGAGAAGGCTCTAGGGAGACCTAATTGTAGCCTTTCAGTAGCTAACAGGGTCTTACAAGAAAGACAGGGATAAAGTTTGTTACCAGGGTTGGTAGCCACAGGAAAAGATCAATGGTTTTAAACTGAAAGAAGGTAGATTTTGACTGTATATTAGGAAAAATTTTTTACTATAAGGGAGATGAAACCCTGGAACAAGTTGCCCAGAAGTTTTGGATGCCCAAACCCCAAAGTGTTCAAGACCAGGCTGGATGGGGCCTTGAGCAACTTGGGCTCGTGGAAGGTGTCCCTGCCCATGGCAGAGGAGTTTTGAACTAGGTGATATTTAAAGGCCCCTTCCAGACCAAACCACTCTATGATATTTGATGGATGCTGAGACCCTCATGTAATCCTTATGTGAACAATCATTGTTTTGTCACAGTAAGATTATTTCAAGAGAGTTTCCTTTGAATAGTGATAGAAGACAATGAACTCATTTTCCAGAGTCACAGTGTGATCCATTTTCTGTACTGCATTGTGGCTGAAGTAAAAATGCAATTGTATGTGTTGCTTCTTCTTTCACTGCAAAAGCATAAAAGTCACTTTTCTTTAATTTCAATTCCACAAAAATTAAATTGATCTATGCAGGGACAGATGTGCTGTTACTACTCACCATCTCCTCCATCTCTAAACCCCTTCCTTTAACCACTGTTTGTATCCCCAGAGCCTGTGGTGCACAGGCATAAAACCTTGTCCCTCAGGCTATTACTATTTCTGAGTAAAACTGAATGATATTGCCAAATTTAGAGAAATGCAACAAGGTACAGAAGGTCCTGTAGATGCCAAACTACAGAATTGCTTGGTATGCAACTCTTCACATAATGCAGTTAACATGTTAAGCTAAAATACTTCACAGAAGACATTTACAAGAGACTAAAACGAAGTTCTTTGGAACTAATTACACAATTTGGTTTCTGTAAGTATTCCAAACTCTATCTGCCAACAAATCCGTTGAAATACTTTGCTAGTTACTTCCTGAAATTTTCTTTGCTTTTACTTGCAACCTCATAAAACCCCTCATCCAACAGCCAAGAGGGTCATTAGCAATGGCCTACTAAGCTCTGGAGAACTAGTTTTTTTGGCTACTGAGGGTTTTTTTGGCTACTAATAAGCAGTAGGCATCACCCTCAATTTACAGTCATTAGAGATGCAGAAGTGCTGTGCTCACCCAAACCTACAAGTAATACAGATGGGATTTGTGTCAGTGCCCAGCCAGATACCTTAGTACTCCCCTCCTAAGTTATGCTCTGGCAGGTAGAAGGGATCAGCTCCTCTAACTCCTTTGATGTTTTACTATCTTTTGTTTCATAAAATGTTCAGCCTTTCCTGATCTGGATAGTTTGGCTTGTGTATTTTAAATTCCTAGATAAATAATTCCAATTCAAAACATATTTCTCGGCTTTTTTTAAAATTTTTTTTGGCTCTTTCAAAGTTCAGTTCACGATTATAAGCCACACCATTTTGACTAAAATTTTGGTCCGAGCCCGGAGTGCGGCTTATAATCAGGTGCGGCTTATATATGGACAAATAACAAAAAGTTGCTGTTTTAGTTTGGAGGACAGGTGTCTGCTGAGAAAGGCAGGAGCTTCTCTTTGAAATGGACAATGTAAACTCCCTTCCTCCAAATTATTATCATTTTGAAATCAAGGGGCTTTCAGGCAAAGATATGGAATAACAGTTCTTTTCTAGGGAAATTAAAATAGAAATACAGTGCTACAAAGAAACAAACTCCAAACACTGACAAAGTCAGAGTACAACCTGACACCCCGTCAGGCAGGGTGTTGGCAGCAGTCCCATTAAATGGTGGCTGCATCCTCCTGCAGTGACAGATGTGATTCAGTTGAAGCAGTGCTCCTGTAGAAGGTGCAGTTTCCCTCTGGAGGTCCAGTGGTGATGTGGAGAAATCCGGTTTTCCTCTGGAGTCCAGTGGAGAAAGGGGCTCCCTTAGTATCCCAAAGCCTCTGTTTTTATCTTGGTAAGAAATGTCGGGCTCTTCCCCCTGGCTGGAGCAACTTCCAATGGGATGCAGTAATTTTATCTGTCCCACAGTGGGACTCAATGGCCATTAGCAGAAAATTACTTGCTGGAGGAAGGATGGGTTGTGAAAAGATAAAGAACAATGCCCCGCCTGGTTTCAATGGATGGCCCATTAGCAGAACATCTCCCACGGAGATAAGGATCACTGCCCCCACCCTCAACAGATGGTGGTAGAATAGATACCTTTTATCACACTTTGTATTGTAATGTGCGGCTTATAATCAGGTGTGGCTTATATATGGACAAAGAACAAAAATTTGCCGACACCTGGAAATGCCGCTTATAATCAGGTGCGGCTTGTAATAGTGAAATTACCGTAGTATACTTGTCTCTGTTGTGTTACCAGTCTACGAACCACCACCTTCAGTTCCTTGCTGGTGTGTATGTCCACACTGGCTGCTGAGGTGTTTAATGTGGGGGCTTAGAAAACTTTGTGATTACCTTAAAAATAAATATGGACAAGTTTGTAGCTACTTTCTGTCTGTTTTTGTCCAGCTTATTGAAAAGGATTTGGTTAAAGGGAAACCTAAGGTAAAATAACCCCTTTTTGTTGACTGGTTTTAAATAGAAAAATGAAGCACCAAACATTGCAGCTCCCATGTAATCCAAATTAATCGATAAAGCAGAATTATTTGGTCATTTGCTCTGTATAATTCTGAAATTGCCTATTTCAAATTGCCTATTTTTCAAGGCTGATAGTTTCAGTTTTGTTAACATAGCACACACTCGAGATGCAGTCCACAATCTCCACCAGGCAAGCTAATGGAAATCGTGATCTGTTACAATAACTACTGAGTAGTCATCACACAACTTAGCATTTGGGTCTCCAAGACTCACAAAATAAATGAGATAAGCAGTAAGTGTCCTAGATAACTGCAATTTTAATGTTGCAATGTCTTTATGTTCCTGACACCAGAAATTGAGAATTTGGAATTTTTATTTCTCAGGGGTTTCCCATTAAAAAAGGAAGGTTAGACAAAACATTGAGGTACTGTATAAAGGCAAGCCACAGGGAGTACAGGAGTAGAAGAGTCAATACATCTTCTGCCTTCCCTCAACTCCCTGGACACTTGACTAGAGACTGTAAGGAGACCCATCTTTCTGCCTGGGACTGATGGTCTCATGGTCACCAGTTTTCTGGCATATGAGAAATAACTGAGCAGTGATCACCATTTCTATTGGAAATGCCAGGAGACTCTGGTGCTGCTTAAACCGTTTCAAGACTACTGCAGGTAATGGTTAGAGAACGTCCTAGGGAGATAGGAGGGTTTGGCTCTACTCCCATCTCAGGCATGGGGATTAAACTCCTGGCATTTCTGTGTCTGATGAGGTTATAACCACAATTCTGGTCTGCACAAGACCTGGGATTGTAGAAGTGTGATGTACGGCTCACTCCTGGCCCAAAGCAGTGGCCAAAATTAGGAATCCAGCAGTAAAATGTCCCATTGGGAGTGAGGGGATAATTTTAATACTTTCCTCAAAAATATCTGCATGTTTGGCTACACACTCAGGCCTGCAACGTCCTCTCTGGATCCAAACACTTTGAACACTCAGCAGCAGGATCTGCTGGCTTGCCTGTGCCTTGCTCAGTGATGTCTGCCCAGCATTTCTCAGTTCAGTGTTAATGCAGGCAGAGCAGGTTGGTGCCTTCTGTGCTGAGTGTCAAGGCACTCCCCAGGAGGGTCTGCAAGCCTTATCTAAGTAAGAAAGCATAGAGACCTTGTGGTTTGAGGTGTGTACCCAGCTAGTCACCCTGAGAAGGCTGCATAGAGAGGAAAGTAAACTCTCAAAGGAACTTGCAGCCTAGTAGGGAGGTTGTAAGGAAGCTTCAAAGTTTCTGAGTATAATAAACACACCAAGAAAGAGATTTTTGCATCACACTTCTGTACTTAGCCAAGCTCCTCAAATTCCTATTTTGAAAACCATTTTGAAAAGCATTTTTTTTTTCCAAAGGTATGTCAGCAGTATTGCGGAAGATGGCACTGCAGATTTATCAGAGCAGAACAATTAAAGACGTTCTTTTTTTCCAGTCTTTCTCTCTCTCTCTCTCTTTCTTTCTTTCTTTCTTTCTATTGTTTCTTCAGAACTTGGCAAAGAATTGTTGCTCTGCTGCCTTCTTTTAAATCTTCCTCTTAATCCTTTCTTTCTAACTAAATTTGACTTCTCTCGTTGGCCTAGTGCAAACGGCTTGCAGGGAGGGTTGTCTTATCTTCTGGAAAACCCAATGATAATTGTAATTGAATTGAACTAGTCCAGCACAGTACTACACCTGTAGATATCTGGACAAAGAAAAAAGAGGTGTCTTTGCTGAGTAGGATGCTGTGTTCATCCACACATAAGTTTCAGCTATAATCCCAAGCTACTGCTGTAGCTGAAGCAGGAGGAATACTTTAGCACATAATGAGCTACATAAATGATACATTTGTAAAGGAAGAACAATATTCTAGTTTAAATATCAGTTAGGGATGTCATATGTAACTGTTCCAAGCAACAGGGGCTGAATTAATACAGTTTTGGGCTTTAGCAATGTGCTTATGGTCCCTAAAAATGGGTACAGTAATTTCACGAATACAAGCCGCACTGTTTTGACCAAAATTTTTCTCCCATACCGGGAATGCGGCTTATACTCAGGAGCGGCCAATATGCAAATAATTTTCTGACATTTTCAACCCTGGGAGTGCAAACCAAGTCAGTGCAAACTGCAAAGTCGAGCTCCTGCCAGTAAAACCCTGCATTTAACGGTTGTTACAAATTGATACTCTGTTGCACGGCAGGTGGAGCTGCTCCGTGCAGGCAGCACAGGGGGTGGGGAAGGCGGGGTAGCTCCCTCCTGCTGGCCCCACGGCTCGGGGGAAGGCGGGCAGCTCTCTCCGGCTGGCCCCGCGGCTCGGGGGGCTCCCATCCCCGCGTGCCGCCGCCGCAGGAGCAGGCAGGCTACATCCCCGGCTCCCATGGCCGCCGCAGGTGCCGGTGGGCTCTGTGCCCCCGCTGCCGCCGCGGGGCAGCACTGGGCCGGGGTGACCGAGCCCAGCGGTGGCGGCGGCCGGCCCCGAGCGGGCCCGCCGAGCAGCAGCGCCGAGCTGGGCCACCCAGCCCTGTCAGCAGCCCCGAGCCGTCATGGCCCGAGCCAAGCCAGTAAACCCCGCCCTGCCACGGTTCTGTTACTATTTGGCAACTTTGTTGCATGCGGGTCCTCGCTGCGAACACAGAGCGGCTTATACTCGGGTGCGGCTTATTTATGGACAAAAACCAAAATGTTTGCCAACACCCAGCAATGCGGCTTATACTCAGTGCGGCTTGTATTCGTGAATTTACTGTACTTTAAAATTGAAATGTATGAAGCATTTTATGCTAACTTAATATTGAGTAAGGACATTGTTGGACTTAGGGAAAAAGGCTAAATATTATGGGAACAGGAATCAACATAGCACCTAAAACCTGCTTGGGAATTTCAGCAAATGAAACAAATTTTGGTGTAATTCGAAACTATATTACATTGCCATAGTAATCATTCTTATATAAGCTCCAGTTATCCCAAGAAATATCAGCACATACTCTATAATTCCTGTTGTTTATGGAAATAAGCACAATCTAAGGAAAAACTTGTGCAGACCTTAAAACATCTGCACTACCTATCCTTAAAACAGCTTGAAATACCATTTCTCCATCAGCAATTGTAAAAAAAAAAAAATTAAAACTCAAATTTAAATCTATTTTTAAATTGTGTAGCTGAAAACAAATTTCCTGACTTCTTCATAGTGTGGCTGTGGAGTTAGGACAAGTCAGGTGGTCCTGAGCAACCAGAAGGCGTGGAGAACAGCATCCAGTGGGTACTGCCATGGAAGCCGATGTGTGGTTGAGTCATGGTGTGAGCAGACTCATTTCTCGTTCCACCCTCTGTTCCTGGTAGGAAAACTCCAGTGCTCAGGGCTGTCCAGCCTTCCTTCAGCTGCCCATGGGCTGTAGTGCCTGTGTGAAAAGGTGATTGTTCTAACTCAGAAGACCAAACCAGCAGGCATTGAGCACACTGCTTTGCACATCCCAGCTTGCCTGGCATGTCACACCTGAACTGCCATCACTGGAGATGGAGAGCCATGGAGATCATGGTTTGTTCCTCTCTCTGGAGGCTGACAGGTCCATCTCCTGGGGTTCTCCTTGTGTGAATATTTCTGCCTCCCTGTTGTTTCTGCCCTGCCATTGACCAACACTGTGTTTGCATGTACCTTTTAGTTTCAATGAGATCATCATCCTTGACCCAGTACTGATGCCAGCCTAAGTGTGCTGTAGTGTTATGGGCCAGTCTTATGCTTATAGGAGAAAAAAACCTCTTCTTATTCAGGGGCTTTATAGTTTGATAGTTAAATTATTCTTGTTCAACAATTCTTGAAATTTGTGCCACTGGATAAACTTCTGTGAAAAAGACAAAAAAGGTCCTGGATTTTATCTGGCATGTCAGCCATTCCTGTGGTTACAGCTGGCTAAAAGAAAAATTACTAGAAATAATTAGACTAGCTAAGATTCAGCATGGGAAATAGTTCTTATTCATTTACTCATATGTAGTATCATATGGTGCAGTCATTTTAGTTAACTCAGGGGAAAATAATGTATTAAATATTTTACAGATGGCTCTTTTATTAATTAGGAGAGACAGGAGCAAGAAACATTTTAAATAGTCTTTCAGTACATAATAACAAATGTTCACAAAATCTCAGGAGGATAAGATTTACCTGCATCTCCAGCTGTGACCCCACATGGTGCTGCAGGTGCTCTTGGGACAAAGTGCAGGAAAAGCAGACATAAAGCAGGTAAATTCAGCTGATGTTGATTTTGCTTAGGTTTTCTAGGTCACAGTACTGTATTAACCTCTCTGCCATTGGTAGAAACTCTTGACAGTTTGTAAGGCAAATTGCTCTTTTGTCTTGTTAATAGTAAATCTCTACAGATGCAGACACAGCGGAAGGGATGAGGCTAACAAGAAGAGAGACACCCACCAGAGTGGCTTTACACCATGCTGCAGAACACATGGCAGTACAGTGTGTAACTGCATGAACACCATACTCATGCTTGTACATCTGCTCACTATGCAGCTGTCCAAGAGCCATTGTTTATATGTTCTTCATTAATCTTTATTGTCAGTTTGGACCAATACAGACTCCAGGGAAGAGCCTGGAAAATATGCAGACAATTCAAGGCATTTTTCTCTGATCTAGATGTCTAGTTTTTGCTTCAATTGAGTTGTCTACCACAAATAATCAAGTGCAAGTTTGTGGCTCATAGTGTAACTACATATTATTACTGTATCGTTCGCATGTTGCATTACCTCTGTTGCAGAAAATGGTTCTGGGAAGATTCAGACAATAATAAGACTACTTCCTATTAGAGACAAATCCTCTGAGCCCTCTTTGCCATCATTTTATGTTTTATGTAATCTCAGTGACACATGACTGCAATGATCCCACTGGATCACATGTACTACATTGACGTGACGGTGCCACATCTTTATTACATTTTGACATTACGTATTTCTGCTTTAGATGGAATATTTCATTTAGTTTTCTAATATTTTATTTAGATGGGATATTTCATTTCCCCTCTGAAAATGGGTGCCCTTCCAGACCATTTAAAGATGAGAAAAGCTGTTGTAATGATGTTGCTGAGACAAATGTTACACAAGTCATTGCGTTATTCACTGCATGTCAACTAGTCTAAGCATCCAAGCCTTTTTCCCATTAAATTCATAGGTTTCAAATGTGTAGGGTGCTCAGGATTGTTTGTTCAGGCAGAGAACACCTAAATTCTAGTTTTTAAGCTGTCTGAAGAATGGAGGTGTGTGAGTGCTCACTGTGTTACTGTGACTGAAGGTGATCACAGCCCCATGTCCTATGCTGCTCAGCACATACAGCATGAGTGGCCTGTGAGATGTCAGAAGGCACAATGTGTTTTGACTAAAACTACGTCTCACTTTAATGCAGAAATTACATTTTTATAAAACTTAAAATGATGTGTTAATGCAGAGAGCTTTGCTTGCTTGAACTCCCACAACTGTGAAGCAACAAAATTATACCTGGTGGCCCCTGGATTTTTTTGCCGGATAGGCCAGATGAGTGTTGATGTAGGAAAATCCCAGAAAACCAAAAAGTTGCTGATCCAGTTCCCTGCAGACCTGTGGAGTCGTGTCCATGCTCTGCAACCCCAGCAGTCTGTGCTGAAGCAGTCATGCTCCATGGCCCGAGGCTCACCCTGCTGAGTGTCTGTGCACAGCCCAGCTGCATTATGGAGAGTGCAGTCCCACAGTGTTCCCAGCTTCTCTTTTCCTGCTACACGTGCTTGTTCTCCTAGCTAGAGATTGCTCAAACTCTGGCTTTCCCTAGCCCCAAAAACATGTCTTTTGAGCTGCTATTACCCTTATTTGCATACTGGATCTTTCTGAGTTTTGCAAGTTAGGTTTAAAATATCTGGATTGTTCATAGGTCTGCAGCTCTATATTATGTTAGAAGCAGCTGAAAAAGGACAACCAAGGTAGCCACAGCTGGCAAAGACACAGCAGTATCTGCTGCTGGTGACCCAGTAACATGGAGCTGTACCCCACGTCATCTGCATTTATCAGCAGAGATTCATAGAGGACACTAAATTTAAAGTGTACCAGCCTCCAGTCAGATCATACTTGAGCACATGTAGAACTGTGCTCAAACAACCACAAGCACAGAGTTCAGTCTAAGTCTAAAAATATGCTTGTACACAAAGACAAGGAATTTATCGTAACAAGAAAAGTCCAATAATGCTTTTATTTTTGTTTGTTTAATTCCCAGAAGGGTCATCCACAACGTGTCTCTCCAAGAAGACTCCACAATGAAAAAAACAACCCAGAGTTGCTTCTTACTCATCATCCTTCTAACTGTAAGTCCAAGAAAACTGAACTGCTCATGACACCTGCCGTATTTAAACTTGTGGTGATGTTAAGAAAAATGAGTACTGCACAGGTGAAGGAAAGAGTTTCCTTACTAATAAATCTCAAAAGAAGATTAATAAGATTATCTAATAAAAGTTTTAACTTGAAGGCATTGCATTTCTTGGTGAGACAGAACTGCAAGTCTGAAGAAGGTTGTGCATGCAACTTTTCATTTCTGTGTTTTACAGGCTGAAACATATCATGGGAACGTGTGTGTTTGAAAACTGCCCTTAATGTTGTTCTGTGAGACAAACTGACTTAAGCAGTGATGGATTTTCACTGTTCATAGTTGATCTGCTATTAGGAAAGCAACTGAAATTAAAAATAATCATAGAAATCTGTTAATTCAAATGCTGTTTTCAACTGTTTCATGTCAACATTACATTTATTTTAATGTATGCAACATGGTTGAGTAATTGTGATTCTAGACATGTAGTAAATTCGTTTCTGCCTGACTAAATACCTCTCACATAAATTGAATCCTTCTACTGATCTCTACTAGTGAAACCTCAAATTATTAGCAATCATCATAAAATCATAGACATTACAGGCAGTCAGAATTGAGAATACTGCCCAGAGCCTAAGTTACAGAATGATCATCATATGTCTGAATGATGCTACTGGGAACAAGCACCCTGGTGTCTGGCAGTCTGCCACCTTATTCCCCATCTAACTCTAGCTCTGTGTTCCTGAAGAAAGTTTTTTTCTTCTTCTTCTTCTTCTTCTTCTTCTTCTTCTTCTTCTTCTTCTTCTTCTTCTTCTTCTTCTTCTTCTTCTTCTTCTTCTTCTTCTTCTTCTTCTTCTTCTTCTTACTTCTACTTCTACTTCTACTTCTGTTCTGTTGGTTAGCTCCTCTTGCCCCTCTGCTTCTCATCTTCTCTTTTATCATCTGAATGTGAAATATCTCTGTGCATCTCCTCATCAAGTCCCATGTTGTAGAAGCAGAAGAAATTCACATGTTGTAGAAAATATGCTGGAGACCATAAGCAACTGTTCTACTTGGTTTACTCATTGGGTTGTACCTCTCCTTTCAGCCTAGCAGAGCTTGTCCACAGTGTTGTTTGCCACTTAAATTTATATAGATAAAAAAGGAAAGGAAAGTAGAGAACAGAACAAGAATGATAGGTAGAAGGAGGTAAAAAGGAAACAATTAAATTAGATCATGGAGAATCCAGGAGAACAGCAAAGAACACATTACTTCAGTAAAGTATTGAATTTATGGTTCAGGATTAGGACCCTCCATCAAAGATGAGCTGAAGAGATGGAGAGAATTGAACAGAGTTAAT
Organism: Catharus ustulatus; assembly: GCF_009819885.2. NCBI lineage: Eukaryota > Metazoa > Chordata > Aves > Passeriformes > Turdidae > Catharus > Catharus ustulatus. The sequence continues at coordinate 24,829,336 of NC_046221.1, read as the reverse complement.
ACATTTCTGCTAAATTGGTCTCAAAAGAATTTGTCCAGAATTAGTTAATGATTTGAGGAATCCTCTCTGTGCTTGAGAGAAGTCTTCTACCCTGAGGTGTACTGGAGTGCTCTGGCATTTGTGACCATTTGGGTTGGCTGTTCTACCTATCCTACAAGGGTGCATGTGACAATGCACTGGCTATGAAATCACCCATGGTCAGAGATGTCTGTAACAAACAGCCTGAGAGAGACCAGCTTCCTTCTGGTTTGAATCCCATCTGATCTGACTAGCTGGTTAGTGGTCTTGACAAAGAACTGCAATTCTTCCTATAAAAAGCCAATGCCAAATGAAGAAGCAGATCCAGCTTATTTTGCTCCCAGTCAAGAGAGAGAACTGTAAATATTCTGTTAATTACAATTGTCAACAGCACTTCTGAGCACTCAAGGTACTTTGACCTACAGCATGAGTTTGTAGGTCAGCCCTAAAGGACTGATCCTTGCCCTGTTCCCAGATCTTTTAAATCTCTCACCCATGACAGCATGTGTGCAGTGTCAGTTCTGCGCTCATTCCTGCAGCACTCCAGGGCTAGGATTTATTTTAAAAACTCTTCAGTGAGATCTGCATCTGCATTCATTTTAAATATCTTTGCATCAAAGGGCACTTCATATTCTGGCCTGAACGAATAATTTAACTTACATTTTCACGCTTCCAATCTCTGTGTGCCTTCTTTCCCCACTGCATACTGTGGGCATACTGTGCTCTACTCTGACATCTCTTAGGTTAACTTCCATTTCAGTAGGAAAGAAGCCACGGTCACAGATGTAGACCACAAACAAGCTTTGTTTCCTTTGTGAAACTTATCCAGAATACTGCTGTAAGATCTAATATGAAAAGTATTTTGCCTCAATCATTTTACCAAAAGATTTCCCCATCTGCAGATGGTAGAAGCCATTCATATTTTGTTTTATTTATGGTTTGCAATGAGTAAGGGGTGTCTCTCTTTCAAAAAGGCTGTCCCCACTCTGTTGTTTCTTCAAATCACTCCCTCATTCCAAGAACTGTGAGATATGCCAGCCACTGTCTGAGGCTGAGGAAAATACAGTAATTAAGGTGGTTTGTGACACAGGCAGAAGTGATCTCCCATGCCTCTCCTCTACCTATCACCCTAGATCTCCCCTCTTTTAAGGTTTTGATGGTTTTCTGTCATATTCTCTTTTGTGACCTGCACTCCCACTTAGTCACTGTGAGCTGTTGCAAAGCAACACAACCTTTTGAGGGATTTCTCCTCTGGGCTCCAGGCTCTCTGCTTGTACTGTTTGGCCCACTGTAGGTGCTGGTGGTTCCCCTGTGGTGGTCACCCCTATTGAGTAGGGGAGACTTTTACCTGAAATCTCTTTTCTTAGTGTAGCTGTAATTCCCTAACACAATCTCAGAGCTGGAGCACACCCTGCCCTCTATACAGTGTTAGTGCTTTGCAGAACATTTCCTCAGATTCTTTTAGAATCTCTCCTTCAGTTTTTTGTCACAGACCCTATTTACTTGATGTGCACAGACTCTTCCTCCCCACCACCTCCATTAGACATGTCACCAAGGGGTTTTGGTACCTTCTGATAGAAACAATCTCTTTCATGCATGAATTTTTTCATATAGAATAAATAGCACTTCCATGTACAGATCCATAATATCTCGTCGTTGCCAAAAAATACCTGAAATGTAACTTGTTCCAAAACCTAATTTGGAAATAAAAGCAACTCCTTACTGTCTTTCTCTTTGATGGATTCTCTTGCTTTGAGATGCACAATAATGCATCACCATATAGTCCTCTACTATACAAAGGGAATTTAATTACAAAATTTAATTGTTCATTATGCCATAGTTCACTTTATACTGATGCTTTTTAGTTTTTTGGAATTATTGGGAGCCACAGAACATGACTGAGATTTGTTTCCTCAAGTATGTGAGCCAATTAGTGACCAATTAGCTCATGTCCTTAGTGTACATTTCTCTTCACAAGAAAGATGGAGCATCAGCACAGTGTGCCCAGCAGCATCAAACTGCTGAAAGTGAGGAAGAAGAAGAAGTTTTGGGTCTCTTTCCTGTGTAACCAATCAATTTTTCATTATATTGACAGAAGAGATTTGTATTCTCTGCTTTATTTTGTCAAGTAAGACTGTGCCTACAAATGGCCTTGGAAATGAGGATTGATGAAGTAGTTTTTCCCACATACTCCAATTTTGTGTCCTGAGCCAACCACAACATGCATAGTAAGGACTAAATGGATGCTGCAGCTGAAGGCCGCACTATTTTCAATTAGGTCCACTAAATCAATATTGTATTTTAAAATAAATTCATTCTGAGTGAAAAACAAATTGTGCACATTCACTAAGTCCAAATATGTTAAATTGTTACCAAGCCTCAGTCACAAAGATAGGCAGAGTCTGGTACTGCTTTCTAGCTCCTGAAAGACTTGTGAAAAATTCCTGTTCAAAAAACATTGAAAATTAATTATATGAAAACCTAAATGTAATTTTCAGCAACTGCACAAACTGGTGTATTTTGGAATACAGTTGTGGTAGGGCAGGTTCAAGCCTCCTGAACCCATTAGTCAAGCACTTGCCACTGTGATGGGGGAGCTGCCCGTGATGCACCTGTTTGATCCTCACAGCTGGGAGGGCAACACACACTGCTGCAGTGGTGTGGCCACAAACTCCACTGGGCTCCTGCTCAGCTCAGTGGCTCTCACTGTCCATATCTGAAATCCATGCCTGGGCAGGTACAGTGAGAACAAGCCTTTTCCTGCTTGGACAGCATCTCTTCTAGCATCTGGTCCAGAGCAGATCTCTCATGGGCCAGAAGAGCTGCTGAAGATCTTTATCCTGCTTCTTCTGAGCCTTCTTGCTGCCTGGAACCTCTGGGAGCCCAGGGTCTTCCCCATCCTTGGATGGTGAGATGCCCCTGGGTCTCATCACCTTAGACCATCCATGCCTTTGGAAGCTGCTGTTCTGCATGCACAACTTCCCTGTGCAACTATTTATGAGTTGCTTCATGCTGTAAGTATGTGCGCTCACACGTTCTGAACCTGTTCTCACACAAGGGAAGCTCTGGAAAGCAAACTTCTGATATTTTAAGGTGGTAAGAATTAGTGTGAGAATTTGTGAGTCAAGCTGCTCATCATTTCCCAAGAAATAGGAATTCTGTGTTCTGTTCTATTCATCCAGTTTCAGGGATGATCAGGACATTTTGACTACATCTTTGCTTTTTTAAAAAAAAACAAGGCTGTTGCTATGCAGCTGATTGCAGTAAAGAGCCCTCTCACAAGAGGTTAATCAGACCTGGAAGAAAATATCCATGAAGTATTCTGGATTAGCCCACAGTTTTCATCAGGCTAAAATGAAAGTAAAGCTTCTTCATGTAAGCAGATCTTGTGGAAATAGAGAAGAACTGTAAGATTTGTGACTTGCTTTTCATTACAACAACCTTGTCTTCATCTAGTGCACCTGATAATTTCATCCTTGTTTAAACAGCTGCCAAATTCTGCCGTGTTAGTCATATGGGATCTCACTGAGATAATTACCATCCTGCTCCAACAGAGGTAGACTATGGCAAAATTCTAACATTCAGTGATTAAGTAAAACATATCATGTTGTAGTATTACCCCAAAGAAATTGCCTGCTGCTTCCTAGCACACTTGTGGTGGATAGAAATGATTATGTTTACTGAATACTGTATGCTAATGGCCTTCCTAAGGTATCACAGTTGTTTGCTTATCTGTCCCAACACCAGTAGTTGTGCAAAGTGGTTCAAACATAATCAAGGTATGAGAGGGGCTCTGCAACCCGTCTAAATCATGCTGAGCTCTTGCTCTAAAATGTGATGTATTGAAGAACAGGAGTTTAGTGATCCACAGAGAGATGACTGCACACAGCAGTTTTGAAAGAATTATACCAAAAGAATGTTTGAGCTGTTGAAATCAATAACAGACAGTTAGAGCATCCAGAATTTGCACTAGTCAGAGCTCATCGATAATTGTTGCTAAATTACTATATTTAGTGGAAGGAGGGAAAAACAAAAGACAGCTACAAATTATTTCTTTTCCTAAATGTCGTGTATAGTTACTGTTTGTGTACTGCAAGCTCCTTGATGGCAGAAGAAAAATATTTGGGGATGCTTTTTCATCATGTCCAACATTTTGAGGGAAAAACGTGGAAGAATTTTATGCTTACTTTATCTGGGTTCTGCCTTGCAGAAGCGGCACAGTCTTGCACAGGTTCACAGCAGTTTCTCTTACAGAAACCAGGGCTCTGTTTGTTCATTTCTGTAGAGTTTAATAATGAAGCCAAATTGCTTTCTCAGAATCCTTTGCTCATTCCAGGTACAAAGTGAACTTCAGCATTCCCAGCAGCCTGTTATTTCTTTTTGTAATGATAATTCACTTTCCTGTATCAGTCATTTGTCACGTGGTGGCTTGGTGGTCGTATGTATGACGTCATTTACTTGGACTTTTAGGAGTGACATCATATGTACGGCTGCTAAACTGCTGCATGCGACATCACTTAAACTGTCTTCTTCTGAAGAATTCAGTGCATTTCCAAGCAATGATCACATTGATTATTGTGAATTATTTATTTTTCCTTAATAAAGAATGTTTATAAATGAATGAAGCATTCCTTTGTTGTATAAACATAATCTATGTTTCCATCTAAAGTACCTGATGAATGGATGGGGAAGGCTTTTCAATATGCATTAATGGACTCAAAACATTTAAAATTTGTTCCACATTTTGTAGATTCAATATTTGTAGGTAGTTACCAGGTGAAGATTAATTGACCTTGGCTTTTTTGTGGTACAAATGTGTCATTTAAGTCTTAATTTCTAAAATACATTGACAAAACATTTAAAACATAGTAGCAGAAGTGAGTCAAAATTATTAATTCCATGAGAGCTCATACAAACACTGATACATAGATATTTATGAGACATTCCCAGCCTCTCCCATTAACATGATACACACTGTTTCCCACCCGTGTAACCAGCCATACCCAAGCTCCTGCTGTTTATGACAAGAGAATAATGACCAGAGATGTCTTCCTGCCCTATTTCCCATTTTCTGACCCCTACAGTAAAGAGTGAAGAAGACTAAAACAAATAATAACATCTGACATCACAAACTGCATCAAAATTCTTGCCTGTCTGAACTGCAGGTATATAAAGGCTGGATCATCAGCCCACTGACTTTGGGAGGTCTGGCGTTAAGTTTTGGGCAGTGAAAATGGGATTCTCTTGTGCATGGTGAAAAGCCGGGATTTCTAACAGGGATATTACTTCTCCACCTCCAGCAAGCCACAAAATTAATATTTCATTTATCTGCTGAAGTGGTAATCTGATTTTAAGGCAGAAGAAAATTGTTTTCAAGCTTCCAAGGCCAGCTTTTCAAATGTAGGCAAACAAAAATGAGGAATAGCAGTCAACGGAAAGAGCAGATTTAAAGGGCATATCATAGATGAACAATCCCAGTGACATACTTATGTATAACTCCTTAATTTGATTTCACACACAAGCTATCCAATTACATAAAAAGTGCCCGGAAAGATTTTTGGGCAATTACATACTTTCAAAATCTGAGTCATTGTTTTCAGTAGCAAGAAAAAGAAAAAAAAAATTTAAAAAATTAAATTTTTTTAATCACTTAAGAGAATTATAAATCTAGTGTTATTATTCCTACTTTTATCCAAACTTACTTGCATTTTACTGGAAGCCATTAAGTGATTTCCACTGATGAGTTTTAGTGACACAACTCATCCATATTTTTAATCGGTCTGAGTGAATTCCTGCCCTAAATGTTGGCAGTAGAAACTTTGCTGGCAATTTCAGCTGCTCCACAATTGCCTTGTGCAGGGGCAGTAGAATAGGCCTCCTGGTTACATGGCTGAGCACTCATACATGATTTTGTACACAACCCAAGACATTTAAGCTATCCACCACCACAGGTACTCTCTACCTCCAAGTATCAAAATATTCTCCTTAAACTGTACCCAGTAACAGCTGACTTCTTCAGGAATTGCACACTTTAAGTAATGAAAATATCTGTAAGAGTAAGGTGACTTTAGTGTCCACATTGTATTTCACCCCTGAAAACCATCATTCACACATGGATGTGCTCCCAAACTAGCCCAGAATCAGAGAAATTATCAAGAAGAAAGGCATAGCCACAGAAGTCCTCCTAGCTTCCTGTGACAAAACTGTTATTTCTGTCTTGAATGCAAACAGCTTGGAATTGGGAATAGTTCAAAATAAGAATGGGGAAAATTAGCATGCAGTATCTACTAATCACTTCAGAGAAGCACCAGAGCCTGTGTCATGGACATGGACATGAAGGGCTAAGACAAAGCAATGGTTGTCTGAAGAACCTCATTTGCACTTTCCTGTGCTGGATTTAGGATTTTGCTTGGCTGGTTTTTAAATGATTCTTGGGGACTCCAGCTGCTCCCTTTAGTCTTTTTTAAATTAAGGGATCTGTGATGTTTGGCTCTGCTTCTGTATTTCCTGTTCTAACTTTCAAAATACTTAATTTTTCACTTGGATGACCAGATGAAATATTCCAAATGGCTTCATTGTCCAAGTGTATCTTTGGGGGAGATGGATGGCGGTGTTGCATGTGATGGATACATCCATCTACAATTTACATAAAATTATCTCTGCCAGAAAATATTTTCATTCTTATTCCTCCTATTTTATTTCAAGCACCTACTTAGGTACAACAAGATCGACTGTCTCCATATTCTTCAACTAGCAGGTGTATACTGTTGAAAATGTCTGTGTCAAAAGAATGTGAGGAGATTGAGATGAGATGAGATGAGACTGGAAAAACATAATTGATTTGATATAAGAGTAAAAAAAAGATTAAACTGACATGATTTGGCACAGTAGTGTCAGGAAAAAAGTAATGGCTTTTTTTTTTTCAATGAAGTCCAACACATTGTGGTTTTGCAATGTATTTTACCATGGTATTATAGTGGGAAAATGGGGGTAAAAGGTAATATATTGATGGAATACAATTGCCTGTGATGTGAAATAAAAAAGGAGCAGCAAAATGTAAGAAGAAAGCCCATATTTGGGTTTTCAAACTTGTCATGTTTTCAGTTCAAACAACTATGAATGCATGCCTAAAGATGTCTGTATTACCATTTGCTGCTAAAAAGGTCAAGTTTGTGTTTTTATGAGCGTCCTAGATTTTGAAACAGCCTGAAAATGAATCTGAATGTGTTTGTGATGGCTTTAGTACCATTTAGTATATGGGAAAATAGAGGGTGATGCTAGGAAAGTGCTACAACAATGTTGCTTTTGAGTTGCTTCAAGCAGAGAAGACTCATGATACAAGATTGAGACAGAACAGAACAAACTGAAGCTCCATACTTTCATTTCTGCTCGCAGACTCCATCTGCACAAGGGAGAGAGAGAAGGAGGGAGGGAGGGAGGGAGGAGTGGATGGATGGATGGATGGATGGATGGATGGATGGATGGATGGATGGATGGATGGATGGATGGATGGATGGAAGAATGATAGATGCATGGCAAAAGAACATAACTGACCTCTCCAGCTGAGATCTTTACCTTCCAGAGACAATTATCCTTTCCTTTAACCTGCAGGGAGCTCAGAATGGGATAATTCAGAAGATGCCACCAGATGAAAGAGGACCTTGCTATTTAGACTATCAAATTTAGGGAATTTGCTTAGATGCTTAACTAGGAGCTAAGGTCAGGTATCAAGGTTTAAACTCTACCCTGTGTTTCTATGACCTTAACAGTTGCAGAAGCTCAAAGCTGGTGACATAAAACATGAAATGATCAGTTCAAAGCAAAGGCTGTGGCACTGAGGTATTTGGTCTGCACTGTCTGGAGTTAAATCAGTACAAGTGAGCAGAAATACAAGGGTGTAACTTTGGGAAGATAGAAAATTCTCTTGCAGACACTAAATTAAATGAAAAGATTTTGAAGACTATCAAGTGTTTAATGACCTCTTCACCAACAAAAATGACTTGGTTAAAATCTTATGTTTTCATGGGGTAAACAAATAAAATTCAGCATTTACTTTGTAAGTAGTATGAGATCCATCATAATGATAAACATACATACAAATAAAAGGTCTTTCAAGAAAGCCTAATAGAAATTTCTGGTCCTCTATTTTTGTTTAAAATTTAATCCTCTTTGTTTGTTCAGTCGTACTAACAGCTTTTCCTTTCCATACAGAGAATTGTTCCAAGTCTTTCTTCTACTGTAAATTATACTGATCCTACATTAGAGCCAGTAGTAACTGAAAATTCAGTCATACGGCAGAAGATAATAGATTCACAGTTCAAATGTTATGAGAGGATGAACAGAGCTCCTCCATACAAGAAAAAAGGTAAAAAGGGCTTTTTAAAAATCTGTATTTTGCCATGTGTGGTTATATAACTATAAAGAAATATTTTCTTCTCTATACTAACCTATAGTCTCCTTCAGGGTGCAGTTTCCTTTCCACAGGCAGTAATCAAATTCACTTACTTAGCATCCTCCTAGGTGCAAAAAGAGGAAAAAGCCTGGAAGGAGCCCAGGGAATCAACAGCTCTTCCTCCCTCTGTCACCTAAATTTCTGACTCCAATGCTTTGCTGCTTAAATCTCTCTTGTTCTTGCTTGGGGAATAGCACTTTCCTGAACCTCTCAGCAAGCTCACACCTGATTGTGAACCTTAAATATAAACAGTGTTCTGTTTGCTCCATTCACTGTTTCAGTTTTTTACCATTTGTGTATTGACTGCTGGGTGTCGTGCTCTGTACCTGCACAAGTTGTACGTATGTATATAAAGAGGGTCCATGTATGTATATAAAGAGGTTTATAAAACATCTTTACTGAATGTGAGGCATATATGAAGATTAATAAAAAGGAAAATGACAAACAATAGTGGTGCTGCAATTGCATAATATAAAGCAGCATTTCTGTTTGGGACTGAGAGTTCTGGTCACTTTTTCTCTTAGAAGATATTAATGAAGATACAAGGATATTACAGGTAGTGTGAGACTTATGCAAGTAAACCACAGATACTGAGGACATATTTTAAATAGAAAATATATTTTAAACAATTAACAAAAACACCCAACCTAATAATAGTGTTTGAGATAACATGGGATTTTTTGTAATATGAGAATGGAGACACTTCTACATCTCTTTATCTTAAAATCTTTACTGGGCTCCAGAAGACTCAAAGAAGAATTAGATGTTAAGATAATAAGGTCTAGATGCAGAAATATTTGGAAATTAATACAGAGATTCCCACTGCTTAAAATAGGTTTTAATTCAGGTGAATAGTAGGGAATACCCACTATTAAACAGGGTTTTTTGATAGAAGGAATGATGTTTCAGGCATAAATAAGCCTTTTACTTGCTGGACTTGTGGGGGAAATAGCTTTTCATTTCTTGTTCGATGACTCCAGCTCTATAAGCACCTAATTTTTGCATCCGTTGGCAGTAACCACTGGATTCACCTTTCTTTTGCACTTTGCTTTTGTCATAAGTTGCAAAGGGCGGATTTTCCAGCATGAACTGGGAGTTCATATGTATCAAGACATGTATTCCCAGTAATTTTCTCAGGGGCAGTGTTGTCACAGGAGGACAGCAGGGAAGTGCCTGCACTCCTTCAGCTGCCTGCTAGATTTAAGTGATGCCACTGGGGGCTGTTAGCTCATAGCAACATGCACTTAATTAACTTATAATTAATTTATAACTCAGAATAAAGATAATGGGTGACTCCAGAATGGTGCCAGCACCACTGAAGTTGCGTTCTGAACTGAAAACATAATAAAATTAGGAGCTCAGGCACATGGAAACATATGACCACCCCTCCAGAACAACACAGTATGTGTATATATATGTGTGTGTATATGTATACACAGATAGATACACAGATATAGATAAATGTGTGCATATATAAACATATCCTGATAATTACCTTGGAAGACAAGCCCATGATGCACAGCTTGACCTATTTGATTATTTTTCTTTATCAGGCCAGGCAAAGGATTCAAAGTTTTAAAACTAGATATTCCCTCCAACTCCATTTGGCACTACTTTTCAAAAACAAGCTCAAGTTTCAATCATTTTCTAGTCTTCTTTTTCTTTGATATTACAAAAATAGCTCAAAAAGTTTTTCAGATACATTTCGAAGACACAGAAGAACATGACAATGCCTGAAGGAAAGATAACAAACTGCTGATACGATGATTGGTTAATTTAGTGAACAAATAACATTAACATACTGAACTTGATAACTGAAAAATATATGTACTATATAAATATAATTTATGTACTAAATATATTAAATATATATTAATATAAATATATATCATAAATATATAACATCTCAACTAATTAAGTAAAACTATGCATGAAAATTTCTTTTCTGAACAAGATCTAATCTGGAAAAAAATAATTTTGAAATTTTTATGCTTTTTATTTTTTATCAACAACTACTTGACTTGCAAACAGTTATTGGTGCAAATTGGAACAATTCGGATGTCTTTTAGCAGCTTTCTTGCTTCAGTAAGGAAGTTTACCTGTGGATAGTTTTCAAAAGTTCTAGAAGCAACTAACTACCCATATGTTAATAACTTTCAGTGGTTATTGGGTACCTTCTATTACGATTTTTTCAAAAACAACCTCGATTTTAAGACTTCCTCCGGCCCAGAGTTTAAAAAAAGCTAAGGTGTATCTTCTCATTCTATTTCACTTTAACCTGATGGTCTTGGTGATAAATACTTTTTCCCCAACACAAACTGATTTTGAATGGAAAGTAACCAGGAAGTGTAGGGGGGGTTTAATGTGTTCCTAGTATAAATCCACAGTGAGTCATGTTACACATTACAGAAAGCAGTCTTAGAGCACAATTTCTGAGGACCATGGCATGTACAATCTGTTTAATGGGAGTCAGCAGTGAGCTGTTCTGCCTCCCAGCATTGCTGAGTTTGGGGGCTGGGAACATCCCCCAGCCTCAACAGCATCACCTTCCCAACCCGGGCATGACCAGGACAGGATCCCAGCATGCCTGCCTGGACAGCACCAGCAGGCAGGACCTGCCTGTTACTGATCAGTCTTGCACCTGCCTCACTGGATTTGTAGTTACATCACTGATCTCTGGGGTTGAGCAAGGCAACAGCTTTACAGGGACCTGTCTCTGAAAATGTTGCTTTTAGCTGGGATGTCTCCAGAAATACTTCCTACCTTTACATTCCCAACACCTGATTTTCAGACCTGCTGAGCAGCAAAAGGTGAAATGAAAAGTGGGTGTCTCACAGGTCTTTGGGTACCACTAATGCTCAGAGCTGACAGAAAGAGGATGAAGAAGAGAAATTTGTAAGATTGGAGGCTACATTCAAAATTCAGTTCAATGTGCTTTAAAATGTAACTTTCTGGTAAAATGAACACCCCTAACATCAGGTCAGCAAAAACAAGTACCTTGTACCTGAATGCCACTCTAAGTGTAACAATAACAAAGGGGTATATTACAAAAAGAAAATTTGACTGTCTGCACTCTTGCAGCAATAGTCCTCGAGAGGCTAGAGCAGAGTAGTTCAAGAGGGACTTTTTTGTGGAATTAACTCTTGCAATCCTCTTAAATGTCCAGGTCTGTTCTGCAACCGAACATGGGACGGCTGGTTGTGCTGGGATGACACACCTGCTGGAAGGCTCACTGCTCAGAATTGTCCAGATTATTTTCCAGACTTCGATCCAACTGGTACAGTATTTCTTTTTATCATTTTATATTCCAAAGGATGTCTTCAGAACATTTGTGCCATTGAGTGGATGTGCTCAATCCAGTGGCATTTTTGCAGCGCTGTGAAATCTCAGAAAGTCTGGTTGAAACTAAAACACATCAAGCTTTTGGATTCTGTAATTTGCATATTTTCATTTTTAAAATATTGTATATGTATTTATATTTATGTAAATACAAACCATGGGTTTATGGAACCTAGTTTATGAAAATGTCAGCTTCTGAATTACAACATTGAAATATTCTTAGCAGCTCATTCTAAGTTTTTATACTGAAGAGAAAATGCTTATGTGATTGAAATATGTATCAGTATGTTCTTTGTTCATTTTTTATTGTAAAATATAATTTTATGAAAGAAGATAAGCAGAAATAATGTTCTTTCATTCTCTGAGTTTCAGTTATTAGCTGAATTCTTCATACAAACACTAGAACCAGACTGAGAGAAGTAAATTAAGAATGTTTAAAAGGAAAAATAAAAAATTAATGGAAGTATTAGACACAAATTTAACTCAGCAAAGAGTACAGTTTGAACCAAGACAATTGTGTGTTCCATGCTCAGGACATGTTGCTTATAGGTGCTGCTTGATGCCAAAGTGTGCTAAATTCCACATAGTCACAATACACCAACTGCAGTTAAAATCTGTAAAATAAACATATGGGAGGGAGGGTGCATAAAACTGAAAATTTTCAACAAGCTTAACCCAAGATGCATATGTCCAACTGGAAATGAAGGAAACAGACTACTGCATAGCTGTGAGTTAATTATCCAGCACCATTAGCTAAAATTGTTGATTTTCTTAAGCTTGTAGCTTTTTTAGAAATTGAGGCGTTTCCAGGTTGGATCGAACCCTGTATACATTTTGCTGAATCCTATTTAGAGCCAGATTGATTGTTATTTCTGTTCTTCATGAATCAAGCTGTCCATAATTACAGAAGTTGAAAATTTCCAATGTCAGACCCAGTCTGACCTCCATTCGATCTTTGTTGAAGGAACACCCCTCTTTCTAGTGGAAGTAGGCATTGGACAGGATGGATTGAAGGAAATCTGTTTGCTCAGGAATCCTGTGCTTGGAAAACAAGCTCAGGTGGCAAGGTCACTATCCACTTCCTGTGGAAACACCCTGAGACCAACCCAACAAATCCTTACAGCAATTTACACCCCTGAGACAGACAATGGGCACTTGGGCACCAAGTCACAAGGTCTTGTCTTTTTTACCCTTTCTTCACAAGACTTGACCTCTCTTCTGTATAGTGTCATTGCTTTCAAGGAGGAGTCTCGGAGCAGGGTCATGCTCGTGGCTCATCATTGGAGCACCTGGGGACAACAGATTGAGAAGCTGAGACCCTCATCTTCAGGATTGCTTTTCACTCAGGTTCCCCCTCTGTGGACCAGTGCTTCAACCATTAGACCATTTGCACAAAATATTCCAAAGGATTCCAAAAGACCGTTTCAGAAGAATTGGCCAGACTTGGTTCAGTTCCCAGACAGAAGTGCCCACATTCAGGAGAGAGCCCGAGGCTCTGGATCCTGGCATTGCACAAGCTTCTTCCTGCGTGTTAGTGTCTCTAGGATGAGGCCTGTACCTTCTGCTTCAGATCCCATTTTACTCATGATATCCTTCCCACACAGCAACAGCCCTCTTTATGAGTAGGAAGATTCACTACAAGTCTTCTCCTTTCCCTGCTTCCATGGTTTTCAAGGAAGAACAAAAATACATGGCACTAACCATCTTAATTTATGTACACTCCATGCAATGCTCAGCTTGTACCTGTAGCAGGTGGGTATTGGGCAGCCTTGTGATCACAGAAGTTTCCCCATGTCTAAAGGTCCTTATCCTTCACAGATGGGAGTGATTTCAGAGCCACTCTCCTACTAGCTCCCCAACCACCTATTCTCAGCTTTTCCTCTTGTCTGTCTCCAGTGACTTGTTCTGGACTACTTGCTCTGATACAGCAGTACTCCTCAAAGTAACACTTGAAGCCATCCATGGAGAAGCATCTCACTCCATTTACTAATGCTTATTAATGCCAAGGCCTGTGGCTCGTACACTGATTGCAAATCACTCCTTAATGTATAAATGCTTGTCATGAAGTCTGGCCCACAGTGTGTGCATATTCCATTACTCTTTCTGGCAAGATTTAAAAGTTGGAATTTGGGAAATTTGGGAATTTTTTAGTATTCCTGCTCTCTGTACACAGCCCTAGGAAGAAAAGCCTCCTCCAGTAATTAATTTCCTACTGTTCCCTCTGCTCTCCTCTTTGGGAACAATACCTGTGGTCTTCTGGACCCAGTATTGTGCTCTGGCACATTTCTCTTCTTCTCATCAGCACCTCTGTCAGCCTCTTCACCTGCATCCTGGTCAGTCTACCCCGTTTCCCACTTTTGGCAGCAGCTCAGCATCTCCTGGTTGAACCAGAGCTGCTTTCCTAGAATAGTTGTTGAGTAACCCAGCAAGTGTTACAGATGTGGCATCAAACCAGTGGGTAGTCAGCCTTTGCTTTACAGGTGGCTGGTTGTCACACAGAGGCTTAATAAAGTAGGAGGGAGACAAGAAATAAGGGGGGGTGTCTGCAAGTCTGTCAACTGCTAATTGAAGTGGCTGCCACTAACAGGTGGCCAAAAGCAGAGACTGAACTGTCCTGAGAAGTCTGTCAGGTTTTGTGTCACATGTCATTAGTTCCTTTGGTGCCTTATTCATGTTAAACAAAATACAGCCAGCTTTTCTGCTGAGACACAGAAACTTCATCCTAAAAAATAGCAATTTTTCATGATGAAAACTGCAGTGACTGGCAGGTTTCCTCCCCATTGGGTCTCTGACCTCAGTATGTATTTTAGGCATGCAAGTAACCCCATGGATTTCTGAAACAAATATTTCATGCTGTGTTTTGGGCTGCACCATGATCTGCAGAACCACTGTGTATCAGCTAATTGATGGTTATGTCACCTCATTAAGAGACCATGTAATAAAATAACGTCTTTCCTCTATATTTTTTTGCTTTGATGCTTTCATCATTCATTATTGCAAAAGTGACACATTATTGTCAGCACAGTATCGAATCCTCCTCCCATCTCTATCTGTGGGTGCCAAATACTTGCCCTCTGTGTCTGATCCCAAACAACATTCAGCACTGATGCCAAGAAGAAATTGATAGAGTATGTAAACAAGGTGAAGTCGTATTCTGAAGAAAAGAAGACAGAAACAAAGTGAAGAACATGCTCAGTACTCTGTTCATTTTCTGTCTGACAACTTCACAGTTAGCTACCAAGTGTAGTCCCACTTATTTCGCTGAACTTAGATCAGTTCATACTAGACAGGAATCTATGTTCTGAAAGAAGTAATCTCTTTCTTGCAGTGCACATCATGCACAGTGTGATAATGCATAAAAACAAATCAATTTGGCTGGAAAACATAACAAGACCTACTGCTTTAATGCCAGTGACAGCAGGAAATTCATTGTCTCATCCACTTCTGGCTGTGAAGCTCTGAGCAGGGCTATTTTATATGCTCCTATTCAGGCAACATGCAATTCTCTTGAATTTTATTTTATATTCGTATTTTAGACAGGTTAATCTTTGATATAATCTGCCTGAAATGGTTCCAGGTCACACTGAAATTGGTGGGAGTTCAGTTTTTGGGGAATGCAGTATGTAATTCATGCTGGCAATATTCTTACTAATGGAAGAAAAGAAAATACTTTGTGGATATAATGGCCTTCTAGCAGGGCAGGCTGGCGAAGGCCAGCAGGAGGAGCTGAGCCTTTCCCTGTGCCACCTCTTGGCTCTTGGGTTTGTGGCAGGGGAGTCTTATATTGCCCACCTCACTGTCTCTGTACAGTGCATTTAGGCAGGATTATTTTGGTGCAGTCATATAGCAAGGCAACCAAATGTGGAAGTTCTTCTATGGCAGACACCCCTTTTCATCTCAGTTTCACTCTCTTTACTTTTTGGCAGAAAGCAATGTTTAAGAGCAGTATCAACCCCACTTTGTGAACCAAAGGTGCATTTAGCAAAACTCCCCTCAGTTCTCTGCTTTATTGGAATTTTGTCTTTAGTTCCCTTTTGTAAGCTATTACTCATAACACTTCATGTAGTTCCAAGAGCAGAGTTTCTAGAACTGCAAATTGAAAGCAAATCCATATGCATCCATAAGCACTTAGATGATAATTAATGTGTTGTTGCCTCTTACAACTGAAGAACATGCAAGTACAGCCTTGCCTTCCTGCTCTGACACTGGGAGATCCCTTCTCTTGCTGCCACAAAATCCAAATTCTGGCTGAATTTAACTAAAATAGACAGCTTTGGATTTCTGCTGGTCCTATTTGCTTGTCTTAAAGTGTAATGATTTAGACAATTATAAAAAAGACAAATCTTAACTCTATGCCCAGCTGCTTCTTTTCTTCTCACCCTTCTGTGTATTTCTGTCCTGCTCCTTAGCAAGTTCGACAGCTGAGTTTTAAAAATCAATTCCTATCCCCATACAGTCCAATATGACTCTTATACAGATTCTAGTTCTGCTGACTAAGATACTCTGAAGACAGTGATAATCTTTCATTTATTAGGACACTGGAATTGAAGTTTTCTAGGGTCTCCACAGCATTATATGAAATTATTTTTTTCATTTTTGAAAAAGTTTCTTCCAGAATGTTTTACCAAAGATGTAAATAAATCAGATGTGTAACATCAACTATTCTTTCATCTGCAAAACTAAGCGCTGCACAAGCATATCCAACCAATGGCAAAGAATTCAGTGTATGGTATGTGCTGAGCATGACTGCAACAGGGGATAACTTTCTTCTTCTTCTATCTTATAACTCAGCAATAAGCTAAAAACTGATGTTGGCTCCTTTAACATGTACTAGCTATAGCTGTGGTCTAATTGTGAAAAGCCTGATTGATAGACCTATCATGTTGTTCGAGAGATATTAAGATATTTGTTACATATAGATGACTGAGGGATTTCTAATGAGCATATGATTCATCAAAGCACTATTAGTGGCACAATATACATACAAATAACTGCTACTGGTTAATCTTTCAAGACACTTCACTGCTCCCACGAAACTTCCCTTGTGGATGAGATTGCTCTCATCCATCTTACCCAGACAGCTTTTGAAGTGTCTATCTCTCTCAGTTAACTGCAGACATTCTGCACAACTGCCCAGGAATTATGTAACTTTAAGGTTCCTACAGTCAGGTGAGATCAGTCCAACGTGATGTCGCTGTTCTTCCACTTTGAATAATGCAATGCCCAATTGGTGCCCCATCCAAGCTGATAGGGTACAGACAGATCATAAAAAATTAGTGTTTACTAATTACTAATAGTATTCTAATAATCTCAAAGCCCAAACTTCCATTTTGCCTTCCTAGCGTTGTCTTACCCATCCTTGCATATTGTGTGTTTTTTCAGACTTTAACATATTCTTCTGCTTAGCACGAAGAACCAACACATGCCAAGGTTCAATATCCCCCCACCTGCTACTGGGCCACTCTAGAACAACTTGCAGTAGAACAGTGGTTGGATTGTAGCTTTGTTTCTGTATAAAATAATAGATTTAGAAGTGGTATTTTACTTGTTTGAGCCACTGGGACGGACAGTAAAGAGCGCTTATTCCTCAGTTATGTATTCTCACATCACAGCAAGAAATCCATGGGACATTGACACTTTCAGAGTAGGATGAGTTTTTAGTAGGATCAGTGTTGTCTGACTTTAGGGAAAAGTATGAGCCAAAAGGTTTGTCTCTAACTTAAAGGGGCCACATTATACTCTGGCAGAGAGCCTACCTAGGCACTGCAGTATAGAGATGATGGATGACATTGCCATACGTACTCTGTAGCAGATTAACAAAAGCCGTGCACTTTGCAGAGTGCATGGGATAATCAGTGCAACACTTGCACACTGTGTTCCATGGTAGCATAACCATTAATCTTTCATCTGTGACTGAAAACTTTTTCCAGCTTTCGATAGCATCTGGCGATGAGTAAAAGGGAGCACTGCTACATGGACTTGGAGATTATCTCCAAGCTGCAGCTATGTAAGGCTCAAGTAACATGTACTGTTCCTCTTGCTATTGCTGATGCACGTATTGATTTTTAACAAGTTCCCCAAAACAATGATTTGAAATCCATAATGCTGTGTTCTGGAGGATTATCTTCCTTTTTTTTTTTTTTTCTGCAAAGGCATTATATAAAGTGTATTTCTATTCAGAGTAAAATAACTCAGTCTATTTTATCCTTGCCTTACCCATATGATCAATTCTTTTCTTTAGGTTTTAGGCATATGAATCTTACAAATTAATAGAACCATTAATCATCAGATGAAGAAAAGTAAGTAGGAATGTTAGCCACAAAAATTGAAAATGTGTATGTTCAAATGGCTATGGTCTCTGTAAAAATGTTTTGACTGAAAATGGTGTTAATCTAAGTATAAAGCCAATAAAAATATAGAGCTAGAAATGGCAAAGCAAATTCAAGATAGACTTTTCAGACTATTTTAAAAGTCAGACTTAAAAAATTTGTTTTTCATAAGTCTCTGTGTCACTTGCTATGAAAACATCAAATAATTGTTTATTATTTTATATCTTATCCTGTCTTTGTCACTTGGTAAACATTCCAGTGACTGCCATGTGGCTAATGCTTGAGGGAAGGCCAAAGGAACTGGTCCAAAACTTGACTGGTGATTAGGAGTGACTGTCGGCACCTCAGCATCCAGGGTGTCCCCAGCAGGAGTGTGAGGCTGGCAAGGGGGACACAGACACAGCACACACCTGCAGCTCCAGCATCACAGAATCACACAGGAGCACAGAGTAGCTGGGCTGGAAGAAACCTCCAAGATCATCAAGTCCAACCCACACCCTAACACCTCAACTGAACCACGGCACCAAGTGCCACATTCAGACTTTTTTTAAACACTTCCAGGGATGTTGACTCCACCACCTCCCCAGACAAAGTATTGCAATATTTTTTTATTCTTTCCATTAGAAACTTCTTCCTAATATCCAACCTATATCTCTCCTGGCACAGCTTGAGACTGTGTCCTCTGGCATCCTGCAGAGCTTTGTGCTGCTGAAGCCCCACTGTGCCCCCAGCACAGCAAAAGGACGTGCAGAGAAGCGGGAGCCAGGAGCACAATCCATATGGAAGGGCTTTCGGGAAGGATGCCAGAGCCACCTGTGGTGAAGGAGCACCAGAGACACCTGTGCAGAGGCCAAAGACATCAGATTATTTAAACAGGGAACTCTACAGCCATCTTAAATTCAACTGGACACGTGGGACCAGTGCCAAAATGTTTCTGAGGCTGCTTGTCTCTGTGCTTCATGCTGTACAGACCCTGAGGAGAGTGATGCTCCCGCTCTGCATGTCAGGATTCCACCAGCTGGGAGGTTGGGTGAGGCTTTCCCACTCCTCTGCACAGAGACAGCACTGCACTGGGGCTGTTGACTTTATACACCCAGGCTCTGCTTTGTGCACTACTGACTGCCCTTTATCTACACAGTATTTTTAACTCTTTTAACCCTGGTACTTCAAACCCTGCACACTTCCTCCAGGTCTGGTATCAGCACCTGTGGTTATTTTCTCTTCCATAAGCTGCTGTCAACAGCCTCTTTAAATGGATCATTATCAGCTAAATACTGCATCTCAATAAAGGCTGAGATAGATACCCTAGTAGGTTTAGTGCGAAAGGAGACAGCTGAACAAGTTTACCACCAGATAAGTCTCACAAAAAAACAAAGCAACATAACAGCAAAGATGTATATTAATTACACAGGTTGAAAATAATTTGGATTTTATTACGTAGATATTTTACTCCCAAAGAAATTCTTTTAGATGGGTTTTTAAATTCATAATATGCTTATATTAAAATAACTTCTTGCAATTTTTCATCAGAGAGGGCTTCAAAATATTGTGATGAAACTGGAAATTGGTTCCGTCATCCTGAGAGCAACCGAACTTGGTCCAACTACACCCTGTGCAACTCTTTCACCTCTGAAAAATTGAAGGTATGCTGAAGTTAAAGAGGCAGTGGTTGTTTGGCAACATTTTGGGCTGGGCTAGCAATAATGCATGTGAGAGAGACCAGAAAAGCCCTATCTTTCAGCTTTATTTGTTGCTCAAGACTTAAATAACATTGTTCTTGTGATTTTAGCTTATCTAAATTATTTAATGAGTGCTCAGACCTCAGTGTTGGTTTGCTATGGAGTGGATAACTTAGTGGTAATTAATGTGACAAGTTTTGCAGTATTTTTTCAGATGCATTTTTAATTCCTGTGATTTTCCCTGATTGACCAACAGTTATAAAATAATATTTTGGAGTCTCAATTTTGCTTTCTGTAGCAATAATATTCCAAGATGTTGATGTCTTCTCTGCAGGGCTAGTAATATTAATGTGAGTCAAAATTAGTTTTCTTAAGCAAAGCTATTACCCTGTACTCACACTTTGAAAACAAATATTTATGAAGGGACCATTAATCCAGAAAATCTTACAAGCATGAACACATTTAACTTTGACTTTTACTGAAGAAATTGAGACTATTTACAATAATTAATTAAGCATTTGCATCAATATTTCCAAAATCAAGGTGCTAATCTGAAAGAGAAGCACTAAATCTAAAAGCACCAAAAGAAATAAGGAGAGAGAAATCCGAGAAGAACTTTAAAACAATTCAATTAGAGAAGCTCATAAAAATAAATATATTTCTCAAATGCAAGTGGAGCTCCAGGAAAATCTGATTACAGGTTTGTGACAGAATAATTTGTGACTATTTGGAATAGTGGAAGGAAAATATTCAAGAAGTGATTTGATTTGGGGTTTGTGTTGGAGGACCTCTTCCTATGCAGCCAGAAAACAGTATGCAGGTATATTGTAGTAACTCCAAAGGGCCTTGGAAGAGTCTGTTGGACTAGGCAGGAGGTGAATTCTAAGGGTTTTTGCAGCATGGCAAACCATCATGTTAAAATGAGACTCACCTATGTGACGAGGCAAGAATAATAGTAAAAATATGAGCTTACAGAGGCATTATGTGGAAGCACCATAAATATATATTTTTTCCAGATGTTGGCAGATGTAAGGAGGCCAAAAATGTGCTTCTGTTACTTATTGTCCATGCCTTCCAGAAGAAGAATTTTGAACATCATTCACACAGAGAACAGATAGAACACAAAGGAAAATTATATGCACATCATGATCTTTCTGAAATTAAAAGTTATGGAAAAAGCAGAAAGAATATATCTTTATAGAAATGCCAAGTTAGATTATGACCTTTAAACCAAGTCTTCAGTAAACAGAAATATGCTTCATTTGCAGACAATTTCCACTTACCTACACATAATATAATTAACTGAGTCAAAGGCATTACTCTTGGAGAATTTTGTTTCCTCAAGTTATGAATTCTAGAGGAATAAGGAAGAACATTTAAGTTTTTTAAATCCAGGATAAAAAATCTGAACAAACGAAAAATGTAAGGAGTCAGCATGTTATATACCATGTTATACAAGTCCTACGTGTCAGAAGAACGACAGGTGGCCAGTTCAAGGAAAGCAGAAATTAGTAAAAGTGCTCATTATTTGTTTGAAGTTAACTGAAAATACCATTATGCTATACTTTTGAGATAGATCACTGAAAAAAATATAGCCTGTTCTTGAAAATAAAATTCTATTCTTTGTTAGCTGACATTTCAGTCCATTTTGATCTGTCATCATTGTTATATATGAAAGGCTTTTTTAAGCATTTGGCATAGTAAATTTGCAGGATGCAATCAAAAAAGCAGTTGCTGATTCCCAAATATACAGTTACTTTAGCACCTGAGAACAGAAAGTTAGATTGAATAACCAAGAATCCTCCAGGGTATACATAAACTTGCATGTAGTTATCTGGAGATCTTTCCTACTTCTAGCTATTTCAGGCTATCGGTTGTATAAAAGACAGGAAAAAAAAAAAATTCTTTGAACATGTCATCTCTAAATCAAATTCAGGCTTTAAGAATATATCCATTTAATGCCATGAAAAAACACGATCAATGTAGTATGAAGTGAACCAAATGTCACATGTATCCTCTCCCACCACTCTATATTAGAGAGTTGTCTCATCTTCTCCACATTCAGGTCTGTCCTCTCTGGGATTGCTGGTGCTCTCAGAAAAGATTATCAAGCATTTGTGCTTACTAACAATGCAGTGGTTAGTCCTTGTGAAGGAGAACTAAGAGACCTAGGGTATTTTCAGTAAATATGTATCATTTTCCATAACTTGGTTAATGATATTTACACTCAGATCATGTATTTTCTATGTGGTCAGATCATTGTAAATGTAACTTTGGTTTAAATCTGGATCAGGCCACCCTCACCTAGGCTAATGAGCACAGAAGCTTATTTGAAAGTTGTAAAATGTCTTGAGACCAAATTATATAAGATGAGCACCTTTACTAAGAAGAATGGCTTTGCTTTCTGAATTGTGTTCTTATTTGTTCTCAAGGGAAGGTTTAAAATTACTTGGAAACACCAAAAAGACGTGTGTCAAAAATTTGGCTACAAAAGCAATTAATCTAATCACTGAGAGGAGAAAAATTGTTCATGCAGAGCAAAAGAAAAATGAATGAAACAGATCTGAAAAGAAAATAAACCCAGCAGAGGAACTA
Source organism: Catharus ustulatus (assembly GCF_009819885.2). NCBI lineage: Eukaryota > Metazoa > Chordata > Aves > Passeriformes > Turdidae > Catharus > Catharus ustulatus. The sequence goes on along the minus strand of NC_046221.1, from coordinate 24,806,924 downwards.
AGACTTCCAGTCTTTTTTCCCAGATAGGCTGCTACTATGTCCTTGCTTTCAGAAAGGAGGCAATGGTGAAGCCTGGGATGACATTTAGCCTCCTTCACTCACTCCTCTGACAGATGGCTGATGCTTAAGAGCTTGGCTGAGACCAAAGTGTGACATTTAAATACCTCAGCATTCTGAAGCCCAGGTGCTGTCCTGCAATTATATTTTACAACTGGCATAAAAAGAAATATGGTTCAGCCTCTCTTAGATTTCAATGCCATGAGACACAGTGAAAGCCCAATTGTCTGTCCATGAATACTGGATTCACAACACTGTGAGACCACTGAGTTGCCCAGCACCAAGGCTGACAAAAATGTGAACCAGAATTTGTCTAAAGATGTGTTGTTCTTGTGTGGTGCACTTTGAGGATAATGTTCACCTCATCTGCTGCTTTCAGGGCTATGAAGGCCTTGGTCATAACCCCCTCTGACTTCTCCTCTCCAAAAAGGAGAATCCCAGCCTTTGTACCCATAGAAACTCATCCTCAGCAATTTTAGCTGCCTTTTTTCACTTTTCCTTGCTCTTCTATGCTCATGGGGAGACTAGAAGCACATATGCATTTAAGGTTAGTGCTGTAAATTTGAAACATGTGCTGTTGTTCTACCTGCAGCGCCCTTTTTTTTATCATTATCAATGTTTTGCTGGTTTTTGGCTATCATTACACAGTAAGCCAATGATTCAGAGAGTTGGCCTGGATGACTCCAAGATCTCCTTCCTGAGTTTGGTTTCCAGTCCTAAGTTAAGTATGGTGCGGACAGGATTTAGATCACGTGTCCTAGCTCTGTTAGCCCACTTTTTTTCCTATATTAAAGCTTATATAGCATCTTCTCATCCCCTCCTTTAAATGAGGCCTTTTTGTGTGCCTCACTGTTATCTGGAAGACCTAAGTATCACCTGGAAATTTAGAAGTTTTTCTGCATCAGGTCATTGATTAATACATTGAACAAAAAGCTCAGCCCTAATACAAGTCCTGAGGGCAGATAACTACTGACTCATCTCCAAAAGTGAACATTGAGCTTTTGATCCCTGCAGTTTAAGATGCTTTCAACCCATAAATATTTTCTATCAATAATTCTACCAATAATCTGTTTTATTCAATTTTTGTTTGTGTGTGTGTGTGTGTGTAAACTTGTCATGGGTCTATTGAAAAGATGAATGAATATTTCTGCTGCATTCTCCTAGAGCTTGGGAAAGTTAGTGACAGTGTCAGCAGGGATCTCACCACTTACTTCCATATATCAGGAACAGATCTACATATGTAAGAAACACTTATCTTTAGATCATGAGTCATGCTATTTAATAGATTGCTGATATTAAAATATATAGAAAAAGAATGCTTGAAAGAAGAAAAGATACAAAATGGGAGGTTGATATTGTAGATTCTTCCTTAATGAGAAAACAAAGTGCCTGCAAACTGTTCATGCTTGCCTTTTCTTTTTGTTAAATTGCAGATGGCGTTCATACTTTATTATATGGCGATCGTTGGCCATGCTTTGTCTATAGCATCCCTGTTGATTTCCTTGGCAATTTTCTTCTATTTCAAGTAAGTGTTTCTTACAGACACTCTCTCTTCTTTCCCTGAGGCATCTCAACCACAGGAAATCTTGAAAGGTGTCATGGCAGAGAGAAGCTCACCTGAGTGTCTTTTTATGTAATCCTGATAAAGAAGTCTGAGCATCGGCTCCTCTCACCATTGGGAACTCTCCCAGTGGAGTGTAGCCAAGATCATGTTTTTATGTTTGTCAGGACTGATGTGAAAGTGCAGCCCATGGGGAAATGGTGTAGCTGGGGATGCACTAAGGCCTTTCATTTGCCTATTGCTTTATGTTCCTTGAAGAGCATGTCCAGAGCTTGCCAGGTGCTGTGACTGCATGGAGTAGTGACCAGGAGCTCCAAGCTCCTGAAGAACAGGACTACCTGCATCTGAGGCTGAAGGACTGAGCTATTGACTTGAGTAGGTGCTTACAGGGCTCAGCCCTAGGGGTGAATCTGGCACTAGTGTGCAGTCTGTTACCCTCATTAAAGGAAAAATAGAGATGTGCTGTATCAGAACTTTAAAGGAGATTAGACTGATACTCACTGAAAGCACTACAGCTACCATATGGCAGCTTAACTAGAGCATTTCAATCTTGTTCTTCAGTGAACCTGTCTACTGTCAATTACATGCCTCTGCCTCAATTGTCAAACAGGAAGAATAGTAAAAGATCAAGCCCCCAATGTCACCACCACAAGAATAACACTAGGAAACATAGGAAAGTTATATGGACTTTGCATAGATTACAAGATTCTGTAAGATTGCAAACTCCAAATATACAGGCTGTGAATTCTGGTAATTTCCGAAGAGGCAATTTGATGAATGCCTGTGATAGCACATCTTAATCAGATACAGACATAACTAGAAGCTCTGCTGAATGACCTATGAATTCCCTTCCCATTTAGGCAGATAAATAGCCCAAAACCATAGCCACAGTAATGCTTTGAGAAAACTGGAAATAGAACAGTTTTATCTGATTTGGAACCTCACACCCTGGTTTGAGTTCTTTGGGACAGTGAAGACAGAATCTGCTCAAATTAGGTATGCTAAACAGACCAGTAAGATGACTCCTTGCAGCAAGTGAGGCAGGGTCAGCCTGTCTGACTCACTCTGAGCTCTGAGTCATGAACAATGCATGATCTAGGCTGGTCCCAGGCTGCACCAAAAGACTGGTCTTTGCAGCAGCCTTCCAGACAGTAACACACCTCCTCCTCTCTTTCCTCCTCCGCTTCTTCTTCCCCTTCCATGACTAAGCCATGACACAAAGGTTACAGGGAGAAGAGAGAAAGGAATTGAACCAAGGTGCTTCATAATGGGAGGACAAAGAGGAAACCAATCATAGGAAAGTGAGAATGAAGCTATGTGGGAACAGGACTCATGTAACCTTCAGCTGTTTTCTATCATCTGGCTATGACAGCAATAGATATTTGACCTTCAGCTGAAGTGAAACTGTCAATCAGACAGTCCATCAGATAGCAAGAGATGATTTCAGGATTCTATAATAGCCTTTGACTTCGGAGGCAGCTTGCAGGGATTGCAGTTTCCCACATACAAGTTTTTGTTGGCAGAGATTTATTTTCAGTTCACTTTTGGGTATCAAGATTCATAATGATCTGGCATCACAGATGTTGCAGAACTTTCAGAAGGGAATAACAAATCAGTAGTGATGAGCATCACTAGGCAATGCTAACTCATAAAAGGAGAAAGTATTAATAAGGTAGAGTGTCTAACAGCTTCATGCGTCATCGCTTTATTGCATGATTTCTATAATTACAGAGTGAGACCCCATTATCTTATTTTATAAAATACAAAAGAAAAGAGGTACTCCTAGTTTAAAATCACTTCCAATTGAATTATTAAAACAAAGACAGTTGTATAAAGACAGATGGGGGGTACAACAAATCTGTATTTGCCAGAATAATAGATGGTGTGTTATGAATGCACCTGCAGTCTAATTGCTGCCAAGGCTTTTAAAAGGAGTTGAAGGGTAATGGATAGAAGGACATTTTGTGAAATTTTTGGGGAGTTTTCCCCAGGAGCAAGGGAGAACATGATAAAAAGCATTAAAGTAATTTTATAACTAAACAATGGGGGAGAAGAGGAAAATAGGTGTCTAGGCATGAAAATCAGTATTCTCAGTATTTATGCATGAGAAAAATGACAGGTTCACAGTCCTAAAAGAAAAATATTCTAATTGTAATAGAGAAGTAGAGATAGGAACTGTAAAGTAAGAGTGACAGTGAATAGATAAGAGAACCTATCTTTGAAAAAGGAAATGTAGGAGACAGAATCAATGTGAAACACAGGAGAGCCACAGAAAACCTAGGAGACTCTAAAACTCTGAAGAGACAGTGGATAGAGGCTTGAAGACACAAAAAGCTCACAAGTTTTAGACACGGATAACTGGCTTAGTTACGCCTTCTTGCATACTGATTTATCAGAATTACACAGAATCACAGAATAAGTTTGGTTGGAAGGGACCCTCAAGGAGCCCAAATCCTGGCCATGCTCAGCACCATCCCCAAGAGTCACACCATGTGCCCAAGAGAGAAGCAGAGTAGGGAGAATACAGAAAGATGGCAGGGACAATGCCAAGGAGCTGTCAAAAACATCACAAAGGAATAATTAATAGCACAAAAAGGGCCAGGAAGAGAGCTAAAGTAGGTCAGAAAAGGCGAAGAATGCAAATGATTGTTAAAACCAGCAGAAAGGATGAATCAAGGTAGGGTTTAGTTCCACTTTCTCCTCTTGGTGTGGACCACATCCGACAGGGGTCGAAGCCATTGTGACAGCAAACACTGAAGGTCAAATTAGAAAGTGAGGGTATGGAAACGAACACTAATGTTACAGGTGGATCCTTAACATGAAAGCTGTAATCAATAAAAAAAAGGGAATACTGAGGGAAAAGGAGGAGAAAGTAAAACTAAGAGAGGAAGGCAGGCAGGGAAAGGAGGCTGGGCAGCACACAAAGGCAACATGCACTGAAGGGTAGTCCAACTTAATAGATGAATAAGACTGCCAAAAGTCGAGTAGGGCAATGAGGAAGGACAGGAATAGGAGTTGAGACACATCTACATGACTGAGATTATCACAAAAGACTCTCTGTACTGGATACCACATAGAAAGGCACCTGGAGAGACTGCATTTCTGTGGCCAGGAGCTGAAAAGATGTTCCTAGTAATAAGGAAATTCTTATTTCTTGGGAACTGATGTCACACCAGTCCTGTTGCCAGGACTGCAAAGGAAAGACTGACAGTGACAAGCATGTCATAGAGTCCCCAAAAAAGTGGGGTTAAGTGGCATAGACAAAGTATTGTGATGAAGTATGGGGAGAAAGGAAGACTCAGGACTGAATAAATACCACCAGAGCTTAGGAGCAGAAAAGGAACATCAGACTAGATTTGTGTTGGGGACAAATACAGGTAAAATAAGCACAAGAACATAGTGTAGCAAAAATAGCTCCAAAGAATGGTCTGTTTTTTCCAATACCATGTCCTCCAGTGAATCAAACTGAAAGTTCACGAACCCAGCCCTGTATCTGGAGCTCAATATTTGCCAATAGCTGATGCTAAAGGAAGGCTATAAAATCAGGGCCAAGTGTACAGACATACTCTCATTCTTAGCCACCAGGATCTGCATGTCATGGACATCCTGAACCAAAGATGGTGACTTTGGTCACCATAAATAAGGAGGTCAAAAGAAGTGAAAAACTTTGCTGGATGCTGATAACCATAACCAGAAAGATGAGCTCAAGCTAAAGGAAGAATTCCATGCAATGACTTTGAAAGTAAGAGTAAGGGAAAAAAGAATAAATGGCAGGTGATCAAGGGGCTAAGAAGGGAAATAAATCAAGAAAAGAGTTCAATTGGCAAGATTAGCTCTCTCCTTTTGAAGAGGGTGCATTCTGCATTGGCTTCCAATGCAGAGATGAAAGCCACAGCCTGTGCTCCATTCCAGACTCCAAAAGACTCCTGGTGCTGAGCTTACCCCAGCAAGACAGCAGTATTTCTTAGCTGTTCTTTACCTAGCAGTTTTGCCTTTTTGCTCTCAGTGATCACTGGACAGCACAGCATTATCTAACAGCTCCATGACTGCCTTTCTGCAATCACCCTCTGTCAGCCTGGTGCTGTGCTCTGGGGCATGGAGAGCTGCAAGGGCCTTTTTGTCTGCCTCAGGGATGTATGAGGAGGTGACATGAGGATTTGGGTATGAATTAGAAAAGGGAGATGGTTTAGGTGTGAAACTGCAATCATGATTTGATTTCGCAAAAATTCTGAAATCTTACCATGTGAAACTCTGCTACCCACAATAGCATAAATCCTACCCTGACCAAAACCAGTGATTTTAAGAGATTTCTTCTGCTCCTGAGCAGGAAAACAACCTGCTGTGGTTTGGGATCTCAGCTGGAGTTAGAAATATGCAGGATACCAACTCAAATCCCCCTGTTATTTAAGGAGGTTCCTGCCCAAATTCCCATCCTGTCTCACTACTAATTCCTTAAGTAGCAAATAATTTTCATCTGAGTATTTGAGGAATTGAGTCTCCAGGGAACAGTTACTTATAAAGCAGTATTCCTGATATTCATTGTATCACACGCATCCAAAAATTCTCGGGGTTCTGCTTCACCACTTAATATCTCGATTACCATGAATTAAAGAAAGGCATCAAGAGCTAAGAATGTAGCTGGATAGGTCTTTACAACACAGTCTAAAAGCATGTGGTGCTAAACAGGTGTAAAAACAAACCCAAAAATTTTTCAGAGGTTATGGCTGCAATGAAAGTCATGTATTTTCCAATTATGCCTTGCCAAAAGACATTCTTGAGAGTCTTTTGCCAGAAAAAGCTTGTTAAAGTGACATCACAGGAAAAATACTAATTTACACAACATGTGTTACATATTTTTCAGGAGCCTCAGCTGTCAAAGGATAACACTGCATAAGAATTTGTTTTTTTCCTATGTGCTGAACTCCATGTTTACAATTGCCCACCTCATTGCTGTCGTTCCTAACCCAGGCCTTGTAAAAAGGGATCCTGTAAGTAACTGCATGACTCCTCTCCATCCTAACACCCAAGTAAAATCACTATGGCCATGCCAAAACCAAGAATTCCCATTCCTCAGCTAATGATAGACGTCTGGGAAAACACACAGAGAGGGTGCAGATTCTGAGAACTTCACTCAAACTTGCTCAGATCTTTCACCAAACAATAAAAATATTTGAATCTTGTACAAGCCCCAGACTTGCTCCAACCAGCCCATCCATACAAGTATGTGTCAGACCTCACTGCTCCCAGCAGTAACTACCTGATTCCCAGAAAAGCCCCTGAGGTGATAGATGCTTTGGTGACTGCCTGTCCTTCTTCACAAGCACACACAATGGGGATGGAGGGGATGGAAAGATGACAGGAGGGAAAGAGAGATGGCTTATTTCAATATAAAACAAAAAAGGCCTATTTGCTGCATTTAAACTTGGGAGGGCAGTAATTCAAAACATTAGTTGCCTTCACTGCTCTTAGGTATTGATACAAATTGTGCTATCCCCTCAGCTGTTAAATATGTATGACAGATCTCAGTCATCCAGCTCTGATCTTGCTCCCTAACCCATCAATCACATTGTGCCCAGTCCTCACAGCAGTCCCAACCAATTAATGCAAACGTAGTGATCCCAAGTTCCATTTTAACACTGATCAGCTTGTAGTCTAATAAGATCATTCAATTATGACTCAACCATTTAGCTGCCTCTAATTCCATGAAAAGAAATAAATATTAGCACCTGATATTATCTGATCACATGTGTGTCTCTCAAATGCGTGCTGATTAAGTAAGTTAATTAAAGCAGAAAATCTATAGCCTTAAGAAAACATCACCAGTCTCAGAGACCATCTGGGGATGAAAAAATAGAAGAGCAGAAGAATAATTTTAAAATCACACATTTTATTTCTCCTCATTGCATAGCATCATGCATGGATAGCCAGTGCAAGAGATGCAATGAAAATACACTTGATATTTGAAGATAAAAAGCTGGCAGCTTTTATCAGGCATCTAAATTGAAGTAAAATCATTACCTCAGGGTTAAGAAGGATACTTTCTGGGAGAACAAATAAGTTATCTGAAACGGTTTAAACTAAAGCTTGATAGCATGGGAAGGAGTTTTGTGTTTTAAGATTTCATTAAAAAACTGTATCTAGTGGTTTTGGCCTGATCTTAATTGGAAGTGAAATCTTGACACCAGTGAAGTCAATGACAAAGCTCTCAGAGGTTCCCATAGAGCCATGGAGCCACAGAAAAGGTTCCAGCCCTGAGCATCACCTGATGAGATCCCCAACCCCTCCATTGCTAAGGCACAAACAGTATGAAAGGTAACCAGTGGTTACCTTTGGAGGCTGTGGAACCCCAGAACAGTGCAGAGGTTCATGTACCACACTCAGCTCTCAGGTCTCTGCTCAGAATATGAAGAGGAGCCTCAATAGAGTCACAGAAATGACCCAAGTGGTGTCCTGTTAACAAAACTGGCTGCAGTTATTGGCTAAGTAGATGTTTTGATGAGCAAAGCCCTGGTTTGGCAATTTCTTCTTCCAAACCAAATTTCATGTCTTTGACTCAGCAGTGGAAGGCTAGCTACAGACAAGATACAAAACTTGGGGCCAGAATATCTGGGGTCTCTCATTTTTGTCCCACCATCAAGAACAGGACGAGGGTACACTCACTGCTTGATCTCACCTCACATTCTAGACTTCCTTCACAAAAAATCAAAAAAATAATTAGAAGGAGGAGGTGAAGTGGCCTCAAATATGTTCAACGTGTCCCTCCCAATCTTACTAGAAAGCGTATCCTGCTACCTTAGTAACATGATAAAATTGTAAGTTTGTGATTTGGAAAAGAAAATTAACAGACAGGAGCACATAGCACATTTTTAACTTATGATGAAATAACAGAAAATCTCTATATGCTTATATGAAGTCTTAGAGAACTTATGTTTAAAATGTTTAAAAATATACAAAAAATCCCATAATATTTTTATGCTGATGCCTATTAACAGAGCAAATGAAAGCTTGCCAGCTTGGGTTTTTTCTACTCCTATTGCACCCTCTGTTTTAATAAATCCACTTGAAGATTACTGCTTCTGACTTCCTCTAGTTTGCTGCACTTACCCACTTTCTACAGGCACATCTTTGGTGTTTGAAAGGCTCGTGTACGTGTGGCTCTCACCTTTAGTATATACAGAAATGCTGAAGGGTGTAGATTGAATTTGAAGCCATCATGGATACCATTCATGTAACAGCCATATACAGAGATGAAGTTGCTGGTATTTATTCTGCAAAATAGTAAATGTGTTTCCACCCCAATAGTTCCTGGGGTTTTTTTCCAACTTAAAGTTTCGCAGTAGTTTTTAAATGTGAAATGCCATGGGAAAATACTTTCAGTGATTCATAATTTATGAGGATATCAACAAATCCATATAATTTTGAAAGAAGAAAGACTGATCTTGTAAATAACAAAGAGAAAAGTCAGAAGGAGCAAGAGAGAAAATTCCTTCCTAACACAAGACACCCCCATTCTCCCTGTGACCCAGGGAGAAACAGCGTGAGACAATCCAAAGCATCACTGACATGAGGAGAGTCTGTACCACATCCTTTCTCACATTGCTGCTAAGAGTTAAATCCTTTGATGATCATTCTGCTCATATAAAATGGTAAGTCAAGCCATTTTTAAATAATCTTAATTTGTTTATTTACTTCATGTTTTCTGGTTATACAATTTTTTCTCTCTGTCTCTCTGTTGGATTTATCTGGATCTGAAACCACGGAAAAGAAAGATCTGGGTCCAGGTGGCCATACAAGAAATGAAGAGGCAATGGACAAGATTCAAAGATATTTGAACAAAAATAAACAGGACACATGTATGAACACTTACCTACATATACTGAAAATTTTGACTGTTGTGTCTGGAACTGCATTATTTGATAACTGCACAAATTATGCTATTACTTGAAGTGCATTTACAGGAAGAAATACCATCTATCACCTTCTTAAATGAGACTGTCCCACAGTAGAAGGGTGATCTGTGGACAGCACATTATGTTCTCCATTAAAACCTCCAGAAATAAAAATAAAACTCTTGCTGTCAAATCTCTCAATATAGCCTTACACATCAGATCTGTATTTTTCATTTTCTGTATTCCACAAGAGTCGTAATTTTAGTACTTAGTACTGATGGGAGCAAAAGGAAGCTACAGCTACTGCCTGAAGGGGCAGTTTTGCCAATGAGAAACTGAGTAATTCATCTGCTCCATGGGCATCATATGAATATGCTTTTAGGTGGGGCTAAGTTTGGTCACAAATTAGTAATGTCTCAGTAATTAGAACCTCATCCACAAAAGCTTTTAGAGTTCTTACTGTATTTTTTTTTCCTCTTTCACATTCTAGTAGAGGTATCTCTTCTTTCTGCAGGTTTTTCTGTAGCCTCTTCACCTTTTATGTGGCAGTTACACCCTTTCTTGTGTCGTTTAATGGTGTGAAAGTTTATATTTTGATTGCAATTTTATAGAGGCCATAGCATGGGCCAGTGCTCTTGTAGTAGTTCCTAGCATGATTTAATTTCCTCCTGGCAGCATCTGTAACTAACTCGGCCCTTGAACATGGCGGGTGAGATGATGGCGGCTCCCTGCATAGATGCAGATATATTTTAAAGATCTTGAGCTAGTTTAGCACCCTAGCTGATGGTGCAACATGCACTCTGTGTCTCTGGCAGGAGCATGTAGTCCCTCTCCCCCTGCAAGCATTTCACTAAGCTTGCTGACACTATGGGCATGAGGTGGGATCACAAGGGGCACTTGGTTGTCTGTGTTGCCCAAAACCCATCTCCTGGAACAAGCAAGCCTCTAACCAGTAAGGTGCTTCCATTCAGCATTGTTAGTTAGACCAAGAGAGCACAGAGGCTAGTCCTCACTAACATTTTTTAAGCAAGGCCATGGTAGTAGCAATACCAAAACTTCTAGCTTTCCCATGGGCATTAGAACACTCTAAACGATCTCTCCATTAACTAGTTAAAGTGAAAACCATGACTGCCCAAGCATGCTAGGTTTCCCTCCCTACCACAGCTACAGCAAAACAGTAGAAACAAAACACTGAGCTGTGTGGACAGATGGCAAGTGTAAAGAGATAGTTACTGTGATTTATATATACTGGTATTCCCCTGTTCCCAAAGGAATAGAGAGGCAATGGAAGACAAGAAAGCAAAGGATATTCACAGCATTTCAGAAAAAGTGTCAGTTTGGTTATTTTTTACCATACAAATCTTAAATCATCTTGGATCTTAAAACATCTTTTTTAGCAAATGTGGTGCTCATAAATTATACCAGTGAGGACAAACAGCAAAACTGCTGCTCCATGTGACTTGTTTCCCTAAGTTGTCCCAGCAGTCCCCCTCATGGAGCAGACCTCCCTGGAAACAGCAAAGGTGGAGATACAAAGGAAAGGGGCGCTTGAGTTGTTTCATGTCATGTGTTCTTGGGGTAGAGCTTCAGGAGGTGCCATTCTTGTTAAATAATTCAATTCTTTTTTTAATATGACTATTTCCACAACTCAAAGCCTCTCTGAAGTATTTTATCTTAGTACATCTGTTCCTTCATCCTGCTTCTCTTAAATTACTTACAGGATCCTCAGCAGTCAGTTTAGCCACCAAGAGGTGACACAGAGCCTGGGAAATTGTGAAATCAATAGAATGAGAGAAAGAACAGGAAGATTTGGTACTAATGTTGAAAGTTAGAGAGAAGCTGTCCCCACTAAGAAGCATTTCTGAATTGAACAAAGCACCATATGACACTGCCAAGGTTCACAGTTCTGCAAGCACAGGGTCCAAGCAAGCACAGTTCCTGAGGTTCATGTGTCTACAGAGGGGTGACCACAGGAGCTGACAGGGAAATTCTCACTCTATCTATGCCCTCATCCACAAAGAAAGGGGGAGATGACAGCTTTCATGTAGCCCAATCCAAGGTTTTCATATGTCAAAATAACTCAGACTCTATCAGATCCTGTGGATGAACTCTTATTTAGGAGCCTGGGTGCCATTGCCTCCAGAAATGTGTTTCCAGAAAGGAGCTTTAATGCAGAACACATTGTTGCCTGGATGCCAAAGGCATCAAATCCCAGAGCTCGTTCCCAGGTTTTCTGTCTGCGTCTTTTCTGCTCAGATGAGGTAATCCTGTACTTGAATACACAATACAGTCCAAACTTCAGAGGTAAACATCTGTGAAAAGTCAGATTTAAACTGTCATTCTGCCTAGTCATAGTGCATCTGCACCATCTCTGGACCCTGAAGCTCTACCATTGTGGCAGTGAGAAGTGAGCACTCCCAGCATAGCTGTCCCCAAAATCAGTAGAATCTCAGCATCCCAGTTCTTGCTGCTGTCATCTGCGGTTCTCTTGTTTAGCCACGGTAGCCACTTGCAGCCATGAGGCTGTTGAAGCAAAGCAGACACCAGATCTATGCAAAATGAGTGAATCCATTCCAGATTTGCTGAAATTCATTATGTGTCTCCAGAAATGCTGCTGAAGAAAGTTGTTCTTAATGTGCCCTCAGATCTGAGCTGTACCGGTCTCCAAAAGACTACTCATCTTCCACAGTATGAAACTCTGTGACTCAGACACCTTACTGAGGATTTTCTCATTTTTCCTTTTGGTGTTCCTAAGAGATGGGAGAGATGAAAAAGTGAAGATGACATAAAAATTTGAGATAGTATCTGGGTGACCATAAGTTTCTGTCAATTGCATGTCTCCAATCCATCTGAGAGACTGAAAGTTAAACAGATGGAACATGTCATTAGCCCCTAAAAACACAGGCATTGAAAAATGTCAAGGAGCTACTCCCTAAATGTCAGATCAACAAGTGCAGATGCTAACAGTTGCCTTTTTGTGGATTCTGTGTTACACTTTATGGACGTGGAACACCCTAATGAACTTCTGTTTTACACAAAGCCTCCCACATTCATAGAACATTTAAGTAGCTCAGGCTTTGAAATTTCTCTGTGAATATAAATCAATTATGCCTAGAAACATTCAAGGTGTCTCTCAAAGTTTTCCTTGCAATATGCCTTTAGAAGGGTCTACCTGAAATGTAAGAAATTTGAGTATGGATTGCCAAAGATTTTCCAAAACCCTTCAAAACATGAATTCTTTGAAAAAATTCCCCTCAGAAGGACAGTACCATAATGTACCCAAAATACAATACTCTCCCTGGCACCATGCTGCCAGAGTTGTTTTTCTCACTGGGATTTGTCTGACTAAACGGCTGTGCTTCCTGCAGAGGCAGCTGTGTCTCAATTCAATTCAGTTTACCTCGCTCTAAAGCAGGTCAGGTGACTTTAAATGCAGAGTGTTCATACCTCTCCAGGGACTACGTCATCCTGCACATCTCTACCATGTAGTCAGACATGCCCTTCAACGACTGCTGTGCAGACCAGCATTATTGCCCATTTTCAGCCATGCCTCTGCTACCCTGTGCTTCTTGAAGGTATCTAAGACCAAACAGAAGCAGTCAGAATCAGGAGAGAAAAAAGGAAAGAACATCAAAGTGCCTTTACAGATGACAGTCAAACATGTGGAACAACACTATGGAAGAAGAAACAGTAATGACTTTCAGCAGGAGTTAGACATTAAGAAGCTGGGGTTAGTTATGTACATGATCTTTAAATTTAGTTGGCAGAATGAGCTATTGGCCAATAATAGGCCAGTTGTTTGGATAATTCAGCTCCTTGACTCACCATCTCACCTCTGAGAGGCTTATGCTTGCATACACACAATTGACTGACCTCGGAATTTTGTGACATCCCCTTGGCCCAACATCCTTTAAAAGGTTGACCACTCTACCTAGCAGCAGGTCACCCCAGGAAAGACCCTGGAGCAGCATCTGAGTACCTCTAGAGAATTAAAACACCCATAAATATTTAAGGTCAGACATGTCTTACATTTGGACATCTGTTTTGCAGACATGTACATCTGATCTTGTCACCCCATGCTAAACATAGACAAAGTTACATTCAGGGTACTTATCCATCTGGTTTATTTTAGGTGTATCCTTTAGGATGAGATAATTTTACTATAATCTCCATCATCTCTATCATTATCTTCTGATTACAGGAGAGACAGATTGGGAGTCTATATATATATCACAAATCCCAGTTGTATCATTAGAAAACTCTTGGTGCATTTAACTGAATCATGAGTGGATATATCCATGTCATCAAAGCTATATCTCTACCTAGTCCCCAGGAAATGCTTTTGCAGCTCTAGATCTTACACTTCAAACATAATGTAGGTGCAGTTGGCTGTTAGATATATTCCATGCAAAATTAAACTACCCTGGCTCATGGTTCAATGCCCAGAGCTCAGCTATGCCTGGATACAGATCTGAGAAACTTCTGTCTTGTCCTGTCCTCCTGTGCCTGGTGGGTCTTGCTCAGGTATCATGGTAGAGGACAGGTGCTTGGAGCAGCTGGAGCTCTTAACCTTTTTTATCAGGGATTGCCTCCTCACACTTCCCTTCTCTTCTCCCTACACTGGGAGAAGGTGGCAGCAGATTCTGTCCAAATGAACAGCAAGTTGCACCATTGTGTGCTTTTCTTTTTTTCATGCGGCTCTGCCTTTGTTTTCTCTCCCTCTTTGCTGGCCTCTCTACTCTCCTCCATCAGTCAGGTTCCTATCTACCATGGTTCCCTGAAAAGCTGCCTCTCTCTGGAAACACCACTCAGAAATCAAGCTGAATGGTGAGGCTGTCCTGCTTTTCCTCACACCCAGCACCACACTTGCCAAGGTGCATCCTACAGGTGAAGAGCCAGTGGCTGCTGCACACTGTGCTGTGAGAGCCCCTCTGGCTCTGCAGAGCTCAAAGCTCTTGCTACAGCAGCCAGGACCCAGGAATATGCAGATATAGCCTGATTAAGTCCTGTCCCGAATGTGTAAATCTGGCCTGGCTGTTTTGCTATAGCATAGACATGGACACGCATGCTGCTGAGAATACCCCTGTTGTTTAATTTCATATTTTGCTGTCTTGTTACACAAAACCTAGGAGCCCTCTGAGAAACTGTGTACAGTAGTTTCACGAATACAAGCCGCACGGATTATAAGCCGCACCCCCGGTGCCTCGACAATGTTGCTGTCTTTGTCAATAGATAAGCCGCACCCCGAATATTAGCCGCACTTTCGTTCGTGCGCAGCTTTCACAAATTGGCCAATTAGTAACAGGATCGCGGCATAGCGGGCTTTACTGGCTCGGGGCGGGGCCAGGAAGGCTCGGCCCGCTCATGGTTGCCGACGGGGCCGGGTGGCCCAGCTCAGCGCCACGGCTCGGCGGGGCTGGCCGGGTGGTGCTGCCGCCGCCGCCGGGCTCGCTGGCCCCCCTCTCCCGTCAGCACCGCCCCGCTGCCGCGTTCGCTCGCCCGGCTGGCAGGGCTGCCGCCGCCGGGCTCGCCGCCCGCCCCGCTGCCGCTTTCGCTCGCCCTGCGCCGCGCCTCGCGAGCGCCGCGCCTCGCGAGCGCCGCGCCCGCCCCGCGGCGCTTTCGCTCGCGGCGGCGGCGCTTTCGCTTGCGGCGGCGGCGCTTTCGCTCGCGGCGGCGGCGCTTCGCTCGCGGCGGCGGCGCTTCCGCGAGCGGCGGCGGCGCTTCGCTCGCGGCGGCGGCGCTTTCGCTCGCGGCGGCGGCGCTTCGCTCGCGGCGGCGGCGCTTCCGCGAGCGGCGGCGGCGCTTTCGCTCGCGGCGGCGGCGCTTCCGCGAGCGGCGGCGGCGCTTCGCTCGCGGCAGCGGCGCTTCCGCGAGCGGCGGCGGCGCTTCGCGAGCGCCGCTTTCGCTCGCCCCGCCGGCAGGGCTGCCGCCGCCGCCACCAGGCTTGCCGGCCGCCCCCTCCCGTCTGCACCGCCGCCGCGTTTCCTCGCCCTGGCCGGCACTGCAGGCCCCCGCACCGCCGGGCTCCCCCACGCTGCTGGCCCCGATTATGCTGGGCTTCCCCCGCTGCCAGGCAGCCCCACCCGCCGGCCTTCCTGCTTCTGCCATGCTCCCCTGCACTGCTAGCCCCAGTTCTCCCGGGCTCCCCCGCCATGCTGGCTCAGGCTCTGCCGCCCTCCCTGCCCCGCCCTGCTGGCTCAGGCTCTGCCGCCCGCCCCCACACTGCTGGCCCCGCCTCTGCCAGGCTTTCCCACCTCTGCCGGGGCCGGCCGGGCTCCAGCTTGGCTTGGGGCTGCCGCGGGCTCTCACTTCCGTGTTGGCAGCTTTTAGAATTTTGTTAATAGATTAGCCGCCCCGGAATATTAGCCGCACTTCCGGGTTTCCACCAAAATTTTGGTCAAATTGGTGCGGCTTGTATTCGTGAAATTACTGTACATTTCATTCTGTAAATGGTTTAAAAGTATATTAAAACATTAATCTTCTTCCAAGCCCCAGTATGCCAGGTTTCTGACTGGAACACAGTTTAATCGATGACTCATTGCAGATACATTGTATAATGGTGTGATGTTCTGATAGCCAGTGATTTACAGCTACAATAGTTAGCACAGTCTTGCGCTGGAAAATCCTTTTATTGCTTATTTGTGTAACATATGGATACTTGGAAGTTAAGAATATTTTTATAGAATGGTGTTCTAATAGTCAGAAAAAACTACCATTTTTTTAAGGCAGAGCAGTAATCCAACTTAAAGCTACTCCTTTAAAATCCTAAGTTTAGAATGTTTGAGAATATATTGTATTGCCTTCAAACTGAATTTGAATAAATCATAACTGGCCTCTATAGCAAGCTGTAATCTGTTTGGGGAGGGTCCTCTGCTGCCATGCACTGAGGAGGTTTGCAGAAGGGAAGAGAAACTAGAAGAGTAAGGTCAAGCATGTTTATTTCCCTTTAAACAAAGAAGTGTAGGACTGAAGTGATGGCTCATATAGCTGGCTTGGTTTAAAATCAATAACCTTGGCTGGCCTGTTCTCAGCAACTTATTTGAAATGTCAGTGGGGGGCATTTCCGTGGATAATGAGCATTGGACAAAAGGCATTTAATTATGCACACTGAGGGGTTTTCCCACACTTGCTTTCCATAGGGTAGGCTCTCTGGAATTAACAAGGACTGATGTAAAACACAGAGCTCCCAACCTACCAACCCAAATTCCTTCACCAGGAAAGCACTGCAGGAATAGGCACATATGGGAATCTGTGTGACTTTACTGTGCCAAAACAGGGTCAAGCCTTTTGCTCTGACTGAATTATTAGGACAACCTCCTCAAAAAATTAGCAGGTTTATTTCATATTAAATTTTGTTATTATCCTTGAAAGTGGTGTTCTGGGGTTTATGTAGTTTGAGAGTTCTGTCAACTCACCCCAATGAGTAGTGATGGTAATTAATGGTGCAGTTTTCTGTCCATAAGTTATAAACCAATAGCCAAGGAGAGCCTTAACAGAGAAATGACAAGCACGTGTGATGAGAGGCTGCTGGATTAGCTGAGGAGAGCACTATGCCAATTACATTATTGTGCAATTGCAGGGTCCTGCACACGCAGAGAGACCTGTGGGACTCCCTTGGCAGGACTGGAACTTTAGCAGTGTTTATAACATGCCAGTATGCCCTGCAAAACATCATAGACACTGTTTCTATCTCTTTTTTGCAAAAGGAGACTAAATTGTTTTATTTCTCCTCTGGGAAATGTTCCAGAATCCTTTTGAAGTGCTTTTGTTGCATACTGCAGCTGTGGTGTTTACAAGAGTTCCATAACTCTCTGCAAGACTTCCAAGTAAGAATAATACGTCTGACTGTATTCCTATTGACCCCTTTTGCCCCTGAGTAATTATGCCACAGTTTAAAGCCATTGCAGGTTGCTTTTATGAGGAAGGAGAATTAACAATGATGGACCCCTTTGTTCTTGGATGCTGTTCTGCAGATCTGTAAAGAACTTTTCTCAGTTTCTGTGCCCATCAATGCAATGCAAACACGTGGCCAGAGGCAGCTTCCTTGCTCACAGATTGAGTTTCTTTCCACATTGCAGTCTCCCAAAAGAGGTCCATTTTTGGACATCCTTCCAGAAGCACAAAAAAAGCGTCTTTTTTAGGTAGTTGCCTGACTTTGAGGGCTGGTAATTTTTTCCTGATAATTTTTTCACACTTCCCCTTGCTATAGCCATCAACAGGACAATGCAGGACAGTGCAGGACAGTCCTGTCTGTTTCCAGGCTGTCAAAAAGTGGAACATTTGTTTATTCCTTTGTTCAGGATACAGGCATACCCAACTGAGCAACAGCTATGGGGCTGTACTAGAAAGCACCTGCTATTTCCTCTCAGCCTGTGCTGCTCATGAATTAAACCCCACTGCACACCTGCAGACTGAAAAGATCATGACTTTTAACTCCCCTTCACAGTGTGAAGGTGCTGCAATAATCCTTTCCTGGATTTCATCGTGCTGCATATTGTACATGACACAGCAAGGACAGAGCCTCTGCCTCAAAGAACTTACAACAAAACTTTTTTCTTCAGTAGAAAATAAACTCCCTACACATGTTTTTATCTTGAAGTTAACAGTCATAAAATCCTAGAATCATGGAGTGGTTTGGTTGGAAGGGACCTTAAAGATCATCTAATTCCAACAGCCCTGCTGTGGGCAGAGACACCTTCCCTTAGACCAGGTTACTCAAACCCACCCAACGTGGTCTTGAACACTTCCAGATATAGGGAGTCTACAACCTCTCTGGACAATATGTTCCAGTGCCTCACCACCCTTATAGTAAAAATATTAGTCTTTATAAATTATGGACATCAGTCTTTGTAGATTGTAGTAAAGATTTATAAATTATAGTCAAGAAAACAATCAGTTATCAAGCATTGAAGAGGTGGAAGATTTGCTTCTGTGTAAGTTTTCTTTTTGGTCCCTGGTAGTTGTTTTACCAGGACCTGA
Organism: Catharus ustulatus; assembly: GCF_009819885.2. Taxonomy (NCBI): domain Eukaryota; kingdom Metazoa; phylum Chordata; class Aves; order Passeriformes; family Turdidae; genus Catharus; species Catharus ustulatus. The sequence goes on along the minus strand of NC_046221.1, from coordinate 24,788,438 downwards.
GAGTGCTAATATCGATCAGCCATCTCTCAGGAGCTTACATTATCCAGCAGAGAAAGACCGGAGGCCTTGCTTGACGAGTTCCACAAGAATCTTTATTTCATGCGAAGGGTGGTCAAGTAGGATTCTCTCAAGACACAAAGGGAGACAGTCATATTTATAGGTTCAGGGGGATTCAAACTACAGCCAATAAAAGTTTATACAAAGAACAGCATCCAATCTATGTGAGAAGTTCTAAAGGTAAACTGACCAATTACACAAACTAATTTCTAACCATTTATCTTTCAAGGTGTTAGGAGAGTGACCAAATTCTTAAGGAATTTGGCTCAGCCTTGGTATCTAGGAAACCTTATCTATTATAGCAAGTTCCAGGGGCCAGGGGAAGATGGCTTTGGAGGAATTGCATCATCCACACTCCTGTATCATCTTGCAGTTTTATTTTGCTTCTTTCTGTAAGAATAAACACTAATAAAACTTACAATTTTTGCAATTTTCTCAGTTAAGATTAATTGCACCAAGATGTTGATTGCATTTTGTCGTGTTTTAGTTTTACCAATCCTATTCTTATCAGTTAAAGGTTTTCTTTTACTGAAAAATCTCTTTTACTTGCTCTGACCAAAGAAAAACAGTTTCCTTATTGTAGGAAAACATTTCCATTGCATCACTTAACCACAGCTGAAAAATGCTGCATTTGTTACCTCATCCAGAACAGACTGATTTTTGTTTCCCTTTTTACAATATAAATTTAACATCTTATCTCAATGCACCATTGTGTTTAAACTCCTTATAACAACTTTTTTCAGATAAATTCTTGCCTGTCATGCAAGGCAGCCCTTGTAGGGATAGGTGATTCATAAGGGGAGAAGGGAGAAAGGTAAGCCACCAGCTTAGGAGGCTGCCTTGAGTGTGGGCTAAGAAACAAGGCAATGAACATATTGATCCAGACCTGTGAAAAACAGTCCAGGAATGATATAAGAGCCTTAATGAACACTTTTGCCCACAGAAGAAAGAGCAAATACACCTTTCCTTATCATTTATTTTGGTGGTGGTGGTATTGGTGGTGGGTTGGATTGGGTTGGGTTGGGTTGGGTTCAGCGTACAACCCTTTTGGACACACTTTTATGAACTCTTCAGCCACAGTACGGAAAAGAAGTAACAGTCTGTTCTGTCCTGCATGGAAAGAAGAAAACATGAATTACCAGAAAATAAAAATCAGTTCTTCACACTAATCATGTCAGAATCCTATATCCTAACCTATCAATAAATCTATATTTTGATGAACACCAACCTGCCCTGCAGATATTGGAACAGAACTAAATACACGTTTGGGCAATTGAGAATGTTCTTCTGCAGCAGAAGGTGGTGGACTGGATGACTGAGAAGATTTTCTGATCCAGAGAGGCAGTCCAGATAAATGCAAAACATGCAGTTCCCTATCTGCTGAACTGCAAAAGCATCTCTTGGAAGAGACAAAGAAATCCTAATGATATCTTGTACAGCCCAGGCAGTCAGCTTGGAAAACATCTGTGGAAGTTAAGGAAAGCAGCATTCTCCTGTGGCCGCAGATGGTCACTTTGCTAACACTGCTATGATCTCAGATTTCCAGGCAGCATGTGGTGCTCACCAGAAACTGTCAGCACAGCAATCCCTGCCCACTCCTCCTAGCGCTCTGGGTTGTGGTGACAAGGAAGTCCAGGTGGAGGACTTCACTGCCCTCCCCAAGAATGCAAATAGGCATGAGACTCATTCAGAAGAGGAGCAGCCTTGTCCCTCACAAGCTGGCACTTTAGTCATGCACACAACATGGTTCCCTCCACCATCTGCCCAGTGCTTCCCAGAAATTTGCAGCCACAATCCCTTCTCAAGGTCTATGTCTGCAACCTTGTCTGAATCATGCATGGGATCAACTTCACCAGCTCCATTTAGTTCCATGTGTCAATTTGGAATTTCATCAAAATGGAGCAAAGCTGTCACCTCGCAAAGCAGCAATGACAGTATCCCTGGTACCCTCTGAAAGAATCTCTGCTGCCACCAAAACTTGCACTTTCCAGAGGAATTCATTCAGAACTGGGGGCTGTTTAAAGCGTAAATTACTCTGACTTAGAAGAGACCTGGAAAAAAAATTAGAAAAGTTTGATCAAAAGGAAGTCACCCAAATTTGAACTCGATGTTACTGACTTTTTCACAGCCCTCCTTGGACCTCTAGAACAAGTTGTTTCAGTTTGAAAAACACTTGTTAGATTACTGGGTATTTAAGGAATTATTTTTTTTATTTTGTGGTACTTTTTGGAGTATTGTTATGATAATTGTCTCCACTTTGTGAGGGATTTAATTTAATTTAATTTAATTTAATTCATTTAGTTTAATTTAATTCCTTTAGTTAATCTCATTTATAAAGTTTAAAATCCTTCTCACTGATAGGTGCTGAAAAAAGCCCCAGACACCAGAAAGAGCTGAGAATTTTTGTTCCCCTTTGCTTTCTTATAGCCTAGCAGAAACATTTGTCTTTGCCTACTTAAATGCAAAATGTTGGTCAAGCGTGTGACTTTCTCTCATTTACCTAACAGGTAAGCTGCAAAGTGCTGCAATTCTTTCATCAGTACATGCTGGGCTGCAACTACTTCTGGATGCTATGTGAAGGCATTTATCTTCACACACTGATCGTGGTGGCAGTTTTTGCTGAAGAGCAGCGTTTGCACTGGTATTACCTCTTGGGCTGGGGTATGTATGGTATTTGTAGCATTTGTAGCAAGGTGGCCACTACATTCACATTTTTTAATTCTTCTAGCTCTTATGTACAACTTACAATCGAGTTTATATAATTGAATCATAGCTTAAGACTGAGTTCTTGGACCTTAAATTTGAGTGCATATGATTACATGGGCTTAGAAACTTACAAAAAGCAGCATGAAAATGTATTTTTTATTTGCTGCATCTTGGGATTTGCAGAAAGAAATGCTTAAGCTCCATTAAAAAAAGCTATGGGAGAAAATAAACTACTGTTCAAGTATATCTCTTTTCTGAAAACAAAAAATTGTTTATTTTTGTCATGTATATGCAAAAATATGAATGTGTGACAGAACCTTTAGAGTATAATTTTCCTGGAATCAAGAGGAAAGATCAATATCTGTGTCTCATAAAGTGGAGTAAACACAGCATACAAAAAGAGGAATCAGAATTTCTCTGGAAGTGAATCCAGTATCATATATTTTGGCAGCTTTTTTTAAAGGACCTACTAAGTCGATAATAGCTTTGCTGTCAGGACTGGTTTTGTCCAACAGCATGTGGTCACATACATATTTCCAAAGAAACTATGACTAGGTCTGGTTCTTCACCTCCAAATATGCAATCTTTTCTGTTTTCACTAAGGGACGCCTTGCCTTTTTAATGGGTTAGCAACAGATATTTTTCCTTTGGACTATCTGGTCCAATGAAAGACCATATAAATGTAATCATTATATAACAATGAAGAATCTTTTACATTTAAATCACTATTTTAAATCCAGTCCACATCAGTGTTGACATAAAATCAATATAAAGAGCATTTTTCCAATTTGGCAACCATTTCTGGTAAGGCAGTTCCCCTATCTTGAAACCACTGGTGCAGCAAAGCAGCAAATAATGGACCTTTATCCATTATCCCACTGCACACAGGGATGATCCTGCAATCCCTGTCTGAAGCAGATACAATTTATTCTATATTTGCTGTACTCTTTGGCAAAGTTGTACTTTTTCAAGATTATTTCATTTACAGCAGGAAAATAGAAAAATAGACCTATTGATTAAACCAATAAAACTTAGATTTGATTAATGGATAATTAGATAACTAATTAGAGGAAAATGACCCAGTTCTATATGTTCTGAAGAAACTGTCTTCAAACACAAGTTAGACATCTAATATTTTGTCCTAAATAGGCAGTAAGAGCAAAGTTATCCCTTATCTGGACTTTCATTTTAAAGTCTGGTCATTTACTTTCCTCTTATGATACAAGGCTTAGTGCTCTCTGGACACCCACATTAGATACCTACATTAGAAAATTTACATTATTTTCTAGTTTATATAGTTTGTAGTGCCAGATAGCAGTCTCCGGGCTTATAATAAGTTGGTTTTGGTGGTTTTGTTTGTTTATTGGGTTTTTTCTTCATGAGAACTCCTTTTTTCTTATGAGAATGGCATCTTTTCTAAGAAGAGAGGCACTTGTAATGCTTTTGGAATTAAAAGTATGGGAAACGTTATGAGCTCTTAAATGAAGACAACCTTCCTGAAGAACCCTAAATCGAGTTAGAGTTTCTGTACTTTGCCAATCCAAATAGCTGAGTCCTCTTGGAGCAAGCAGCCGTGCTATCACAAAAATCTCATAGCTCAGAATATTTGAATATAAAAAGTCTCATAGGTCTGTGAAACAGCAACCCAATGTGATGAGTCATTTTAAACATTTACTTTCAGACAAAGCTTTTTCATGTCTTGCACAACAAGGCTTCCCAAAATAGTGTCACTCCACATCCAATTATGCAAGAGGAATATGGCCACAGACTTTTTTTTTTTTTCTGATGACATTCAGTTTAGGCAGTGCAATTTAATGCACCTGTGACATCCAGACTGCAATGAAAGCTAACAAGCCAGCTGCAGTAGTGCTGAGAATGACACCAGCAGCCTGGTAGGGAATTCAGTGAAGTTACCTAATGACACACATCAGTATCTGCAGAGCTGCCCAAACAATAAAGAGGGTAGTGTCTGTGGTAATAAGGTGCTAATATCTTGAAACGGAAAAAAAATATTAAAAATGGACATAACTCTTGAAAATGGCGAGAATTGTCTGCAGCCTTTTTTTATGAAATTTGATAAATACTTCCACAAAAAGAAAAAATAAAAATAAAAAATATAAATTATTAGCACCTCCTAACTAAAGTAGAAATATTTATAATAGCAAAATGGTCTGATTACAACAATCTGATGACCCCTTAAGTTTGCATGAATCATTGTAATTGCACTGATTCCAGAAGGAGTACTAACACAGTCAAATTTTAAACATCCATCTATGTTAATCAGTGGACAGAGATACATTTCTCCAAAGGGCAACACAGAAGAACCAGAGCAGGCTGTGCTCTGAATTACAATTCAAGAGATCAAGACAAATGTCCAAGATGAAATTACTCATTATTTATTGCTATTGCTAGTCCCTATGCAAGAAGATCTGGCCCACTTTATTTAGAAAAACCGCTAATGACATTTGTAAAATAGCTTTATAAGAAAAATAAGAATCTGAGCAAATGTTAGAAATCTGCAAAAGGTTTGAAGTGATTGAATGGAATCTGACATGGGCAGATGTTTCAAGGCTGATGCCATGAGTAGACCCCTTCTCTGGGAACTGCTGCTGAGGATGTCATTTCTTATTTGTTATTGTTTCACTGGCTCAGGAAATCACTATTATGCCAGACAAGAAAACAGTATCAGCTGTTTGAACAGGACAGTTCACTCTGGCTGCTTCAGGCATAAAGTGAGAAGGGAATAATTTATTGGACAGTGCTGAAACTGAGTAACTGAGTGCCTTTCAAATTGTACTGGGAACACTGACCTAATTGCCAGTTTGTGCTGTGAAGGACCTGACATGACCTGAAGGGATATGTCATATCTGCCTGGGATGCCTGGGGACCTTCTCTGGTTATCCACTGCTCACCATGTGTAGGGACTCTTTAGCGATACATGTAACCATGACCCCAGTCTTTGATGCTCCACGTCTCTGCAAATCTCTGCTTTTTGGCCCTTTACAGGAGAAACTTGAGCTCTAGAAGAGCCCATCCAGCTCGTAGCAGGAAATCTAAGCTTTAGAAGGTCATGAGCTTCTTAGCCTGTAACTAGCGAATGAAGACTTTCCACTTCATTCTTGAGATTTTCTTTTGAATTTGTTGAGCCAAATACCCAAGGCTAATGCATTTAGCAGAAGAAAAAAGCTCTTTTTACATCATGTGGCATGTTCTACTTGCAATACTCCAGGCCACAGTTTTCAGCTGAAGAAGTTTTGCTATTACAGAAAGGCCCCTTAAAAATTGCATTTCAATCTGTCAAAAAAACTGGCCCAGACTTGCTCCATTTCCCAATCAAAACTGTTTTCTCAAGCTGTCAATCCCATGAGCTCACCCTGAGGTCATAAGCTCCTTTCTTTTTGTTCTGAGATTTTTGTTATTTTGCTGTGCATCATCACCCAAAAAGGGGATTCTGCAGCCAGAGGCCAAGGCATCATTTTCTAAAACCATATAAAGTAGAAGTCAATCCAGTTTGATCTCCCACAACTGCATTGTCCCCCAAGGTAAATTACAATAAGAACTCTTTTTTTGTGGCAGTAGAGTTAATAGGTATTGCTCGAAGATACCTGGAAACATAGGAGTGACTTTTTTTGTATCTTTGGACTTATTCTCACTCCCACAATACGGCTAAGGATCCTCCATCTTTTCTAAATATTTTTATGAAACCACTAACATGTAATACAAGCAGGAACAATGTTCTTTTAATCCCTCTGTGATTAATCATGGTATCAATGGGATATTTTCCTGCATTTCCATTATAATTATAGATATCCAAAGCTCAGTAGAAAAGGTCTGTGGTTCACAGAGAACAGGCAGCAGTAGCACCCAAGGTGTGCACCAAGCCCTCTGCACAGGACAGACAAGGCAGCAGACCATGTCCAGCTGTCTGTGTGTGCAAGGCTGTACAACTGGAGTCAGCCCTGCAGTGCAGGTTCCCCAGTTCCAGGTTTCCAGCCTATTGGAGAGGGATATGACATTTAAGCAAGCTGAAGGGAAATGAAAAGGAGTGGACCAGACTGTCACTCTCAGTGAGATAAGAACTTGAACTTTCTGCTTTGTTAAGCATGGTGTGTTGCCAAGCCCAGTGTGAATTTACTCCCATCACCTCCCCATCAAAGCCTCCTTTGAGGTGTCACAAATAAGTCAGGATATGTGGATTTATGGGATTCACAGCTCTTCTCCCTGTTGAGATAAAGCTGCATGGACTAGGCTTGGCTGCACGGATGCTGAGAACCTACAGAAGATATCACAATTCCCATCCCCAAAGACCTCCTGGCTCCAAACACTTTCTCATGCCATTGGCTCCAAAAAAGAAACTCTTCACTCTGTTTCTTATTGCTCCATAATCTGGCATGCAAGTCAATGTGCCTCTCTCTTGCTCAACAGTTATTTACACGATTTTTGCAAGTGTCCCTGGTTTCCTGAGGGAGGACTGCTGTGAGAACAGAATGATCCCTACATCCTTCCCACACTGCCTGCTCACACCCTTCCCTGCAAAAGCCACAGCAGTGCAGGAGAACCTGGCAGTAGCTTGGAGATACCCCAGGAGGGCATGGTCTGTGGATTTTGCTTTTCCTTTTGGCCTGCCATGAATATTAGTCCCTTTTGCATCTCACAATTGAGATGTTGCCAGGATCTGGGTTGATGGAATAAGTTTTTACTGAAAGATGTGACTTCCCATCCATACGTCTTGTGAACAAGAGACTTATTAGTGTGTGACACACATGAAATTCCAGCTAAACAAATACCAAGTCTGATCTGTAACTTTAATTATTTCAGGTTTCCCTTTAGTGCCAGCATCCATTCACGCAGTTGCAAGAGCCAGATACTTCAATGACAAGTGAGTTGCATGTTTCTCAAGGAACTTAGAACTACTTAACTGTGCAGGAAATTTTATTCAAATTAATAACAAATGTCGGTGCTGTATTTCTCCTCCAGCTGCTGGATGAGCGTTGACACACACTTGCTTTATATTGTTCATGGACCTGTAATGGCAGCTTTGTTGGTAAGAATATAATTTGGTGTTGTTTGAATATTATACAATTATTATTGTATAATAATTGTTTTAGAAATGCTGCTAACCTGAACAAAGTAGAAGCTTCTGTACTGTAAGTATTTTGGTCAAAATTCAGAAGTGACTAGAGGTTTTTGTAGCCACTGTTACAAAGGACAGGCTCACAACACTTTTTTTCCAGTGGGACTTGAGACAAATTCACTGCATTTATGTGACATCAGTCATTTAATTGTGCCTTAGCTGGTTGCTCAGCATGGATTTTGCTGGTCACTGAGCTGGCATAGTCCAAAAGCAGGGAGGTGAAAGAGTCCAGGGAAAGAACTGGACTGGGCTATCTGAGTAGGAGGGCAAGATTCAAAGTGCAGCTTGGCAAATGTGCATACATACAATATCTGGTATGCCAGCCATGCAGTTGGGCATGGCAACCCTGACTTTCCTGACAGGTGCAGAAAGGGTTTTATTCAACCCAAGCCCCAAGCTCATCTAATTGTGTCACCTAAGATGAACTTTCATCTTTTTCCTCTTACTTGCAAACACCTGTGTGGTGTTATCTGCAATAATTGCCTCAGAGATCAAACAATAGCGCAGTGAGTAGTGGGAACACCTTTGAATAAACACCTTTCCATATAATAGCTGAAAACACAAAAGATCTTTCTCCACTTTCTGGAGAAGCAGTCTTTAACAGCTGTGTGAAATAGCCCATCCTTCTCTGCATTACAGGTAGTCTGCTGGTCCCATAGAATCCCATTTATTGTGGATTTACTGGTTCAATCTTGACTGTAACTGCTATTGCAGTGCCAATTGCCATCTGAGATAGTCCATTTAACCTTTCTTTTTATCATTGTGATCCCCATCTGTACAACTTGGCCACAAAGAAAAAGGAAGCAACTATTATGGGAAAAGACCAATCTTCAGCTGTTTTCAAAATAAGGCATTATAATTTCTGTATTGTGCCTTTCTGTATTGTGTGTAATTTCCAGTCTTATTTTCTTATGAAGACGTCAATGCCTACAGTACGTCCTGCCTTATTTGCTACAAAAAGTCTCATAGTGGCAGACTGATTAATAAGAGTTGAGGGGTTTTAACTTTGTAAAGTCTTTCTTTGACTTTTTGCATTACTTTCAGAAAATCTAAAAGTGAAGGTTAAGTAGAGCGAGTGAAGTCAGAGTAGGATGGAGAATAAGGTTTAGATTTAATGTTGAATGGGACCTCAGAAGTAGTTTATTATTCCTCTTTTCTAGTACAGCACAAATGTAAAACAGTTGAAAGGCCTCCCAGCATAGTTTAGAAGTGGTGAAATGTTTTACCAGAGCTTGCTGATTCACTGTTCTGAAAAAAATCAACTGAAATTTCTGGTATATAGATGTGATTTGAGCTCTTGAAATATCTATGGAAATTATACAACTTACATAATTATTTCAAGTAGGAAAAAGAAAGTCTGTTAAAGTCCCAAAGTTTCAGTGCCTGATTTTAGCAGAGTGGAAAAGAGTGATCTGGGTACACTGGAGACTGAGGGAGTCTGTGATGCCAGGGATGTCCACAGGGTGAGCACTGAGCTCATTGTCAGCCTGGGTTTGCCCTCCCTCTTCTCTTCCTGCAGGCTCTCAGCACATCCCACTAGGAGCTCTCTGTGAAGCTAGGGTCAAGGGCAGGTTACTCTGTTCTGAGATCAGATTTCCAGAAATAACTGAGGATAGGAGATGCTGAACTACTTGGTATCACTGACCAGAAGGGTCCGGGGCAAAATTTTCTGGTGGCTGGCATTTCTGCCCTGAGACAGCAACTGTTGCTGTTCCCTGTGGATAGAGTACCACGAGGTCCCTGCTGTCTGGTGGAGACAAGGGGTGGCCTGGGTTTTCCTCAAGAACAGCTTTACACCCCTGCTCACACACAAGCCTGGAGCATTAATCCATGGATCACATTCCTCAGGGAAATTGTGTGCTCCCATAGGTCCCATGTGCCCAGGGACATGCTGGAGTTTGTCTCACCTAGCAAGATAACTTGGGAACTGTCAGACTCAGGACAGAGACATGGTTATTTCTAGGGGACGATTTGTCCACCCCATTTAAACTTCCAATATAAAAATAATATTTAGTGTTCCCTGGAAACCTTGAATTTGCCACATCAGTGTCAAAACATCCAGTGCATCTTAGAACTGCTCCCTGCCTGCCTGAAGCATCCATGCAGGCTCCAAAGCATGTAAAGCTGCTTAACAGATCTTTCCTGAAAATATTCAAGATATTTTCCAAGGCCTGACTGCCAAGGAGCTCCCATGATGAGATACAATAAAGCTAGAAAGCTACACTTTACTGCTGTTTATGTGCTTTGTATTTTTATTTTGAACATCTGTTTAATTTGAATGCTTTCACCTACAATAGCTTTGTTTTTGCAGGTCAATTTTTTCTTTTTGCTTAACATTGTCCGAGTTTTGGTGACAAAGCTGAGAGATACCCACCGTGCTGAGTCCAACATGTATATGAAAGCTGTCAGAGCCACTTTAATCCTGGTGCCCTTACTGGGAATTCAGTTTGTTATTATTCCCTGGAGACCAGAAAACCGACTTGCTGGAGAAATATATGATTACATCATGCATATACTAATGCATTACCAGGTATGTAGCAGCTTCAGTGTAGTTGAATTATTTGATGTTAAGCTAATTTACTCAAAGATACTGTTGCTAGGGGTTTTTTCCCCGAAGCTGAAAATAACTGGGTTTTCAGTTCTTTTCCAGCCATTTCACAGTATTGGATTATCTGCATTCAAGCAAGCAGCACCGCTATGAAGAATAGAGACAAGATGGGGGGGACAATGTAATAAGTCACCAAAATTATCAGTTTACACTATTTCTAAACTATGGAGAGAAAACTGATTTCACAGAGGGCTTCAATGTTCCAGCACAACTTCTGTTGAAGTGCTCAAATTGACTGGAACTAGTGCTGTGACCTTAATATTAAAATAAGCAGTATTTGCAAACTGTTGTTCAGAGGGAATGCCAACACACAAAAGAAAAACCAGAGACAGCTAAGCTTCATTTGGGAGTTAGAATTCCATTATTAGGCATATTCCATTTATAAAACTGACATTTTGATTTCAAAAAATGCTCTGAAAATGCATCATCATTCAGTAAGCCTAGTTTATTTTCTTTTGAAAACAAAACAAGCCAAACCAAAATGAATTTAAATGCTGGGTTATCTGGTTGATTGACTGGAATATATCCAGTCCTATATTGATTAGGAAAGGCAGTTTTCAATGCCTTTTTGAACAGTGGTCAACACGAGTGGATATAGTGGCCTACTTCCTGCTTCCATTCATATGGAAGGTAAGTGAAGAAATTATCTTAATGCTTTAATAAGAAGAAAGCTTAAAAAATCAGGAGTGCTTTTTCCTTAAATAAAATTATTAATAAGGCTACCAAAATCGATGCATCCTATGTCAGATTACATATCCTGCTTATTGTCCTTATCCCTTCAAAACTATGGGTGTTCCTGCTGCTGCGTGGATGGAATAACTGAAGTTACAGGTCTGCTTTTGAAGTGTATGACATCTTATATTACAGTTCTGCTTAAAAGAAATGACAACCTCGTTTCTTCTATTTTTGCCTGTATTGTTACCTTTTCGTTTACAAAATCTATCAAGGAATATCTCCAAATTAATTTTTTGGTGACAAGTTATTTGATTACAGTTCTAACAAGTTAGGATAAGACAGAGTGTTAAAATAATCACTTTACTATTAAAATCTCTTGTAAGTCCTGTGCAGTTGTTGGAGAGTTGCAAAACCAATTATAATTGTCTTAATTAAAAATTCTAATTGTGATTATTATGCAATAGAAAGTCACCAAACTAAGATTAAAATGGAGGCTGCAGTGATGAAGAGGGTTGGGTGAGGGAGGGGTCCAAGGCAGGAGCGTTTAATCCCTGATGGGTTCCTTCTGCTCACACAGAACTCTTGACACCTCTGCAGTATAATCTCAGTGTGCTTCCTGCTTGAATTTGGCCTTTCGGAAGGGCTGCGCAGTTGTCCTGCTGGCTGCTGCCAACTGCAATCCTCCCTTTTCCACTTAGACTGGATTTTTAGCTGTAACCTAAAATAAACATTCTTAATCTTTCCCTAACATTTCTTGTATGCATATTTAAGATCGATCGCCGGCTGTATAATCACTCCTCTGGTGCTCATTTTCTTCTAGGGCTGGTTCTGTAATTAGCACATCCTGTATTAGCTCGTGTGATGGCTCTGTTTCCCCACTAGCTATTGCACTCCCATGACCCACAGCACAGCCAGCCTGTGCAGACACCAGCAACAACCTGTGGGGTTCTGCAGCTCATGGCATGTCAGTCGTGTACAAGCAGGCATCCTGGGGAAAATTAGCAATCTATTTTGGTGCAAAATGTTACACATTCTTCATTTCTGCAGTGGTTAAATGAGAAAATTGTGTGCCTTTTCTCAAACAGAAAGAAAGACAGGTTTTCACAGTACATTACTTCTTTAAGTGAACATGAAGGATTGATGTGTTAGTTATATAATTCCTGTACACAGAAATGGTGCAAACAAGCACTGCAGTCTATTGTAAAACTCAGATTGAAGATAAGAAAGAATTTGTTCACAAAAAGCCCATGTAATGGTATTTCTTTCAGAAAGTGGTTTTGCTGTTGAAAAACAGCACACCAGTAGTTTAGTTTAGCTTAGTTTAGTTTAGTTTAGTTTAGTTTAGTTTGGTTTGGTTTGGTTTTGCTTGGTTTGGTTTATTTATCGACAAGCTAGGTTTCCTCTGCTGAAGTCACTTCTGAATAACAGCAGAAGTCTGGTTTTGATCTGTCCCACTGTTTTTGTGATGGTATCATCAATGTTCACCATTTTAAGCAGAAGTACAGTAATTTCACGACCAAAAGGCACACCGGACTATAAGGCGCACCTCCTGGAGTCGGCAAATTTTGCAACTTTGTACATTATATAAGGCCACCAGACTATAAGCCGCATTTTTTCTTTGCAGCGAGGAGCTGCGCCATGCGCAACAAAGTAACAAATTACTGGCAGGTGCTCAATTTGCAAACATTTTTCACAGATTGGTGTACTCTTTAAACACAACCCCAGGTGCCATCCCTGTGCCGCAGGCCCCGGCACTCCCGCCCGCCCCCAGCTGGCACAGCTCGCGGCCCCCAGCTCCCACCGCGCAGCCGCGCCGTATCCTGGCGTTCCCCCGGCTGGCAGCTGCACCGCGTCCCAGCGTCCCCATGGCCGGTGGCCATGCCGCTTCCCCCCAGCCAGCGGCTGTGCCGGGTCTTGGCTTCCCCCGCCCGGCGGCAGCGGCTCCCGCAGTTCCCGGCTCAGCTCGCAGCTCGCACTTCCAGGTTGGTAAATTTCCGAACTTTGTCCATATATAAGGCGCACTTCCCGGTTTGGACCAAAATTTTAGTCAAAAGGGTGCGCCTTATAGTCGTGAAGTTACTGTAGTTTTTCAGATATGGCTATATGAACAATTCACAAACACTGAATGTCTATTGCTTGTGCTTTCACACAATAGACCAGATTCCTCTTAACAGATCTGAAGGACAGGTAAATAATCGATTAAAAAAATGGAAGGCTGGCTTTTGTGTTGCAAATGGGAATACATATACATTTCCAGACCAGATAACCAACTTCCCATTAATCCTCTAAAGGTGGAAGTTCCTATTTCTTCTCACCATCACAAATATTAGTTCTTTAGTCTCTAGAATGTTGAAATGGAAAGTACACCAGGCAAGATAAAGACATTTCAGCCATTACATTGTGATGTTACCCCAGGTGGTGACTCAGCTCCACAGAGCCACTCACTCCCTGCACTGGCATGGAGGAGAGAGCTGGAAGGGTAAAAGTGAAAACAGGGATAACTCAGGATTGAGATGAAGACAGTTTAGAAGATACAGGAAAAGCCACATATGCAAGCAGAGCAAAATAATTCATTCTCACCCTTTCATGGCCAGGCAGCTGTTCAGCCATTCTCAGAGAAGTAGGACTCCATCACATGTAAAAATTACCTGGGACAAAAAACAAGCCAGCCCTCCAAACATTCTCCTTTTTCTTCTTCTCCCACTCTAAATGCTGATCATGATGCCATATGATCTGGGATATTCCTCGGATCAGCTGGGTTGAGCTGGCCTGACTGTGTCCCCTCCCAACTCCTTGTGCACTCCCAGCTCACTCAAGGTGGTGTGAAATGAAAAGCAGCAAACTTTTGAGGTCCTGCTTGGCTATAGCTAAAACATCTCTGCATTATCAACACTGCATCCAGCCTACATTCACAGCAGAGCCCTGTAATAGCTACTATGAAGAAAATTAACTCTACCCTACACAAAACCAGCACACCTCAGTTGGAATGACCTGCATGGATTGGGAGGCTGTAGATGCATTGATGAACACACACAGCTATCTTATTTCACAGAGCTCCTAAATTAGGCACCACAAAGCAAACATTTGCACTCCACAAGAGCCAGTGAGCTCCTTAAAGGACCTGATTTTCAAAACTTGGTAGATGATGCTGAAGGCACATGGAAGATGAAAACTCAGGCTGTAAAGCATTAGGGTACTGGATTTGCCAGCTCCTTGCATACCTCTGGCATAAGCCTGAAAAGAGCCTGAAAACCCCATCATGCTGCCCAGCGAAGACAAAATGGTACACCTGGGCAAAGGGAAGGCTTCCCGTGAAGGAGTGAAGCAGTAACAGTCCTAGGCAGGTCCTGCATGTAGCTGCATTCAGGTCTCCATTCCAAGACAGGGCAAGAGAGATGTGGCTTGTGCCTGATGATGCCCTGGCAGGGCCTCCTGCATCTCTGTGGAGCTGGGGCTGGAGCTGAGGCTTCCTTCATCCTTGGAACCACTGAAAATCTTTTGAGAATTCTCAGGCTGTAAAGAGATTGGGGTGCTGTGCTTCTGTCAGAGGTTCTGCTACCGACAACTACTACCCCAGCTTCTGATTTCTGACATTGGTCCATAGCAAAAGCCTCACAAGAAAAAAGGAAGAGTAGAAAATTAACTGCATGATGCATCAGTTAGTCCCACATATAGACACAGTCCTCCCGGAGCTCTCAAACCAGCCCAGGGATGAAAAAGCCTCAGCTTTCCAGCTCCCTACACCAACTGTTCCATTCTATCTCCAGCACCTTCAAGGCAGGTTTTAAGAGGCTGTCATAAAATGGCACTGTCACTGTGCCAGAGAACAGAGAGAGCCATGGAGGTCTGTGAGGGAGGGGTGGAGGAACAGCCCCTGAATCAACACCAGTACACAAGCAGCTAAAGCTATTCTTCTCAATACCTTGGTGACTGAGGCTCTAAATGTAGACTTCTAATGAGAAATTAAAATGCTATTCAGCATAAGGGCCTTGGGTTTTATTGGCAAATGAAAAGGGTTTATTCTACTGAAGAGAGAATAATTACTGTCGTCTTCTCCACAAGTGAGATCCCTTGTGTACCACTCAGCAGCACTCTCAGGACTGCAGCATCCACCCTGCCAGGCAGGAGGATGTAGCTCAGAGGTGCCTGGTCTGGTACATGGATATTTTGAATGTTTAGGCCTGGGTTTGGACTGCATAAATATCCACACTGCCTCCAAGTTTTAAATTCAGCTTTCTATGCAGCCTTATACAGAACAAAATTAACCCATTTAAAAGTAGCCTGTTAAAAATAGTGAGATATTTCAATGTATTTTAGAAAGTATTCATTCCATCTGTTTCTCAGTTTAAAAGAAAATAAATATCTTCTGTAATGCCAAACCAGGCAGAAATATTTTCTCCTTCTGTTCAGACTTAAGGTTATAGGACTGCTTTTGACAACATAAGCATTTTTTTCTTTATTTTCTGTTCTTTTTTTTTTCTCTTTGAATTATTAGTAGTTTAAAAACTTTTTAATATTTTGAGCCAATTAAGGTTTGGGAAAATGTTTTTGTTTTGTAAGCTGGATATAATAAACTGACACTTTCATACAAAAACTTCATGCAAAAAATGACAGTAATGAAACCCCCACAGAGAGCAGTAGAAGAAGCAAAGCATGAGCTTTGGGAAGTCTCTATCATTTTACAGCAGGTGGGCTGCTGCCTTCAGCCCTCTCATGATAGTCTCCCCACCTCAGCGGCAGCAGAAACTGCGCAGACACGTTCTTTGCTTTGCTGAATTTTTTTCTTGTAACATAAATTATCAATTCATAATCCAGTCATTTACCTCAGAGTGTGCTGTGAATGAAGGTGGTGAGAAATGCACTGCTGTTTTTCTCAAAGCTTTTTAGCTTTGCCAAAATGAGAGAGGTGGGAATGGGATGTACCTCTATGAACAACCTGAGCCATGCTTTTCTATTTTTTTTTTTTTTGCTCTTCATTCAGCTCCAGAAGTGAGAAGTGAATGGACATGGAACAAAGTCTACATAGAGAATAAAAAAACTCATTTTTATATTATGACCACATTGTCTTCTACCATCAATAATGTATATATAAACACACTAAAATCTTAACAATGACACAGTGTGTAGTTGATTAGGGCAGAAACTAGGGCCCTGGACATGGTCAGGAACAGCAGAAATAAGTATAGCTATATATGGGGTTTTTTGGTTTAATGGAGACATAAGCTCTAATAAAAAAATAAGAAGAGGTATGGGAAACCTATGCAAATTTGCAGAATCTGCATATCTGTTTATTTTTAACCTGAGCAAATTACTTAAACTTCTCTTCAAGGCACTCATGTCTTCTAGGGGAGTGAAATACAAATTAAATACCTGTCAAGCAAAGAATTTACTTAGACCAGTACAGTCACTTAAACACTGGAAAAAACTCACTACAGTGTTAACAAGGTATGTGAAGGTCTGAGAGCTTCTGTCTCTGGAGAATGCCCATGGCATGATTCAGCTGAAAGCCATATTCATTTGTTCTTCACATAGTTTCAGAAATAAAGAATTTCAGAGCAAGTCATTAAAGGCCCTCATCTTAAAATAAATGTATTCTTCATTTCTGCTTTCAACACCACAGCTGACGTTATCTTGCTGGGAGCAGACAATATATCACAGGTTAGTTTAACAACTCCACACAGTGGCAGAGAGATATAATTGACTTAGACATTTCATCCTCAGCAAAAATTCCATCCTGAGCAAAAACCATTAGCAGTTAGAATTTGGAAGATATGTGTCAAAGAGATAAGAGAAATAACCCATGGTCCTTAAATTAAATAATTAACTTACATGTAGTCTGTCACATGTTTTAACAGATCCACTGTAGAATTATGGTTATCTCAAGCCCTCCTGGCTCCAGACAGACAAAGCTGGTGTCTGCTACTGGTATGTCTGTAGCTTTACAGCTGAAGATAACAACAGCCCTCTGAACAATGGGCAAAACTTTATGTATGAAGAGAGAAATAGAAATAGAAATAGAAATAGAAATAGAAATAGAAATAGAAATAGAAATAGAAATAGAAATAGAAATAGAAATAGAAATAGAAATAGAAATAGAAATAGAAATAGAAATAAATAGAAATAGAAATAGAAATAGAAATAGAAATAGAAATAGAAATAGAAATAGAAATAGAAATAGAAATAGAAATAGAAATAGAAATAGAAATAGAAATAGATAGAAATAAAGACAGATGGAAGAGTCCAGAGGGTCATGGCAGGTGGAAGAAGTGCAATGGGATATACACGGAACAGACTAGAGAAAACAATTTCTTCAGGCAGAACATGTACAACATGCATGGTCTCAACAAGAAGCCAGGTGTACTTTCTCACTCTAAACTGGAAGAGAAACTGAAAGGGATATGAGGCATCACTCCACCTTCCTCTTTAGCTTTTCTGTCAGAAGCTGACAGTAGAAAACATTAGTTAATTGAACTACACTCTAGAATAACAGAAAAGTGGAGCAATTGCAGGATGTTACAGAAGAATTCCAATACCGTACAGGAACTGAAATGTAAAATGGCTTCACCTCAATAGTTCAGGTTCAATTTCTGAACTGAGGTTCCTACAGTCCCCCTAAACACTCTCACCGAAGAGCAAACTTGAAAAAAATTTGTCTGCTTCTTTCCCTCCCCCTGCTCTCTTCCAATTTTCCATGTGTCATGTAGACTGTCAAATGAGCATCCCTGCTTTCAGAGGACATCAAGATCCATCTGGTATGCCATTATGGCTGACTGCTGTTAGTGAAATCACATTTAGCACAATAGCAGACCCCTGCTGCAAGGGTGCACAGTGCAGTTAGTTCAAGAGCAGAGGTTTTGCCCAGCTGTGCACATTTCTGCAGCACAGCACAAACAGCATCGGTACAGGCTGCAAGGAACTGGCACATTTTCTACCCTTGCAAAACTTTCGATTTAGGAGTGTCTGGTCTGGTAAAGTCCTGCTTTAGAGTTGTAAGGTTTTGTTTGAATTCTTGGAGCTTCTCAGCCCAAAGCTTATGGACAAGCTATTGTGTATTGCTTACTGCATGTTGGGATTTGAGATTTTTGAGAATACTTACTGCTTTGCCAAAATATGAAAAGAAACTTTTTGTCTCACTATGTCTACCCTTCATCCTCCTCCTACACGCTGTTTCATGTTGATATTTGAATTTATGTCAAATTACAAATTCTGCATCAGAGAAAATCTATTAGAGAAAAATAATTGTCACTATTGAAGTGGTCAGCACTTGTCCAAACCAGCCTGTGTATTTCTATATAAGCATTTTTTACGAAGTTATTGCTTATCCTGTTTGTGGTGCAAAATATGCATCTGAGAGTTCAAGACATTTTGCAAAGCATTATCTACGGTTCAACTGGCAATCATTTAAATGAAGTTTTTATAGAAAAGATAAAGCTGTAAAGCTCTTCAAAGCAGCCCTTGGGAGCATAAGCTTCATTGCAGTTTTCCCCTCAATTTCACAAACTGCCATACATTTAGTTTCTAATAATTGCTTTAAGTAATTTAAAATGAAGGTATTTGGCTCCCAGTGATGCTATGCAATGCTACTTTAATAAGAGTGAGTACAGTTAGGACATGGACCAGTGTAACTACATAATCCTGAATGGCAGGCTCTCTGTGCAAGGATTTTCTCTCTTATTAATTTCACACTTTCCCATCTCATATTCCTGACTTGGCCCTTACAGCAGTGACTGACTTAATCTTACAGCAGTGAAATGCTATCTGAACAACTATGGTGATGATGAAATTAAATTAAAGCCATCTACAACCAAGCTATGATGTGCAGTGTCCTTTTTTTTCTGCCTCCCTACCTTCTAAGTCATGTGCTGTGATGGATTTTTTCCTTTTTCTGGCCACTTACATCTCTTCTCATATCCTCTCCATCCATTGTGATGCCCAACATACCAGTTCACTTACCCTGACATACGGTTCAATTTAAAGCCTTCCTGGGACAACTGGATTCTCTGTGTCTGACACTTTTGACTGGATAGCTACATTCTGATGAATGAGTGGCAACAGAAAGGACAAAATTCCTCTACCATCTCTTCAGCAAAATAAGTGGCAGTGTGGTTCTCCTCTGTAAGCAAAATATATACCTACCTTTTATTTTCCTTCTCTACATCTCTTATTTATAAATAACTTCATCGCTATAACAGAAAATCAATAAAATCTAGTAATATAGGGGGGAAATGTTAAAACATTATGAGAAGACAAAAAGTCCATTTAATACCTGTGAAAGATGGGGAGTGTCTGTGATGCAGAGGAAGTGGATTAATGTTTTTATCTTGTATCCAACAGGTCCAAATTTCCAAAATATGATGAAGTCTGTATATTCTGATCCTCAAACTCTTTTCTTTTCCTTCTCTTAGGGCTTACTTGTAGCTACCATATTCTGCTTCTTCAATGGTGAGGTAAGTACATGAAATGCAGAAAATGAGCAGAACTTGTAAAATAGTCATCCTGTTGTTCATTAATGCAGATGTGAAGCATGTCACAGTACCAACTTTGAAACCACACCAAATTGCCTTTACTCTCTGCATTCTAGCAGAGGTGTACATTTCTGACAGCTCTGTGCAGAGTGTGACTGGAATATCTCTGAGCAGATTAATCAGGTGTGTTACCATTACAAAGCAGATGGCACCTAATGAGGTACAGGCCTGACACTCTTGCCCTACTATCTGCAAGTTTGAGATGGAGGTCTAAGTAAAGAAGAAAAATTCTTTACTCCCCTTCCTGCCTCAGAACAGCAGGAAGGACCACAGTACTAGCTAAGAAGCAGAGATTCAGGGATCTGCCTGAAGAATGCAGTGCAGAGCTCAGGCCAGAGCCATGGCAAATCCATCTCTGGTAGCACTGTCAGAGGTGGGGGAGTGCAATTACTTGTGCTCCTTTGAGGATTGGCACTGGCCTTTTTACAGCCAATGTTTCATGTGTAGCAATTGAAAAATAAAAATCCTTGAGGCAAAGATTTCTCTCATTCTCTTACAGTTGAATCATATATAAGTATATACAGCTACAGTGGGTTTTAAATCCACTTTGCTTTTTTTTTCTTTTACAAAAAATAGCAGGTTAAAATATGTCAAGAATCATTTAAATTCCTACAGCAAGCAATTTTCCAAAGATGGTTGGCAGAAAAAAGCTTTTTCAACACATCAAGAGCATTCAACTGTAGCAAAATAAAACACCATGAATCTTAGCAAAGCTAGGAAGTCTATTTAAAAGTTCGTTTTCAATCCAGAGCAGATGAATTAGACACAGAACAAACTTTGTGATGCTAACACTCAGTAAGTCAACATGGAGAGGTATTTGTGCTCCTGTTTATCCCTGTATATTATTAGAAACTAGCAAATTCCATATAATGACATGACCACACTGATGTTTAGACAGAGACTGGAAGAAAGTTATCTTATTGATAAGGTGTTACTGGCTGATTTGATAGCATTCTGGATATAAGAGAGTATTAAATTCTGCCACCACTTGTCGACATCTGTGTACATTTGCCTCTGGCTGGCTTCCTGTGTGAATGTACAGAGAAACTGAAGAATAAAAAAGATGAGAGGCCTCAGCAGCAGTTCTGTAGCATGGCTCCTCAGGAGGCATGAAAGAGAATGGCAAAATGTGAGCAGCTAATAGCATCAGAACCTAACATGAAATAAGAGCTGTAAAGATCATGCTACAGAAGTTCACGGTTTCATGCATCCAACTAAACAAAGAGGAAGACATGTACACACTCTTTTCCTAACACATTTCTGTCCCCAGTATCTGCAGGCTGCTATCACATTTCCACTTCTGCCTTACTGTCATCACTCTGACACAGCTGAATACCCATGCCCTGGAAACACAGAAAACTTCTGATACTCCCTAGTACGGAGGATCTGCTGTGAAGAAAGTAGGGACCAGTCAGGCAGTTTTTGAAGCACCCTCTGCCTGTAAGAGTGACTGCATCACTGTGTACAAGCAGTACTCCAGTGTCTCCTCACTAGCCTCCAAACAATGTGGTACTTCAAAATCTTGGTCTTGAACATTGCTTTCTTCACTCTCCCCAGGGTCACCTCCATTTTTTTCAGATTAGATTTTGCTAAACAAGTTCCCTTTATGTTTTATAGCTTTAATTTAAAAGGTTCATTCTCCATGTCTGATGAGAACACCCAGATTTGTCTAGATTAAAGATTGTAGCAATGCTGAAAATTAGGAGAGGCCACAATAAAATGCACTGAAAACATAAAGTATCTTAAAGTATATTTGTTTCTTAGTTTCATCAGCTAGCTCTAATTGTAAAGTACTTTTGGTAATGCTACAATGTCAGAAGAGTATGTCCACCTTTACAACCCCAGGAATACAATTCTCAAGGTATGTACCAAGGAATACATCTGAAGCATCTGGTTGCCAATATGTATGACTGATAACTCTTTGGTGGAGCAGCTGATCAGAAACATGGATCAATGTCAGGCAGTAAAAACAAATAACTGTGAGGATGCCAATTTCTCATATGTTTTGAGAGTGATTTTATTGGTGCTTGAGTACTTTTCACCATTACACCCATTTTCAAAATAATTCCATCTGCTTCAGACTATCAGTGGCAGGAGTGTTGCCACTCTCGCATTATTTTCTTCAAGGAAATTTTATTTAGGGAAGCTTTTTTTAGAATTTCCTATTAAGGTGAGTGGTATCAAAGATGACACCTCTCTAATACAAATTCAAGACAGTTTGGTGCTACTTGCAACAGCACATTACCCATAAACACCCAGTAAAGTTTATGCTCTCAAGTAGTTGGGGTGGGCAGAGCTGGGCTGGGTCAGGAGAGGATGAAAGGATTGTGACCCATTCCTCCCATTTACTTCTCCAGTTATACAATCTGTAGATATGTAAGGCACAAAACCTATAGAAAAACAGCAACAGACTAATGCCAAACTGGTATTAGGGCCTTCCAAAGGGAGTTTGGCCAAGAAAATTGAGCTAACTTCCCCCAGTCCTGGTGTATGCAGAAGTACATAGACCAAGGAGTCTGGTCTTCAGTTGGGATATAAGATTGTTTCCAAGCTGCTGCATACATCTGCTGCCATAGAGGCTGAAATTATTTCTCACGAGAAAATTCAGTGTGGGGCAAGGAGACTAATTTTACTACTGCAGAAGCTTGGCTAATCTGGGATTTACTTGTTCCTACTGGAACATTTAACTTCAAGACTGAAATGCATGAATCTCATCCAGGACAAACAATGCTAAACTCAGAACTTCTTTACTGTTTTATAGTGCATCCATCGCTACTGCTTCATTTACCCCTAGTACCATGAGCCCATCTATAGAAAGAAAACTAAAAATAAGAATAAAAACCTATACAAACATCTGCATTCATCTGGAAGAACACATAAACAATGTGGGGTTTGGTTTTTTTACTTTTTAAGTGAAAAATATTCTTGTACGTTTTCATTTAAAATCTTGGTGTCCAGCAGCACTGCAGTTTCTCTGTCCAACAGCAACAGTTCAGTACAGATGATACAAGGTCTCTGCAATAGTCTGCTCACCAGACCACATTTTCAAGCCTGGGATTGCTTCTAGGCTGCAAGGCTGGACAACAGAATGGAAAGTCTATTTGGGGGAAAAAACAGCCATGTATCTTATGTGCCAATGAGGTGTGAATGGCTAACAGGGAACAGAAAAACATTTAAAGTCTTGAAGACTGGAGTAAATAAACTCGAGCTCTTCATTGCTTCAGTCTTTGCTTTCTTTTATCTGCCATCACAGTGGAAAGCATGGCAGGCATCACCCTGCACCTCCTGGTCCCCAGGTGCCTCCTCAGTCATTAATCTGTCATGGCTGTGCATGTGATTTTCAGTAATGCTGCTTACAAATTTAAAATTCATGCCCGAATGGTTTTAGTTGGCACTGAGTTATGATCATCTGAGATTCTTGGAATCGTGGCAGAAAACTAGATTAGCAAGTTTTACTCAAATGCAGCAATTTGTACAATCCATTATCCATTTGTGGCCAGTTCAGCAGAGAATAAGCAGTTCAGCAGAGAACAAAAAAAGATGCTTTGACCTTGTGCTCTCACTGCTCTGTGGAGCCTTTTAGACCTGTACAATGGCACTTCTGATCATGGGCTGAACTGGAAAGGATGTGTCTGCTGTCTACCCACCATGCATACAATGTAAGTGTCATTCCCTTTGAAGAAGAAAATTACAAGCTGCTCATGGCAGGCTCTGTAAGGCTCAAGGACATTGTTCTTCCCTCTCCAGTTAACCACACTATCATCTCCAGACCTACGGCTGTCCTGATGGACTGTCAGACTCCAGCTCAGCTGAGAGCAGTTGAGGAGCTTATCAAGAGCTTCTCACCTGTGCAGCAGCTCTTGTCCCCATGCAAGAGCAATCGAAGCCTTGGGGTCTGCGCAGGAGGCAGGGCAAGGAGAGGGCTAGGAGAGGAACAGAAAGACTCTAAGAGCAGCCTCTTGCTACCTTCGCTAAAGATGCTGGCACAAATCTGAATGGATAAAGTGCAAACATGGTCAGGTTGGGGCAGAGGTGAAAGCCAGAAGTGCACAGTGGCTGGTGACCATGGTGTGGTGGGCAAGAGGCGGCTGTGGGCAGGCAGAGCCTGCACAGACGAGGTTGTGTCTGCCCTGGATGCCACCACCCCAGTGAGCTAGGGGGAAAGTCACTGTCCTACTACTTCTGAGGATTTCTTCCAGATCCTCCCCATAGCTTCTGGGGTGACAAAGCTAGAAAATTCATACTGTAACATCAAAGTTTAACTCCTGTAATATTTCTGTATCTAGTGTTGCCACTAGACCCAGCAATTCTTTCTCAGTTATAAACTTGGATGATAGTGTGATGAAACATCCCCTCGTGCAGCTATTTCACTTTAATTCTCAATACTGGCATAGTAAACCTTGCTCACAGCCCAAGTAATTAAAGTTCCATTGTGACCATATGCCTTTCCTGCATTTAATATCTAATTAACCTCCACATAGCCATTTGCCATGGGG
The DNA here is from genome assembly GCF_009819885.2 of Catharus ustulatus. Classification (NCBI taxonomy): domain Eukaryota; kingdom Metazoa; phylum Chordata; class Aves; order Passeriformes; family Turdidae; genus Catharus; species Catharus ustulatus. The sequence goes on along the minus strand of NC_046221.1, from coordinate 24,764,237 downwards.
TTTTTTCTTTATGTGTTAGGAGAAGGTGAATAGCAATACATTCTCCAAATGACAAATAGTGCCCACCTCAGCAGATGCACAGAAATTTGTAGACTCCTGTCATCACAGTGCCTCACTTGCACCTGCCTTCTTCTGGAGGAGAGGGTCATTTACACCAGATAATTGTGCCAAACTGCTGTTATTCTCACTTTGTGTTGTTCAGAATCACTGTTCCAAACAAAGAGAGACGGGATTTGCCCACTTTCTGCTCATGTCACAACATTATCAAGAGATGTCATGCATAGACAGGCAGCTGGTGAAATTCTTCTTATTCCCTGGCAGTTTTAAAAGTTTAAATCATTTTCTGGTACCATGTATAACACCACTCTTAATGTAAATGTTGAATAAAATATCTTATTCTTAGGAGATAGTTCAGCAGATAGGTAGCAGACTGCTCCAAAGTCAAAATCCTCTGCCATGCAGAGAGCTATGGCAATTCTATAGTTTGTGAGCACAGAACCTGTTCTTAAATTACCAGAACAAGATCCCTGTTTAGCTGTCCTGATCCTCTAACTCTTTCTGCAAAATTAGTCCTGACAAGCTTGTGAAGTGCACTTACACTTTGCCAATCATGACAAAAGCTCATTACTCAAGGCTGAGCTTCTTCAGTCGTCAAAATGCATTGGGCATTTTAGGGGCAAGAATCCAGCTGCAGTACCAGCCTTCCCTTCCCTTCCCTTCCCTTCCCTTCCCTTCCCTTCCCTTCCCTTCCCTTCCCTTCCCTTCCCTTCCCTTCCCTTCCCTTCCCTTCCCATCACAGGCGTTTCTATCATGCCTCACCCCAGCTGTGTCTCTCTAACAGGTGCAAGGAGCTCTGAAGAGACAATGGACCCAGTACAAAACCCAGTGGGGCCAAAGGCGCCGAGAGCACTGTTCTACACGATCTACCTCCTACACTGCCACGTCAATCACAGAGGTCCCTGTTTACCTGTACCATCATGATGCCAACAATGAACAATTAAATGGAAGATACATAGAGGACTCTGAACTCGTTGCATTAAAATCTGGAGAGACATCTGCCTAGCTGAGCACCTACAGCCACTACAAACACATCATTTCATGTTCTGCTTGTGAAAAAATTGGGGAGAAGGGTGGGAGTGTGAAGATCCAAGATGGTGTGTCAGAGTGCAGGCCCAGGCAGAAGGACACATCCTATTCAAACCACACCAACCTTTGACAGCAGTGATGTAGAGGGAGCGTGATGCACACCCGGAATGGCATTTCTTCCTGTGCACTGCAGCAGGGAGTGAACATGGGCCTGCCCACCAGGCTGCATAATCTCCACGTCTCCTGATACCATCTGACATTTGTAACAACCCCAGGTAGCCAATAGCAAATAGGAAAGAAAGAACCAGTATGTGGCAATTGGAAACTTTCAGCACTTTTTGCTTTTGGTACTTTTCCTTAACACTAGATTTTAAACCATCAGCTTTCATGAAGTGTAACTGACTTGGAGTCCTTCACTTTTCCCTTTTAATGAGATTGATGACTGCTTAAAAGATTTCACACATTGCAAGACAAATCAAACATATGAACAGCAGAAAGTCAATCCAAAGTATTGAAATCTCGATGCTTTCCAAAGAATGCCAAAAAATATATCCCCAAAGGATACCCCGAAATAATATCATCCCATCAGCAGGGGCATAAAGCAAATTAAGGTGAAATAGTCATTGCATACCGAGATCTCAAACACCCACAGAGAAACAGATCTACTCTTCAGGCCTGAAGGCATCTCAAAACATATTTTGTGTAACAATACTGGTGGTTCAAGAATATTTATTTATAGAAAAAATTGTCACCCTATTACTCTGCCCAGGAACTCATCATTTAAGACACAATTCTCTTACTCTGAATAAACTGTGAAATTTTTTTGGGAACTATGGTTTTATTCAGTAGGCATTCTGAATTGAGTGCTAGATGAATGCTTATCTCTGTTATAAATTTGTGATCATGGCAGTATATGTTCCCATGAAAGAAATAAAGAGCCAATATCTTAGCACAGGAAACATCTACTTTTAGAATCTGATTGCTCTCCTGAGTTCCTACTCATTAGATAGTCTTGCCAAAATCCTATATAATCTATTTCTGCTACAATGGAAATTAGCAGACTAATCCCTGTTAACTTGGATGAGCAATGAACAACTCTCTTCAGTGTTCAGGAATGAGTTATGCAATACAATTCAGTGTACATGTTCAAAAACGTGAGGCCATTTCCTCCACATTGATTTGAAACCATTTTTAAATATTGTATCCAGCCAGGCTGATTTTTCCTTCCCTGACACAAGCAGATCCTAAGCTTTACCCTCAATTTGTAGATTTTAAATGGAAGAAAAATTTATGTGTCCGGCTACATGAGTCACCATCTCACTGGAGAAGTCCCTTCCAGGACTGAGCTCATGAGGAAGAGCTGCAAAGCCAGCACTACGAGAAGGGACCAGATTTGCCCTGTCCATACACGAGGCAATGCCTTGCAGGGAAGGAGGCTGCTCTGTTTTCACCACCAGCACATGCACCAGCTGTGCACCACAACACATCCCCAGAGTGAGGAGGAAGCTGCTGGCTCTGCCACAAAAGAGGAGCTGGGGGACAGGAAGGAACTCTCTGCTGGCGGTGCAGATCATCACATGGCCAATCCAGCGGAACGCTTACAAGAAAATACCATCGTGTGTGTTTGTTCAAGCCACATGCCTATTTTTCAGACTTCAAAAAATACAGAAAGATAGATATTTTTTCAAACAACAGTATTTCTCATATTGCTATTTCTACTTTCACCAGTGAACAATAGGAAATGGAGGAGTCAGTTATTAAAGACAATTAAGTGGCTCTGCTATGAATCTGTATTATTCTGAATAGCTTTAGGGCACACTACACTTCCCAGGAGGGCTGCAGAAGGCATTCCTGCTTTCTAAAGACACAGAGGAGCTGATTGTAAAAGAAATGTGCATAATATAGAGAGTTTAATAACGAACATGTTGGTTTTAATAATGTATATGTTTACAACGTGTAAGTGCAAGTTGTTTCACCGTCAGTTACATTCATGTGGATGTACAAAATGGAAATGCTTTACCATTATATTGATTGTTTTCTTTCTTTGCTAATGATATTTTTTTGCTCTGTTTAGTAGAGTGCCCTGAAAAGCCAAATTCAGGATCTGAGGTTTAGGATACTGTTTGCAGCTTCGGTGTGCTTGTCTTTTTGGAAGTTTTGGCTTCAGTCAAGGGAAGATCATTTACAGCCACAAAAAAATTGGTATAACACAGACACTGAGTTTCGGGTTGTCATCACACTTGAATTTTGCAGAAAAGGCTGAGTTTTAAAGGTACTTACTGAGTAATTTCTAATCAAAATATTTTCCAATGGGAAATGTTGTTTTTCTTCATCTCAAGATGGTTTGAAATATCATCATTGCATACATAAGGTACATTTTCTTCTCTGCTTTATAAATAGCACCATACACTAGTAACAGTAATATTGAGAATGCTGATACAATCTCAATAATTCCTATTATGACAGTAGGGTGGTTTGACTGTAACAGACTTCACAAGAACAACAGAAACATGTAATTAATGTATCAGTGTATCAAAAAGTACAGAAGGAGCTGACTTGAATCGGTGGATTCAAGGTGTATTTTAAGAGGAAAGCAACCTCACATTTATCACCTTTGCAGTATCTGTTTCCTCTCAAACATCACAGCCAACACATGAAAACCCAGTTTAGTGAGCATTTGCTCTGGCAGAAGGTTTTGCATGGTCGCTCTGAGTGACTAAATCTATCAGGAATATAGATTTAGATGGATGCTGGTTGTTATTCTTTACGAGGTACAGAAACACAGCACAAATTAAAATATTTGTTGTGGCATGGGATGTTGAAAGTAAGACTTTATTTTTATTTTATTTACTTAATAAATATATTTTATCTGAAATAAAACAGCAACAAAAATAGAACAGACTACTTTCTCTGTATTAAAATTGTTAGCAACAATGCTACCTTAATTAAAACACTACAAAGTGCTCATGTAGCAAAATAACTCTGCTTTGGGATAAGAACAACCCTGCAAATGTGGTGAATTTCTGTTCTCCCATTCTTTGCCAGCCTCAATAAACAAAATACGAACAGACTTAGAAAGATGGGAATCTGAAACACTGAAAATGTGAAGGTACCTACATTTCCACTGCTAGGAATTTTAAAAGTTTGGCATGTCTTTGTAAAGCTAAATATTGCTCAAAAATTTGAGGATTTGTTACCTAAAAGTCATTTGCATTGCAACAGTAATTGAGCCCAAGCCAATGAGAATCTGCAGTGTGAACATGCCCTCTCTGCCCTCTACACAACCTTTTATGTACTTCCAGATGGATCCCAAATCTGTATTTAAGAACTCCTTTACTGAGCATTCAGAGCATAACTGAGAAAATAAAGTAAATTCAGCATCACAAATCCAGATCAGTATGTTGCCATCATCCTAATAAAGGACAGTTGTTCTAACCAGTGAAATGAAGTGCTGAGAAAGCTCCCATTGCTGAGCATGTCATATTGCTGCAGGAAAAGGAAGATTGGGGTAAAATGACCCACCAGGCTGTGGTATTGTGAGTCTCAGAAGACACAAATCAGCACAGTCAGCACTGGGGATGATTTAGGCCTGGCTCACCTGCCTTGGCATAGGCACCAATGAATCCCTGCTGAAAATGCCTGACAAAACTTATTTTCCATGATTGCATAGCAGCAAAGAAGTGCACTGTGCTCTGCTGGGGTAGGAAGGTATTTAACTCTCCTTATATGCCATTTAAGATTTTCTTCATAATCCAATTTCAGGACCTCATGAGCCTATCTTTAAAAGAAAAAATTATCTTCAGCCTATTTTTAAAGGACATCAGCATTGATTTTAAGACTCTTTTCTTTAAGACCCTTTTTCTCTCACTGCAAGCAAAAGCAGCTCTGAGAAATGACCATATTATAGCAGGTTACTTTGTGTAATGTGTGCCCATGTGCGGCTATATGCAACCCCACACACACACACAAGTGCTGGTGATGTTGGTTTGCATAATATGATCAGAGAGATACAGACCCTTCCTTCATATGCTTTGCATTTATCTCCCTCTCAGCATCACTATGATAAGATGTGTTTATTTCCCAGTCTGTATTTCTACACATTTTCAGGAGAAACATTTTTCCTTTACAGTTTGCAACTTATGTTGACTTGCTCTTGGTCCAAGATGTACTCACCAAAATCAGACTGGAAAATGTGTATTCTCATCCAAACCAGATTATAGAGTTCAGGTGCTTGGCCCACATTGATTTTTAAAAGCTACCCACCCACTGGAATTATGAAAATGGTAGGTGCAGATTTAAAACTAAGTTAAGGATAAAAGTCTGAGCACACAAACCAAGTATCTTTAGAAGCTGAGTAACATTATCTTTTTTACTTTTGACAGAACACAATCCTGTTATTTAAAAACATTTTTTAAAATTAGAAAAACTTTATCAGATCTTGAGAAATTGAAAGTTATGCAAAAGGCACCTATAAACCAGCCATCTGGAAAGCCTAGATAGAATGCATACATATGAATATATGTACAGTAAATTAATATAAGAGCTGTATTCAGATAGAAAGTGACCCATCACACAAGAGCTAAGTCATGAGTGGGAGAGACTGCAGGTCAGAGATTTGTAACCTCCATTAAGTGTCTTTTTGCTTTGTGGGGACTCCATATGGAACAAAGACAACCAGGGTCATCCATTATCCCACTCCCATCCCAGATGTGTTCATGATGGGAATGACTGGGACCAGAGACATTGTCTGCACTGCATTTCTCAGCTTCATAAACCAGCAGTGATATGATGAAAAAGGCTGACTGGGAGGTGGGCAGGAACAATCTCTTTCCCAGCTGCATGGTAATGCTGCATTATCTCACTAACATAAGACTCACTGTTGTGGAGAAGGCTGACTGTACACCAGGCATCTCCTTGGTATAGAAAACCTTTTAATTTCACTTTACCCTGGGTAACAAAGCAATAGTTCTCACTGACTTCAGCAGTGTGGCTAAGGGCAGGACTTCTCCCTCTCTAATTCTAGAGGTTATCTAAATATCAAGCAAACACTGAAAATGCTTGGTGTAGTACAGTATCACCTGCATATTTGACAGCAAGATCCTGGTTCATCTGTATTACAGTAATTTCACGATTATAAGCCGCACTATTTTGACTAAAATTTTGGTCCAAACCCAAAGTGCGGCTTATAATCAGGTGAGGCTTATATATGGACAAAGAACAAAAAGTTGCTGTTTTAGTTTGGAGGACAGGTGTCTGCTGAGAAAGGCAGGAGCTTCTCTTTGAAATGGAGAATGTAAACCCCCTCCCTCCAAATTATAATAATTTTGAAATCAAGGGGCTTTCAGGCAAAAATATGGGAATTAGGAATAACAGTTCTTTTCTAGGGAAATTAAAATAGAAATACAGTACTACAAAGAAACAAACTCCAAACCCTGACAAAGTCAGAGTACAACCTGACACCCCGTCAGGCAGGATGTTGGTAGCAGTCCCATTAAATGGTGGCTGCATCCTCCTGTAGTGACAGATGTGATTCAGTTGGAGCAGTGCTCCTGTAGAAGGTGCAGTTTCCCTCCAGAGGTCCAGTGGTGATGTGGAGAAATCCGGTTTTCCTCTGGAGTCCAGTGGAGAAAGGGGCTCCCTTAGTGTCCCAAAACCTCTGTTTTTATCTTGGTAAGAAATGTTGGGCTCTTCCCCCTGGCTGGAGCAACTTCCAATGGGATGCAGTAATTTTATCAGTCACACAGTGGGACTCAATGGGCCATTAGCAGACAATGACTCGCTGGAGGAAGGATGGGTTGTGAAAAGATAAAGAACAATGCCCCACCTGGTTTCAATGGATGGCCCATTAGCAGATTATCTGCCATTGAGATAAGGATCACTGTCCCCACCCTCAACAGATGGTGATAGAACAGATACCTTTTATCACACTCTGTATTGTAACATGCGGCTTATAAACAGGTGCGGCTTATGTATGGACAAAGAACCAAAAAGTTGCTGAAATCCAGAAGTGCGGCTTATACTCAGTGCGGCTTATAATCGTGAAATTACTGTATGCTACATATAGACTCTTTAAGGTTACAGATACTATTTTTATATTTACCTGGGATTTTCTAGTAAAATACTTAGTCGCTATTAGCTCCTTGTTTATCTGTGTTACATGTATTTGACAAACTTCACAGATTACTTGGCAATGACATATATTTTACTTGTTACATTTATAGGTACAACCACTTATATGAAAGGTTTGGCATATAACAGCTTCCAGAAAATCAAAATAAAAAGAATGTAAAAAGCCCTCCTATGCTGACCACAAAGAAGATCCTGAGAGGTGGAAACCCCTTGTATCCTACTCTCCTCTCATCTCCTAGTTATTTCTTTAGTTTTCAGCAGAGGGCCAACATAACTCAGTCCAGATGGCAGCACAAGGCTGGTCAGCCCTATATTGTGTGGATAGGCATTTCTGGGAAGTACACAAGAAATTGTACAGTTCTTCCCACTGACCAGTGCAAAGACATGAACTTCTTCCACTGTGCATGCATGTGCATGCAAGATACCTTTAGGTATATGCACCATCACAATTAACATCCCTCCTAAGAAGAGGTGGGAGAGAGTTCTGCAAAATTTAAACAGTCTGTGAAATAAGATTCATAAGGAAAGAGGTCATATCTCCAGCTTAGAGACAGAATTGCCAATATAGGTTTCCACATGGAAGGAATTTACATAAAATAGCTGCCTTTAATGAGTGTCACTCTACAAATGGTCAGAGCCCATATTCTGCCTGCTGCAGACTGTGCAGACAAGCTTAACAAGTTCAGGCCCACAACACACAAAGAGGAGATAGCTTAAGAAAAGCTTTCTCTTCTTATATTGTCCTACAGGTTTTTTTGTCATATTATCTTTTGGCATATAGCAAATATTTAACTCCCAAGGACCCAATCACCATGCTCACAATTGCCTCTCCAGCAGCAGAAGGGAGATGCCCCTCTGGGGAAGCTGAAGTTTTGAACTGGTAGAAATTTAGAGCCTTCATAGGAATTGTGGTGGGAGCATATCCAACACAAAGTAGCCTTCAATTTTGAAAGAAGAGACTACACAGATTTTTCATTTTAATCCTCTGCTGTAAAATTTCTTCGCTATGGGAGATTCCTTGGGAAGTCAGAGTTAGAAAGGATGTGGAAGGACAAGAGGTCACTCCAGATGTGCCATCATCTACACGAGTACTGCCACATACACAATGAATAATTCGTTACCATTTGTCAAGTTTTAGTAATGCAAAAAAAAAAATCCACCCCAAAAAATAGATCATTTTTCTCCTTTCTAGCTGCAGCCCTTGTAGAAGTAACTTGGTATCAACTTTTTTATACCTCAAGATGTCATGAGCAAAGAGCTGTTTTTCAGATATTTGTTTCACCTTACACAAGTACTAACACTCTTCAGTTCAGAATGGTGCATCAATTACCAGCAATGCACTTCAGCAAAAGAAATTCATCAGGACAAAGAAATAAAATAAATATATTTGATGTTACACATATACAGTCATCACAAATTAGCAATATACCTTCAACAATCGAAATACATACAATAAAATCTGGATATAATTTAAACAATTCTATGGGCACATAAGAAGTTTTCCCCTTTTCTTTTTTTTTAATCCATGACTACATAGAATATTACTCTATGTTCTTGGCAGGAAAGTTTTACGCAATTAATTTTTATTGGATGATGCTTGAAATGCATGGTTCACAAGATTGAAGAAGTTCGAAAATGTAGGAAGACTTCCCATGTTGGCAAATCCGAGGCACATTCATAAGTCACAAATTCCTTGTTCATGACTGATATGAATGAAATGACAGTTGTTATTGAATTATCCCTTTCTTTATCTACAAGACAAGAAATTATTTTTCTGCTCTAGTATTTGCTACATAATGTGTTTTTATGGCAGAAAAAATACCTTGATGATTATCTACACCAGGGGATGTATATTTTTGATTGTAAGCCAGTTGTTCTGTTGCCTTGTGTGCTGTACATAAGCTGCCCTTTGTTGTAATTCACCATGTGTAGAAAACCTTCTTACAAAGAAATACTGACCAAAGATGTGAGTGAAATCTCAGGCTTACTGAAATCAAAAGCATCAGCTGATTGAATTCTGGGGTAACAAGGATTTCATCCTTTGCAGATCCTGTTTTCCCAGTGTTAAGGCTATGGCTGGATCAGGGAAAGGGGTGCTTGGTACTGTGTCTGTAACAGCCATGTCACCCACAGGGGCTGCAAAGATGTGGGGGCTGCTGTTGTCTCTTCAGGTCATTACTCCAAAGAGCTGTGGAGGTTGATCAGAGAGCAAGGCTGGAGGAAATTGCAGAAGTTAAGCCTTGCTCTGGCACTTCCTTTCACAGTAGATACATAAAGATGTAGCTGAGGAAAGGGTATTCAGAGACTGTGGAAATCTTGGTCTGCTCCAAGGCAGACCAGTCAGGCAGTGCCTGGTGGGATCCATGTCCAATCGCCCTTTCCTAGTTTGTTTTACACATTGTACAGAAATGGTTTAGGTGCAATTTCTTTGGTGTAGAATTGAACCTTTGGGAAATGTTGGCTTTTTGAGAGGCTTCTTTTTGCAATAAAAGTCAGACCCATTTTAAAACTGTTGGAATGTCTTCTTTTAAGATATTCTGATACGAATGAATACCAAACCACTAGTTCTTAAACAGTTGGATTACCTTCACTCCCTCAAAAGCTTTCTTAACATATCTGACAGATATGAACTAGTAGAATAATAGCATTAAAGAAAAACCTACTAAAATCAAGCAAAAACCTGTGGTTAAGGCACTGGATTTCATGGACTCAGCAGACTTATGTTTGGGTCACGTCCCTGCCACAGACTTGCTGTGTGGTCCTGAGAAAATGATTGCAAACCAGGTGCCAGATTCACTGAATCCACTGAAACTTCCACTGACAGATTTAGAAATCTATACTCAAAACTGAGACCTTTCCTCCACGCATGTTTCCATTGGTGAAAATTCCCAACCTGTCAGACCATTTTATTGTAGATGCATCTAAATTGTGTCTAAGTCCTAACCAATGTTCCTCTAAAGGTCAGCGGGGAAAAGCTGTCCCTCCATCCCTGCAAATAACATATTCCTGACTGACCGGGGTTTCTGCTTTCTGACAGGAGTTTTGTACCAAAATTCCTCCTTCACAATAGTGCTCACTCAGGAGCACTGATTAGTTTCTTCCCCATGGTTAGTGATTTTTTTTTTTTAAATACAGTAATTTCACGACTATAAGGCGCACTGGATTATAAGGTGCACTTCCGGGTGTCGGCAAATTTCCGAACTTTTGCCCATATATAAGGCACACCGGACTATAAGGTGCACTTTTTTTTGGCAGCCAGGCTCCGCCGCCGGCTCCCCCCACGCGGTTGCTGGCTGCGGCCCCGCCTCCACCCGGCTGCCGCAGCCCTGCCGGCTCCTCCCATGGCTCACAGCTCACACTTCTGGGTTGGCAAATTTCCGAACTTTGTCCATATATAAGGTGCACCAGATTGTAAGGCACACTTCTGGGTTCGGCCAAAATTTTAGTCCAAAGGGTGCGCCTTATAGTCATGAAATTACTGTACTTGAAACATTTTAAAGAGTTAGAAGGAAATATGTTCAACAATTTCTTCTGAAAGAGGTCTGTCTTAAGAGAACATTCTAGGATGTTGTGATGTGGAGACCACACACATGCATATATTTATACATTCATATATATTGCAAAACATCTACATAGACTCTGTACCTGTAGTTTCAGTCATCTGACTGTAGTTTCAGTGATGCAATTTCAAGTGTTTCTGGGCAGGGATGTGATTCACCTCCTATACCTGATGCAGTGCTCTAGCAACTAGTTTTCTGAAAGGCGGTTACTGGGCTGAGGCATAGCTGATATACTGCACATATGTTGTTTGGATATATTGTACATATTTTAAATGTCCATGCAGTTGAGAGAGCTGAACTCTTCTCCATGAATAAGGTCAATCTCCATATAAATGTTATAAAAGAAAAATTAAAAGAGCGTATCAAATGCATGTAGTACACACAGTATCATCTGCAGGCTTTTCTGTCAACCTTTTGATGTTCGTTTTCTCCATTTCTGCTGTAAAATTGCCTCTTTCTGTTCAACAAGGCAATTTCTTCTCTGCCTACCACCAGTGACAAATTTAGTGAGAAAGTTAAAATATCCTTTGTGTCACGATGACCTGTTGAACCACCTCTGTACAAGGGCAAAATGGACATAGGCAAGGCAGTCCTGCCCTGTGTGCGAGTGCCAGTAGCCCTCAGAAAGACACAACCCAAAAGGCCTTTCCCAGATTGGTTCACTAATACCAAAAATATCAGCTCTTCAGCAAAATTTAATTTGGGCAGAGGTGTTTGTCAATCCTCCAGGAGAGCGCTCCATCTGAAGCAATGTTTCACTTCAGATGAAGCACCACCAATTAGCAATATAGTCAAATAACATCAGGCAATTCTACCTGCATGGGACACTGTGGTGTTCAAATGTGTCCTAAGAATATTCTCATTCAGCCAAGGCACAAAATATTTTGGTGGCACTTCCCAAAGATAGTTTTTATTTTGTTCACTGCATTAAAAACTGCTCAGGAGAGTCTGGACCATTGTTACCTGTCAGATTCATTGGGCTGGCAAATGCGTTTCACAGATAGATGCTTTCTTCGTATCTTGGTATGCTCTGTACCTAAACAACATCAGTAAGGAAATAGGGGGGAAACCTTTTTGTTTTCATATTCCTTGCACAAATTACAAGATTCTTTTAGTAGTTACACATTATCTGCCCTAGAAATAGAAAGTCTTCCTCATCTGGGGGACAAAGGCCCAAGAGAGACCTGAGTGTCTGTCTTGGGAGGTGTTTTAAGGACATTAGACAAAAGAGGTCAGGTCTGATAGAAAAGTACCAAACTGTTTTCTTTGATAATATTGTGTTAAAAGTAAATTCTTTTCAGCAATATTCCATTTTCAGTGTGGGAACTCTCCTCCAAATCTTCAGACACTTACTTTACTTCTTGAGGAGTGCTCATTTCTCCTGGTAGCAAAGCACTCATTGCCCATCAAAACAGATTTCATCCCCACGGATATTTTTCTATAATGTTGCCTGTAGTTCTGAGCTGAAATGCAGAATAATGGTGTGTGTCAGTGCAATTTAAAAGCAACGGCCAAAAATGATTGCTCCATTTACAAATCGAAAACCACTCTGCTTCACACGGAATTTTGTACATTTCTCTGCTGTTTTCAGATATTGCTCTGAGATTCTTCTCTGCATGGCTCTTGAGTGTGAATGGATTTTGTAATGACAAAAAAATCTCTACCAAACCTTTTTGCTCATATGAATTTCAAAGGCATAGGTAAGGAATGGTTTGTGTTCAGGCTGTCTGACACTGACATTTAGAATGGACAAAGTCTTTAACATGTTTCAGCAACAGAGAAAGCCTAGCTATTCAAAGATGGTTTTGTACCATGGATTTCTAAAATTTATTTCAGGATCATCTCAATCTAAGAAAATTTTCCCTTGCCCCTTGTAGGTCAAATGTCTGTACTCTTGATTGTTCTATTAAGTATCACAAAATTTCACAATGCCACATGGCACACTTGGAAAGGCTATCAGTGTTATGTCAGAGTGTAGTCTCCAAACCAAGACTCTGGTCCTAATGGTGTAGGAGCAAGGCAGTGAATACTTCTACAAGTCTAAATTTAACCCCCCATATAATGTACCATAGCAAGATGTATTCATAATAGAGCCATACCTTTATTCTGACTGCAGCCATTGCCCACTGCCCTCAAATAGCCACCTTATTTCTTCTAAAAGCCTAAACTATTCCTTTCCATTAAAGCCTTGAGAAATTGCCACTGTTTCATGCTGGAAAGCCTCCATCCTTTAGCCATACTCTGGCTAATTTAGCATTAAATGAGTGGGACATTCTACCGCTGGTGGAAAGTGTGGTTTTGTCCTTCACTGGCAAGAACCCAAGCAGTGAAAGTTTTGGTTAATGTCCATCAGCTGTCTTTAGGTTTGGAGTCCATCTCCACTTTTTTTGTGTTGTGAGAGATCCAGAGTAGACATGGACTAAGAGCAATTTTCCTGCAGTTTTCTATTTTCTCAAAACTGAGTTTTGCTGGATGTAGTACCTTGGAAAATATATCTGAAATCAACAGAGCTTTGCTATTTTTGTTGCACTTCAAAAATATAGCTCACTGGATTTCTCAGGAAACATGCCTGATTAAAGCCAAGTTTTGGTGTGGTCAAATTAGAAGCAGCTGAAATATTAAATCTGAATTTCCAAGATGGAAACTACAATAAGCAAAATTCAATGTTGCAGTTGATACTAAGAAGAAACTGGGATTAAAGAGGAGCTATGATGGACTATGGTGGTAGAATATACAAATTCTAGTTGCATTTTTCCACAGAATTCAAAATGCAAAATTCATACCAGAATAGCACTTTGGAAATTTTTCTTACAAAATAATTTTTCATTTTTTCACCTCTGTCTTTCAGAAAACTTTCATCCTTGTTCTAATTCTCTGCTACAACTGACTCTGCCAAAATATGGTTTGAAAGTGCCAGGATTTCCAGAGACCTTGTACATGAGTAAGGTCACCTCACTCCTTGGATTTCTTGCTGAAAGCATGCCCTGTTAGATTCATTTTTCTTCTGACATTGAAAGAAGGTGTTGCTAGTGGAGAAAATATGTCTTCCTGTTGTCTTGGTTCAAGTTTCAGGTTCTCACTGCCCTAAGGGAAGGGTTACACCGCTGTAGGGCAAAATGTGAAAGGCAAAAAGTTCCCCTCCCAGCCCCAAACAACAGATATTAGAGTGACCCTTGGCAAAAAAAAAAAAAAAAAAAAAAAAAAAAGGAGAAAAAAAAAAGAAAAATAAAAAAGGCAAGCACAAAACAAGAAGGAAACTCTATTGCAAATAACTTTTCTATCTTTCTATAAAATGTGTGCTGTGGGGCAGCATACTACGTGTTATGAGGTTACTTCCTTTCTTAGGCTTGGAAGGGCTTCATAAAAAGAGCATCAGAGCCCGAGCAGAAGTCATAAGTTATCTCTCCAAAGCTGAGAAAACCCCACTGAGCCAGATACAGAGGAATTTCGAACATTTTAATTTTTCTGACAATCCAACTGTAACTGAACATGAGTTAGAATGTTTGAATTCATCTATCTTTGAAAACATACAAGCTGCAAGTGAAGACTGTTTCCTTATAAAAAGCCAGGCTAGAAATCTTTCAGATCCCACTTGTTGTTTAGAGGCAACTTGGCTGCATGAACATAATGTTGATAAAGCTTGTGTTGTTCTGCTTTTCTTTTGTTTGTGTTAGAAATGCCTCTAAAGAATCCAGAAAACACTTCTGTGCATCCAAATTTTTTAGCAGAGTTATTCATGTTTAATCTCAACTTAATTGCTTTGGTTTTGGTCTCTCTACTGGTGGCCAGCAGGAACAGAAAATTCTGAAATTGCTGTAGTCCTCCCAAATATGAGGCTCACAGAGTCCTTCACTGCTCATGGCCTTCTTTGAGGTTCTGTCTAAGCTGTGATTGAAACAGTCATAGTCTTTATTATGATTATTACTTATTTAAGGTCCTAGGCAACGGCTAGAAGTGCCTTTATCTGGGTACAGCAAGGCAAAGTCAAGAGGAGATTCTGCTCTATGAAGGGCTCAGGAGTCTGTCCAAAGACACTGTTTTCACAGCACACGCTGAAATTACACAGGGCAGGTGAGAAAAGGGCTGATGCCCTAGCATGGGATACTTCCTACTTTGAGGAATTCAGCCTCCAAAGCACAGGAGTAATGCAAGGCCAAAAAATAGATACAGTAAATTCACGAATACAAGCCGCACGGAGTATAAGCCGCATATCCGGTGTGTTGGCAACATTGATGTCTTTGTTAATAGATAAGCCGCACCCGGAATATTAGCCGCACTTTAGTTCGCCGTGAACTTTCACAAAGTCGTCATTTAGTAACACAATTGCGGGATCGCCGGGGCTTACTGGCTTACTGCCGACCTCGGAAACATTGTTTCCAAGTGAAAAAAGACACACCCTTTATTTACAAGCCGAAAAAGACAGGAACAATAGTGTGGTCATTTTGCGAGCATTCCCAATGGATCCGCGTTGCCTTTAAACAGCCGCTCAGCCGCGCGGGCAGGCAGCTGAGCTCTGAGCGGAGCCACATCTCCGTGCTGGCACAGGAGCAGCCGCTCTGGCCCTCGCAGCCCTGCGGGGGGAGCGGCCATTGTAGCCCTCGCGGCCCGTGGGGCGAGCGGTCGTTGTAGCCCTCGCAACCCGTGGGGGGAGCGGCCATTGTAGCCCTCGCAGCCCCGCGGGGCGAGCGGCTGCTCTAGCCCTCTCCCTGCGAGCCGAGTGGCCATTCTACCCCTCTCCCTGCGGGCTGAGCGGCTCCCCCAGCCCTCTCCCTGCGAGCCGATCGCCCACTTCATCCCTCTCCCTGCGGGGAGAGAGGCTCCCCCAGCCCTCTCCCTGCGAGCCCAGCCAGCCCCGTAGCCGCACAAGACTGAAAACACTTTAAAAAGTACAGAGAAATATCACACACTTTTATCGAACTGCCGAGGTAACTCGCCGAGGTAACTCACCCTGATAACAACCCCCGCCCCTCAGTAACGCCGCCATCCACAGGCAGGCAATAAGCTGTTCTCTGATTGGTTCATCGTCGGAACAACGGGAAACCATGGATTTCAGACTGTTTCGGCTCGGGACTGGACTGGTATGATACTAGGTAAGGGCAGATATCACATTTTTGTTCATAGATTAGCCGCACCCAAATATTAGCCGCACTTCCGGGTTTCCACCAAAATTTTTGTCTAATTACTGTGGCTTGTATTCGTGAAATTACTGTACATTTTGTTACAAATATATTTATATTCACTCATAAACATGTGTGCCTCTCACCCCAATGCCAACGGATGCCACGAACTTGCTGTGTTTGGAGCAGGCAAAGAAATCAGGAGGAAATGTGGCTGTTACGCAGCCAACTATCCTCAGAGTGAAGAAACAGGTTTGCGTTGACTAAAATGGTATTCCAATGTAATGAAGTTTTTTTTTTTTACAATAACTATTTTATGAGAAATTTGTTTGGTTTTTTACATTGGTTTTGTTTGAGGCTATTCTTGTTCATAGTTGCTGCATTGGAAGGAGGAGGGCCTTACCCAGAGTCCCACCCAGCATGCAGCTCGATGTTTTTCCACCTGACATGATTTGTTTTACAGAAGTCCCAGCAGAGTTTAACACTTCATTAACATATTCCACATCTTTAAGAAGTGTTTTTGTTGTTTTCTAAGATCTCTTACTTCCTAATTAATTTCTCTGTCATCTTTTTTTCACTGTGCCTCAGCCAGGAGAGTATAGTCTTCAATGAATTAAACGACATCTTAGGGCTCCAAGTATATTGGATATTTAATTGTGCTAAACCAGGCAAGATTTCTTATCTAGAAATAACATCATTTTTAAATATGTAGTTTAAAGGCAATTATAAAAGTACCTGATGTGCTTCCTCTCCTCTCTATGTTAGATAGCCACTCCTACATCCAGTTTGAATCATAGATTTGCCTATTTTCTCCAACTATAAACAAATAAACAGATAAATTTCACACTCCAAAGTTGTTTTTTTCCCTTTATCCATCTCAGCCATTTGATAGATTTGGTTGAGGACAGTGCAGTGAGGAGATGGTAAAATTAAATGTGATAAAGGAGAGGGAAAAGGAAAACCCTGGCATCGGCTTTGCTTTCAGAGAAAATGGAAAATAAATCTGCTTCTTGTCTTTAATTTCCTTTATACTGAGCAATGAATATCTTCCCTCAGTTATGGTCGGGAAGAGGAAAGCAACATTCACACCAACAGACCCAAGGGGAATGGCAGCAAGAGAAGAGCTGATTCCATCTGGGAAAGAGAAGGTGGGGTTGCAAAACATGAGCATGGAGAAAAATTCACAGAAAATTGAAACCTCTGTTTCCGTTAAGGCTTTTTGTTTGGTGTTTAAAATTCAAGCCCAGCTTTTGAAGAGGTTTCATACCTTAACCATATAGACTCCAAAGAGAAAGGGAGTTTCACAGGCTGTCAGCACTGAAAACCCATGTAGTAAAGAGGAAGGGAACACTAGTTACATGGTCATCTGGAAGACAGGCTTATAACTTTAGCACTAAGGACTTGGAAACAGGTTTTTCTCCCTGAAAAGAAAGTGTATTGCTTTTTCTAAGCTTCTCTTTTAATTTCTTGGCCAGTTGAAAACCCCAGCAAATCACTCATTTTCCACTCTCCATTTTCCACTAGCATGAAGCCTGGATGCTTG
This sequence comes from Catharus ustulatus, assembly GCF_009819885.2. Classification (NCBI taxonomy): domain Eukaryota; kingdom Metazoa; phylum Chordata; class Aves; order Passeriformes; family Turdidae; genus Catharus; species Catharus ustulatus. Next base: position 24,746,802 of record NC_046221.1, on the reverse strand, counting down.
GTTTCTAACATAAATGTTCTACACTTTATGGCAAAAGGCCTCACTCTCCAGAATTTCACTGACATGAAAACTTCAGCAAATGTTCTACTTACAATTCTCTTAGCTATGCCTTCCAGTCTATGGTTCCAAACAATTACAGCTGCCAATCTCAGTGAAATAAGCCTCGGAGATAAAAACTATTGATTTCTATAACAGCGATGTACAGGAATTTTACCTATCTGCAACTGACAACTGAAACAGTGAGGATCTACCAGGATTGAAAGGCTGAAACTCAGTCTGAATGACCCTCTTTGTTAATAGACTGTCTGCATTTTGCTGCTGTGTCCATTTTCAGGAGCCTGAGTTAACCAGAACATGTCTCCCTGTAACAGCCATATTATAAATTCACTGAAGAGCAGACTGATAGGACCAAAATTAGTTCAGATTCCAAGCACTGAAACCGAAGAGATTGATGGAAGAGCTCTAGAAATTATTACTCCCGTGTTGTCTACCCTTCTTCCTGCCAGATGTGGCTGCCTCCACAGCTGATACATCAATATATCCTTTTCCTAGTCACCATTAAATCAAACTACTATCAATTTCAGGGCTCAAGCTAAGTGGCAAAAAATGTCTCTGATTTGGGGACTGCACCCTTTAGGCCTGAAAATTATTGTCAGCACTCTAAGTTTTACATGGGATAAAAGCGTATTCTATGACTTTTCTGTCAAATTAGGTTCAAGAAAACTGAAGCTATGTATAGCTATATTTTTCTTTCAGTCATTTTGCCACAGGTACAAATAACATAAACAGAATATGCAATTTTAGAAATAGAACTATCTATTCTTTAGTGTATGCTAAGAGAGAATCATATTCTATGAACCTATTTTTAATCATTTAACCAAACTGGAAAACTCTTAATCCTATGACAGAAGGCTAACACAATAATTATTTTGGTTATATGCTCCAAATCACTATAATTTGGGAAATAAATAGTGGCAACTACTCTTATTTGGAAATCTTTCTAAGGAAACCAATAAACAGTATTTTATCCTTGGTAACCAAAAACACAGTATTCGCCACAAAAATGTGCTTACCATGAAACTAAACAACAAAAGAAAATTCTTGTATGATTGCCTTGTGTAAATAAAGGAAAAATATTTGTGCAGGTCTTAGAAAGAAAGGAACAGGAATTATTTTTTCCAGAAGTTTTTAGTGGCTTTGGATTACTGCAATTGCAATTTCCAGACTTGGATTTTACTTCAAAAGGGCTATGGTTTTCATAGGTCAAATTCTCAACAAAGTCTGGGTAAGGTACATCTGCTTTGAAGGGTGTCACAAGGAAGATAGAAATAGAAATAGAAATAGAAGATAAATATACTTATATATATATACACATATACATATACATATACATATACATATACAAATATCCGATGTAATTTTTAATATGCTATATATTAATATAACATTTTTATGTATTATAACATAATTTGAAATACAGCACAATATACTATAATTTGGAACCAACATTTGCAAATCTGGTGGGGAAAAAAAACCCAACAAGAATTTCACTTTGGAGAAGGATGCTCAGAGAGAGGCAGGGTAAGGTAAAATAGAGAACTGCAGAGTAATTCACCAAAGGAGAGGAACAGCAACTGCAATTAAAGTGAGAATCAGGATTTCCTCCAGAATCATAGAATCATAGAATGATTGGGATGAGAAGGGATTTAAAGATCGTCTAGGTCCCACCTCCCTTTCACTAGACCAAGTTGCTCAGCACCCCATCCAGCCTGGCTTCACTGCCCAAGCAGCTCTCTCAGCAAGCTGGCAACATTCTGAGTAGCTCCCTGCTCAAATCCTGCTTTGCTGCAGGATGGGACAAGTGTATCCATGAGCAATTTCTGTGCTGTTTCTGAGCAGATGGAAATCACCACCAGCACTTTACTTGGTTGCTGAACACTGGAGGGTTTTACTGCCTTGTATAAGGCTTCTGGGTACCATCAGGGAAAAGTATCACAAATGAGACTGGGGAGGAGAAAGTCTGTAAATCTGTATTGCAGTTTTTATGGGGAAATGAAAACACACATAAAAATTAGAGTATTTTATTTCATGGGCATGGCCTCAAAGTGTCGACTCAGTAGAACAGGAAGCAGCAGTGTTGTAAAATAATCTGGGATAAATTGCTCATAGAAAAGAAATCCACTTCAAACACATGAAGAGGAGTGTTGTGTCCAAACACTTTACCTTTGCCTTTGCCTGTACCCATATAGGCCTCTGGAGATGAGCTTGCTCACTTGGATTCCTGTTTTTCAGCAACCTGATAAAGGATAAAGTGTGAATATTCCACATGCTTGAGAGGAGTTTGTTAGATTAGGATCCAAAATCTACAGCTGCACTGCAATGCATTGAGCTCAGTAAGAGAAGAAAAAAAGAGGCTTGGATAGCAGCACTGCACCTGAGATGAAAGTCACATCTCACAGGAGCTCAAAACTTCAATACAACAAAGCAGAGCAAGCAGATTCCTAACTCACTACAATGTATGTAAAACTAGGGAGCACAGCAAGCTGGAGGATGGCTGGACTGACTCCAGGCTAGGTATGGTCCTGTCAGGGGACATGGCAAAGCAGCTTGTGTGCAGTGCTGCACAACCCTCCAAAACTGCTTTATGGTCACAGGGCACTCCAGTCAGCTCACTGATTTACAAACAGGACAGTTCATCTGCCAGCACTTGTTCCCATCCCTGCTGGCACACACACATTGTGCCAGCTAGTCCATGGCAAAAGTGAGGGCCTCTAAAAATCTGGTGGGAAAGAGAGGAAGGAGCAGCGAAAAGAGAGGAATTATGTTTGCTGAGATGCAGAGCCCTTACTCCTACAGGAGAGATACACAGGGTCTCACAGGCACAGAGAAGCAGCAGTGGTATCTTCTGCTTTGGAAGTGGGGCTGACAACAGAAAAAAAATTTATCTGTTACCCAGGGCACTGCAAATCTGTCCAGAGCAAGGAGATCCCTGCCTGGAAGTTAAGGAACTCCAGGAACCTGTTGTACAACCTCATCAAAGGTGCTTCCATCTAAGGTTTCAAGGAGTACAGTAATTTCACGACCATAAGGCGCACCAGATTATAAGGCGCACCCCCCGGGAGTCGGCAAAATTCACAGCTTTGTAGATCATATAAGGTGCACTGGACTATAAGGCGCACTTCCGGGTTCGGAGGAAAATTTTAGTCAAAAGGGTGCGCCTTATAGTCATGAAATTACTGTAAGTAATAAACGTGATGGGCTCTCTGGATTCACAATTCTTACTATTTAAAATCTCACCGTGGTGTTGCAGGTCTTTGCCGCTTTGTTTAAGTTGAGAAACACTTTCCATCTGTTGTCTGAAAGCAGGTAAGAGACATCCTTTCAGTGTAATGTCCCCACAAGGTCCCAGTGGCTTTTCTCAAAATTTTCAGAAAGCTCTCGGATGGACCTTGAGCAAATATCTCCTCATAAACCTGACAAGACTTCAGGAGCCAGAGACACAGAGGGAGTTTGGTGCAGCAGTGTGTGCAGAAAACCAGATGGATGAGATGATCAAACTGACAGTGCAAGTTTCTATCATGGACTTGGCAAGAGAAGTAGAAAATTCTTGTCTGAGAAAAAATCCTCTGAGGCCATTTAACATAACTTCAAGAGCTCAATTATTCTTAAGAAAATCTTACCGTCTTTTCCCACTTTTAAGAGAAACGAGTATGTTATCCCTCAAGAAAGACAGAATGAAAGCAGATATCTAGGAAGCGAGAAACATACACTTTTGGAGGTTTTATTTGGCCAAACACTAGAGGAGCTGAAGAGTGATGCAAACACAGAAAATTCACACCATGAAGAATTAGCTCTGCTCGTTGCAAAACACTTGTCTTCAAAAATCCACAAGATTCAGGACTCTATATAGTGCTCATTAGTGTTAGGGAAAAGAAAATTATAATGAGAGTTGTCTAAATAGTTCAGTGAAGCTCTTGCTGTGCCAATTCATTCCCAAAACAGTGACTGTAACTAAAACACTACACACAGCACATGATGCTTCTGAGGTAGCATCCCCTGCAGTTTCCTTCTGACATTGATCTGCTCGAAGGTAATCTGGCCATGGACACCCTCATCTATAGACAGGACCACAGGTTTCCCTAAAGCAAAGGGGTGCAGGAACACAGACACCCGAGTGGAGTGGGATAAAGCACCAAGTGGGAATGATACCACTGGAAAGGGGAAAAAAAAATCCTATTTTGCCTCAGCTTTATTTCCAATTGCCCATTTTATTGCTTTTATTTTATTGCTTACAAGGGGGGAAAATATATCTTCTGGTGCCTATGTAAAAAGCACATCACACCAGGACAAACAGCCTTAATAACTATTCCACAGCCAGCAGGATAAATGAAAACAGAAGAGCATTTTAAGGACAAGTTATGACTTTCCCTGAAACTTTGCAAATTTGATATGCTTCACAAAAGTTACCAAGAATAGGGGAAGTTTACTGTCTTTGGATAATTTATAGATAATCTTAATGAAAAGATGCAGGACGAATGTTTCAATTTCCTGACCCCACAATCAGTCAAGTGGACAGACCCTTAGGATTGAAACACTCTGCAAGTATAGCAATATTTGTATTTTGGCATATATAAGGATGTATATATAATACATCCTTAGGCAAAAATCATCTTTCCATTTTTCCATTGCCTTCAAAGAACATCAAACAGGAAGAATGTAACAATATTAATTAATGGGGTGAAGAGAAAAAGCTGTTAATTTTTTCCCCAAGAAAATTTCCCTGATGTTTTTTCTACTGAATCAGTCCAGAATATTATTTCAGAGTGTGGCACAAAGGCATGGTATGTTTGCCAGCTGTGATAGACTGATGGCTCTAGCAACAAACAGCACAAGAGGACAACTCCCAGCTTCCAGGACTGTTAAACCCTGGGAAGGCTGTTCCCTTGGTGTAGCAAGACTGTAAGGAAAAATTATAGACCTACAATCCTTAAGCTAAATAATACTTATTTACCTAAAAAATAGGTAGTTTATGAAAAAGTCTTCAACAATCTAAATTGTTCCTTTGAGCACCCATCTTGTTTGGTTCCTCATTCAATGTATCTGAAGCCAGGTTTGAAAACTGACTCTGCCACTCAAAGGAGGTGCTCATTTAATAGTTTGGTTCGGATTTAAAATGGAGTGGCCCTTAAACACTCTTTTATTTTTCTGTTTAAAACTTAGCTAGGCACTTTTCCAAGTGCTTCAATGAAGTGAGGGCCTAATTATTATGTTTCAAAATACTGCTGACGTTCTTTAAAATGTGCTAACTTTTCCTGCCTAGAGGTAAGTGAAAGAAATTGCTGTAATTATGTCCTGAAGCCTTTACTTAGGTCAAAGAGGGACTAGGTCCTTCTTGACTTCGGCAGGACCATTTGTGCCTTTGAGCATGGGGTACAGCCCATATGGCTCACAGAAAATGTTTCCAAAATTAACAGAAAAAAAAGATTTAATAAACAGACAGAGTAAACAGATCTGAAATTGTCCAAAGACTCATCCAAGAAATCTACAGGGACTCCACTAAAACTTTGGAATTTTTTGCAGTGATATTACTGCTGTGAATTTTTTTATTCATCATCCTATTGTCACAAGATATTCACTGAAATGAGAGAAAATTTCACTTATCTATCTGATATTTGCAGAGGAAAAATGTTATATAAAAATAAGGAAATATAAATCATGCAACTGTCTTCCAGAACTGCTTACCCTAGCAAATGCTTTTCCTATAAAAGTAAGTTGAAAGGTAGAAATTTGATGTGAAAAGCAATATTTACTAATTTCATTTTTTCACCATATGTTGAAAGGCTTGTAAAGAATAATTATTTTTAAATGCAGGGGAAAGGAAATCTCAGGTGCTTCTAGCTTGTTAAGAGGAATCTTTTACCATTCCTCCTATCTCAGGGACAAATTATGCATTTTCTGATTTTCCATTAAATCTGCCTTCCTCTAATTGGTTCCATCACTTAAACTGGGAATATTCTAAAATTTGTAACTATTTGTTATAGCTCCTTCCTTCTGAGGGCTGTCATTCAACAGGAGAGCCGCTCTAGTTTGGATTTATCTAACACAGCAAGTCCATTTCTGTGCACAAGTGCCCAGAGGAAAATAAGAAACTGCCTAAGCTCTTCCCTGTGCCTCAGAGGGTAGGCTGATAGACACCCTTACTACATGACTGTCTCAAATACAAAATGTGCTCTTATTCACAGTAGCCATGCCTGACCCAGCAGCAGTCCCATTTGCAAAGGCAGCAGCAGTTTGGGACCAAGGTGTGGCTCCACCTGGCCATGCAGGGGCTGCATCCTCCTTGCCAACAGGTCTGACATTATTTCTGGGCAATTAAGCAGCACATCACAGGGCACAGGCTGCTGAGGATGTAATTGTAAAACCTGGGAAAGCAATGTACAGTAATTTAACGATTATAAGCCGCACTGATTATAAGCTGCACGTCCAGGTGTCGGCAACATTTCGTTCTTTGTCCATAAATAAGCCGCACCGGATTATTAGCCGCACTTTCGTTCGCAGCGAGGATCCACATGCAACTTTCACAAAGTTACCAATTAGTAACAGAATCGCGGGATCACGGGGTTTACTGGCTCAGGGCCAGGTGGGCCCGGCTTGGGGCTGCCTCCCCGGGGCCGGGGCATGCCTGCTGCCGCTCCGCCCCGCCTTCACGGGGTTGGGCTATGCCTACCGCCACTCAGCGCTGCCCCAGAGGGGCGGCAGGCTCGTATTTCCGAATTGGCAAATTTCTGACCTTTGTTCATATATTGGCCACATCTAATTATAGACCGCACTTCTGGGTTGGGACCAAAATTTTAGTCAAAATGGTGCGGTTTATATTCGTACTTCCCTCTCGGAAATGAATCCTACCAGTTGTGAGTGACTCCTGTGTGCAATAGTGGTTGTTAGTGTCACACAGAATCATGGTCTTGCACACAGCCACATGACTGGACATTTATCAGTATTTTAATGTATATTCAAACAAAAATGTTTACTTGGAAATTCCCCAAAGCCAGACCCTATTTTCACCAATATGCAGCCCAGGGATGCCTTTCATGGCAGAAAAAGTGGCAGTCAGGGTGTGTCTCTGGCCCACCTTGGCTCCCAGCACACTGCTCCCTTTTCTGCAGAAGAATTTACCACAGCTGTCAGAGCAGCACATGCAGCATACAGACAGTGGCAAGTTGCTGCCTGACTTTGTCTTGTCACAGTGTTTACAGTCTGATGGCCACCAGCTCTTTAAAATTCATTTTTGCAAGTACATTTTCACAAATGTTGAAGATAGCCTTAGGACTGTCTCTGAAAAAACTGACTCTCAGTTTTTCCTCCCCTCAGGAACAAACTAAGTGTTTGCAGTGCCTAGTCTGATAGACTTCATCATATATCTATTTACCCTGCAACCACAACAGTGAAACTTTAAAAGAACATAAACATTCAAGGTGATGTTTCTTCACACAGAAAAATAACCCATCAGTCCTCACGAGAGAGAATAAAACTCCTCCACTCAGAGGATTTTACTAATTTACGTCATCCTTTCAGACATGCAAGAGGCATATGTGAGATCTATCTTCACCTCGCATCAGATCCCTGTTCACTTTATTTGTACTAATCTAAATTAAATTAACCTAGCTTTCATTCACAGTGAGTGAAGAGAGATTTCTAGAGGTTACTCATGGCCCCTAACTTCACTTAGCTAAAGTTAGAGGACGTTCACTTTGCTCTTTTTTTTTCTTATATTACCAGGAGATCAGAACTCATGCCCTCACTCCCTTTAGAAAGGACCAGCCTTGGCTTATATGGTTTAAGATTTTCTATTCATTCTCATAAAGCAAGATGACTGTCTATGCACCTACCACTTTTTTATGGTAAGGTAGATCCTTTCTGTCTAATTCTACATCTCCTCCAGCAACATCTTATCACAAAAATTAGTTATTTATTCTCTGAGTCTTTTATCTGTTTCCAGATTGTCATCAATGCATCTGCTGAGGTGCCTTCTTGCCTGTTCTCTGCTTCTTCTGCCACTTCGGTACACACTGATACAAGCAGAGTAAAAAACCTGTGAAGTGTAAATTCCCTTTCTATACTGCATCAGGGCTCTAGAGGAATCTATTCCATCAGCTGCCTAAGGCCTTGCCTAAGCCTGCATGAAGCTCAACTTCCCATTATTACAGCTATTGCTAAATTAGGCATTTAATAGTCCTATGATTTGTCCTGGAAGTCATTCATCACATTCAGCAGCTTCAGTGAAGTGGTTTAAGTAATTATCCAATAGTAAAATAGCATTTTAAAAAAGTAAAAAAAAAAAAATCCTAGGGAGATATAGAAGGATTTAAAAAGTCACAGAAAGCATTTTTTTAACTGGGCATACAAACATAGGAAGTTATGTTCAGTATCATGCATTTTTTGTTCAGTTAACAATCCTTAAACTGTCTTTTAATGATTAGAGCATGAAAACAGAGTTCATCAAAGATCAAAGATGAATAACATACAGATATTGGTGGATTGAAAACCTTACTACTAAGGCAATTTCAGAGAAAGGTTTGGTTTTTTTCTGTAAAACCTCCTGTTTTTAGCTAAGCTAAGTTCTTCTATTTTCTTCCCCTAAACTTCCTAAATAGATCTTTTTATCTTAAAACTGTTCTTCCATTATTTTATAACGTTGCTGTGAATTACTAGATTTCACAATTGTTATTGTTTCCGTGTTGTTGTGTTTTGTAGGTGTCACAAGAATTCATTCTTCTCAACACTATAGAGAGGCACAGACAGACAGACAAGGGGTTCAGGAAGCCAGGGAGACAGTGCTGGACACCATGACAGGTACTATTCTTGGCATATAAAGAACTTCATAAGTTTCTTATGTTTTGAAAATGTCAAAGCAAAGGAAAGAATTTTAAGGGGTGATTTGCAGAAGAGCAGCATGGTCAGCAGGAGGATGCTATTGGTAAGTCATTTTTCCCCAGACATGAGGCACAGGACAGGGGAAAGCACAATGACTGTCACTTGAAATTCAGTCAATATGAGTAGGGAGAGCTGGCGTTCTGTGAGCTTCTCAGGCTCAAAGTGAAGACAGACAATTCAGATTTGATATTTTGGAGGTCTGGGGGATGTCAAAGGATGGAGAGAGAGCAAAGTTGCCCGCTCACTGCAGACCCTCCTTGCAGACCTTTGCATATGTAAATGCTGGTACCAGAGGCAAGGTCTAGGACAGAGCTGTGGTGGTCTCATTTTGCACAAACCCTGTCCTGACTGACACAGCTACACTGACTGAACTCTGGAGTGAGGATACTGCTGCAAGGATAAAGGGATTTAATTTTTTTAAGAAGCCACTGCTAATGTGTTTTGATATAGTTTAGCACAGCCACAAACTGCATTGGCAGTACAATGGCAGGCTGCAGGCAGTGATAAGGACTCTCTTGGGTGTTTCTGCATGCACCAGTTCTCACAGGAGGCTGCTGCTCACTGCTGAGCTGCTTTACTGCCAGAGAAATAGAGCAAGGACCTGTGGAAACACCATGTGAAACCAGGGTGAACTCAGCACTGTGGTGGGTAAGCTGGAGAGCCATGAAATAACCCGGTGCCTGAGCCAGCAGTCCTTGCCAGCTCTCATACCACAGTGATTTATGGAGAAGTGGTCTAGAAGTATTTTTCTCCAATATTTAATCATAAAGTGGCCTGGAGGTTTCAGAAGCATTCAGAACTCCTAGAAACAGCACTTAGCCTTTTTGGTTATTTTCACTTAGAGTAGCTGAATACTTGCCTATCAGACTTTCCAATCTAGTACCTCAAGGGCAATTTTGTGAGAGTTGTGGGTAATTGCTAGTTTTTAAGTTGTTAATGAGGTTAATATGCAAGCATCTAGATATCCTTTAGCTCATGGAACAGAGCAACAACTTGTTTAGCTTTGTTAATTTAATGTCTAGTCACTTCTGCTCTCACCAGTTGATAACAATAAAACATATGAATGCAGTTGGACTAGAAAATACTCCATTTTTGAGCTGGGAGAGATTTGCTTTCAACCCAGACTGTCCCTTATCACCTTACTTTTCATCACACAGTCCTGTAAATAGAGACAACATCATAAAATATCAAAATCACAAATATTAGACCTTCCGCTGAAGTTACATGTCTGGCATGAAATTTTCCTTTGACTGGCAAGGTAGCAAAGAGAAGTTCTCAACACTTTCTTTGAGCTTGTACCTCTAATCCACCAGTGGACTCCCTGTGCATCCCAAAAATGATGGTCATTGTTAAAACCTCAGAGATTTGATAGTTGAAGTTCTTTTCAAATTAAAAATAAATCTGTGAATGTTATTTCACGTTTATATAGGGAAACTTCCTCCATGAGAGGATGTGGCACTCACACCTCTCAGAAACAGGATACATTTGAATTTTACTCTGTGAGTCTGGGTGAACACCTTTTATTCCACATCATGAAAACATTACCTGTATTTCCATTTCACTTCATGCACTCACATTTTTTCTTGATTTGGGGACATTTTTCCTTCCAAAAACTTCTGTACATGTAAAGCAGCTCTGAAGTTTCCCTGGAAGTGTTCCAGAAAACAGCAGTCACACCTTTGGTTGGTTCACCCAGAAGCCTCCTTAGTTGTCTCCCTCATTCTCAGCTTCATGACAAGAAAAATTTGAGCCTGAAGGTGTTGTCAAAGAGCTTTTACCAGTTATTTGATTCAAAATTCTGCTAAATTGTCATGATATTTCTTCCAGCCTTCACTAGTTCGTGTTTCAGAATCATAGCACAAGACAGTCTTCAAAAACACACAAATCTGAAAACTCAACCCAAATCTCTGGGCAGCTTTTATCCTCAAGGAATTCTCAGTTCCAATAGCATAAGCCCTTAGATTTCTAATTTTGTTAATCAGTTGCTAACAGCTTCAGGTCTGAGCCAAACTAATTTATGTCCACAGAGAATGGCCCCACAATGGCAGTAGCAGTGTTTGGAGCAGCAGTTCTGCAATATTGCCAACACTTGAAAAAGTTTTTCAGAGCAGAACAGACAGAACCGGTAAATCCATAAAAGGCTGAGTTTATAGTCAATGCAGAAATTAAATCCAGTAAAAGTTATGAATTTTATCACTCCTGCAGTTTCTTCATTCCATTTTTTCATTAACATTTGTAGCAACCATGAATGTTATGACTCATAAAATTGTTGATTATTTTTATTGCTGTAGGTTTAAAATTTAATGAGTTTGTTACAATGACAGAAGCATTTATATTTACAATATGAATCTCAGGATGTGCCAAACTGTGCAGTGTAGTGTTCTACATAAACACATCCTGTAATTCTTTGAATGATAATATATTAGCATTTCTTCAGGTATAATAAAATATGAAATAACTAAGGAATATATTATTATCACTGTTAGTAAGAAAGGAAAGCATCAATTTTAAAACTTGCTACAGTTCTTTAAGCTTCACTTTAAGCACCAAAGTTCAAAGTGCAGAACTTGAAAAGCCATCTGGTCCTGAAGATTTGTCATGACTATGCGCTGAATTGTTGGCAGTAAATGACTTTAAAAGCTTAAATTTCTTCAAGTATTTATGTGTACAGTAATCCAGAAGCCAGAACAGCAAATCTTTCCAACACTTCAGGGCTGTGAATTAAACACAGCAGAAGAACTGCTAAAAGTTAAAGGTTGTGGACATGATCTTACATCATAATTGTTCACCTCTTTCTGGATATTTTATTCCAAATTAACTGGCAAGAGTTTCTGTTTAATTTTTGAACTGGACGTCTGCCACCAGTTTTTGAGTCACTGACTAAGAAGGGCTTCTGGTGCAGATTTTAGGAGGGCTAGAAGAAAAAGTCAAGAATTCTGGCCTCAAAGCACATCAAGGAAAAACTGTTGACTTATTCAAAATATTTGGATTTGGTTCTTATTCATTCACTTTCAGTAATTTCTAAACATGGGTTGTGAGCTAACTGGGTGTGTTTCTTTTGGACAAGTTCACTTTAGTGAGTCTGTGTTAGCACTTCAGAACCTGATGGATTTTACTTTTAGATTGTTCAGAGCACGGTAATTTCACAATTATAAGCCACACCATTTTGACTAAAATTTCGGTCCAAACCTGGAGTGTGGCTTATAATCAGGTGGGGTCAATATATTGATGAGGTTCAGAAATTTGCTAACCCGGAAGTGCGAGCCCCCACGGCCCCGAGCCGAGCCGGAGCCCGCCTGGCCCCGGTGGTGTAAAAGAGGGGACAATCCGAGCCCGCATGGCTCCAGCAGGGGAAAAGCGGGGTCGATACGAGCCCACACGGTCCCAGTGGGGGAAAAGCGGGACCGATCCAAGCCTGCCTGGCCCTGGCAGGGGAAAAGCGGGGCTGGTCCGAGCTTGCCCAGCCCCAGCAGGGGAAAAGCAGGGGTGATCCGAGCCTGCATGGCCACGGCAGGGGAAAAGCGGGGCAGATCCAAGCCCGCACGGCCCCGAACCGAGCCAGTAAACTCCGTGATCCTGCGATTCTGTTACTAATTGGCAACTTTGTGAAAGTCGTGCGAGCATCCTCGCTGTGAACGAAAGTGCGGCTTATAATCAGGTGCGGCTTGTCATCATGAAATTACTGTAATTTATTTCAGATTCAATTTACTGTCAGTTATATATTAAATGTAGTTAAAGTCTCTTTATTTTGATCCTTAACAGATGTTATTGAGCAAAACTGAATGAAAAAAGCTCAACTTGGTCTTAGAGACAGCAACAAATCTGCATTTTAAAATGTCCTTGAAAATAAAGATATGAAATGCACCATGCAGCAAACCAAATTGATTAAATGACAGGAGGTTCATTCTTGAAATTATGTTCCAAGTTGCCACATAAAAGCAGTGCCTGTTTTACAGAAGGCATGTGCAGGTTTTTCATTTGCTGGGCTAATCTCACCCATAATTACACTTCAAGACCCCAGGGCCTCATTTCTCCTGTTGACTGACAAAAGACATGAGGATAGTTTTAAGGCACCCACAACTTCCATCTATGAAATGAAAACATTCTAATGGCATCTGCGAATGACAACAAACAACATTAGGGGAAGGACACTCTGGATATGCAGGATGAGTTGAAAAATGGCCATGTTTTGCAGAAATTCTCTCTCCAACTCCTAGCAAAATTGAAGCGTCACATTTCTACATCTGAGAAATGGCCCTAGGAAATTCTTATCAAATTGTAGCACATAAGTCCATCCCCCATGTAAACATTCCAACAGGAGCTGCTATTGGAGGACTCTGGTGCTACTTGGTCTCACTGTGTTTCATAGGATCTATCTACACCCAATTTTTACCTACAATTACAGTAATTTCACGATTATAAGCCACACTGAGTATAAGCCGCACTTCCGTGTGTCAGCAACTTTTTGGTTTTTTGTCCATATATAAGCCGCACCTGATTATAAGCCACATGTTACAATACAGAGTGTGATAAAAGGTATCTGTTCTATCACCATCTGTTGAGGGTGGGGACAGTGATCCTTATCTCAATGGCAGATAATCTGCTAATGGGCCATCCATTGAAACCAGGCAGGGCATTTTTCTTAATCTTTTCACACCCCATCCTTCCTCCAGCGAGTCATTTTCTGCTAATGGCCCATTGAGTCCCACTGTGGGACTGATAAAATTACTGCATCCCATTGGAAGTTGCTCCAGCCAGGGGGAAGAGCCCAACATTTCTTACCAAGATAAAAACAGAGGTTTTGGGACACTAAGGTAGCCCCTTTCTCCACTGGACTCCAGTGGAAAACCGGATTTCTCCACATCACCACTGGACCTCTGGAGGGAAACTGCACCTTGTACAGGAGCACTGCTCCAACTGAATCACATCTGTCACTGCAGGAGGATGCAGCCACCATTTAATGGGACTGCTACCAACATCCTGCCTGACGGGGTGTCAGGTTGTACTCTGACTTTGCCAGGGTTTGGAGTTTGTTTCTTTGTAGTACTTTATTTCTATTTTGATTTCCCTAGAAAAGAACTGCTATTCCTAATTTCCATATTTTTGCCTGAAAGCCCCTTGATTTCCAAATTATAATAATTTGGAGGGAGGGGGTTTACATTCTCCATTTCAAAGAGAAGTTCCTGCCTTTCTCAGCAGACACCTGTCCTCCAAACTAAAACAGCAACTTTTTGTTCTTTGTCCATATATAAGCCGCACCTGATTATAAGCCGCACTTTGGATTCAGACCAAAATTTTAGTCAAAATGGTGCGGCTTATAATTGTGAAATTACTGTACTTCAACCAGGACTTTTCCTCTATGTTACCTGCTACAAGTGCATCACAAATCCTGCCTGACAGCACAGCAGCAGCACCTGCAAGGCCTTGTGTTGAAGCAGGTTGAACAGGGACCTGCTCTCACCTGAACCCCTGTTTTGCAGGGGTGCTCTCTGATAAATTACTTTAGGCTTTTGTACACAATACATATTGATATTTGAGTCCTTTAATGTAATGCACTCTGAATTTGTCTTTCATGTATGGAAAAATTTGGATTAGGTGCATAACAACCAGGAGAGGACCACAGCAATGAGTAAAGGAGGACAGCAAAGACTGGTCCCAGGGCTTACCATTTGAGTCCAGCCCTCTTCCAGGACATTTTGCTCCTGCCTGGCTTAGCCCTATGGGTCTCTAAGGCATCCTGTATGCATCTCATATCATACAGAAAAAACTCATAGTAGAGGACTAGGCAAGCTGCTCTGCCCAGCAGGTCCTTAAGACCTGGGCTGCTGCCACTGCCCTCCCTCAGTTTTGCCTCCTGATTCACCCCAGGTCACTGGTTACCTGTGTTTAATATAGCAATGTTTTGTATTGCCTACATATTTTGCAATGAAGTGCTCTGAGAATCAATAATTACATAGCATTTCCTCATTCAAACTATCCTCTGATTCAGCAAAGTATCTAAAGAAATATTTAATTTCTTGAATTATCCTATCTCTTTCAGCACAAAGTCAGAAGACTTTGAAGCATACACTGCAGTACTTCATGGTTAAGAGCAAATGAATAGCAAAAGCCATTTTTCTGCTGGTGGCCACCAGAGTTACTCCTTCTTTCCATAAATTGGAAACAGAGACAAATATATTCCTATAATGAGGAAAAGAGTATAATATGAAACATTCAAATTTTGTGCAAGTGTATGTACTTGAAGCACTTCTGCACAAAGCATAAAAAAACCATTTGGAACTAATTTACACTTTTGAATTTTTTGTCTTACAAGGAACCATTTTTTATTTGAGAAATAAACAATATGTTGACTATAACATAAGGAAGGTTTCTGGGAAGGTTTTTTCCCACAAATCTGCTGCCTTGTGATTTGGATTTTTGCTTGATGCCTTCACCATGCCTGAGCTCCCAGGGTTAGTTTCTCTCCCTGGGGTTCCACAGGAGGTTCCAGTCTGAAACCAGCAAAAGTTGCATTGCTAGCAGAAGCGTAAAGCATCTTATGGCCTGTCTGCTCCCAACTTGTTTACTCTCAGTAAACACAAAAAACACCCACACAACTTGCCAGGGAAGTGGACCCAAAAGAGTAAGCATCCCTTTACTGAAGGAAATGAATCAATCTATCTGCTTCAACAGAAGCAATTGGGATTGCAGAGAGGGAAATAGGAATGAGCTGTAGACAGCACTGTTCACAAGAGCTTGCTCTGGGGGTACTGATCTTCCTTTGTATGAACTCTCTGTATTAGTCCTTGAGTGAAACAGTGCACAGAACCTGAATTCTACAGGCAAAGGCAAAGACTTTGAGGAGTTAAGATTTGATGTCCATTGACTCCATTTTGGATGAACCCCAGCAGTGATTATCTAAAATGCAACCAACACAAAGAATTTATGATATTATGTGCTCAAGGGACTGGTCCTGTTTCAATAGCTACCATTCAGTTTGCACACATAAATATACATCTTTAGAAGAAATGCAACAGTAGCCCATAGATTGATGCAATCCACTAGGCACATACAAATTTACTCTCAAATTTCAGACTGACTTGGACTGACCCAAGGGGACGGAAACTATCAACCTGTGCCTGGAAGAGATAAAACATCCATTCATGGAACAGGCAAATATCAGTCTTTTGCAGAAGTCATATTATACCAAAGAGCACTCCTACAAAATTGTTTCACACCAACCTTTTGCAGACCTGAATGGCCCCTGCTGCCAGAAGCTAAATGGACCCCTAATGAATTTGATATAACAATGTCCCAGCTTCCAGTGACACTAGCACCAAATTCTTGCAACAATTTTCTCCTTCTGTGAATTCTTTCAATTCCATCTTTGGCTGGTCTAGAGAGTGGTGGTAAATGGTGCTACATCCAGTTGGCATCTGGTCACAAGTGGTGCTCCCCAGGGATCAGTGTTGGACCCAGCATTATTCAATATTTTTATCAATGATGTGGATAAGGGGATCGAGTATACTCTTAGTAAATTCATGGACCACACCAACGTGGGCAGAAGTGTTGATCTGCTGGATGGTAGGAAGGTTCTGGACAGGCTGGTTCAATGGGCCAAGGCTAATTGTGTGAGAATTAGCAAGGGCCAGGTGCTGGGTCAGGCCCTTGGGCCACAACCACCCCAGGCAGGGCTACACGCTGGGGGAAGACTGGATGGAAAGTGGCCAAGTGGAAAAGAACCAGGGTGTGCTGGTCAACAGCAGCTGAACACAAGCCAATATGCACCCAGGTGGCCAAAAAAGTCACTGGTATCCTGGCCTGGATGAGCAATAGTGCAGCCAGCAGCACCAGGGAAGTAATTCTCCTGTACTCAGGGCTGGTGAAGTAACTCGAGTCCTGAGTCCAGTTCTGGACCCTTCACTTCAAGAATGGCACCAGTGTGCTGGGGCATGGCTGGAGAACGGCAGTGAAGATGGGGAAGGGGAGCACAGGTCTTGTAAGGAGCATCTGCAGGAGCTGGGAGTGTTTAGCCTGGGAAGAGGAGGCTCAGGGGAGACCTTATCACTCTTTACATTAAAGGAGAGTGTAGCCAGGGGAAGGTTGGGCTCTTCTTCCAGACAACCAGTGAGAGGAAAGAGGACACAGTCTTAAGGTGTGCCAGGAGAGGTTTAACTTGGACATCAGGAAGAATTTCTTCATGGAAAGGGTGACTGGGCTTCAGAATGGGCTGCCCAGGGAGGTGATGCAGTCACAGTCTCTGCAGGTGTTCAAGGAAAACCTGGAAGTAGCACTGTGTGCCATGGTCTTATTGGCATGGTGGTGCTCAACCATAGGTTGGATGCAATGACCTGAGTTCTTTTCCAATCTAATTGAGTCTGTGATTTCCAACAATGCTGGGGAATCAAACAAAATGTGAGGACCAGGACATTTCAAGGCTCCTTTCTTCACCCAGCCCTAGTCACCAGAACATTCAGAGTCCATACTCTATTAAAACTTGCTGCTGTTGCGAGAATGGTTGAAATACAAAAAAAAAACCTAATTGTTTTTCACTGGTAAAAGACAATGCTTACCATGTCTGTTGTGTGAGTATGGGGATGTTGCACAGGATTCCAGAGCATGCCATTCTTATCCATCTAACAAATCCTGCACAATATATCATGCACAATTTAAAAGCCCCTCAAACATCAATAAAAACTAGTCAGCCTATTTATTATGGTCTGCCTGAAAGCCACAGTTGGATCTGCCTAAGCCTTCCAACCTAGCTAGTTGTTATGCTAAGACTGAACGAGAATCCAGATAACATAGGGCAGTAAATGAGATTTTTGCCATTAGGACTTACAGGCTCTATATTGGCCTGAAATTGCATAACCTGAGGCCATGTCTTGGACAGGTCTGAATTTAGTTGTTTAACTGTGACAACACTCCAATGTCTGGTAGTTGTTGCCTAAGCTTATTTTGGTTGACTTACAGTTTATAGTTTAATGAATACCTATATTGTGTGGACCAAAGTGCCTCTGAACTGCCTGGAATGAAATTGGTGTGAAAGATGGTAGGTGCAGGATCATACTGGAGGTCACAGATTATAAAACAAATCATGTTGATAAAGTCAGCAGTCCCTACAGGAGTATGACCTTGCATTGCTCTGGAAAAACAGTTCTAGCAGTAAGAAAAAGAATTGAAAAACTAAGTAAATGGAAAGCAGTAACCAGCACAGAAATAAACTGCTACAAAAACCACACAAAATAAACCCAAGTGGAACCCAAGAGAATGGTGTACAAACACTTACCACTATGTTTGTCCTGGAAAATAAGAGGGAGACAAGACACCTTTCTCTTCCCTGGTTAATGCTGCAAGGTACTGACAGCTCTTCCTAACCCACCCACAGGTAGACACACTGAAACTCACAACCTGTCAACTGGGGACGCATTGCAATGGTGAACATAAGAAATACACTAAGAAGGAAATTTTATTTTATCATGTTTTAACTTTATGATCAAGAATTTCCAGCATTAATTTGAATTAGATATATGGAATATGAATATATAATATTTTACCTAGACTAATAATGTTTCTATTATTAGACACTAAAACCTTTTCATTAAAGCAACAACAAATTCTTATTTTCTCCCATATGTATGTTTTCCTTTTTGCCTATAAAAGAAATTTGAGCATAAGTGTAAAATCATCCTAAATATTTCTATCCTGGCCACTGATCTCCCATCCAGAAAAATTATACACCATGTCTTACAAATAGTAATCTGTTATTAAATTGTTATTGGATCAATTTTGTATTGTCTCAGACTCTCAAATCCCACTGTATTGTAGAGAATGATTCATTCGCACTGCATAGCAAATGTGCCTGAAAAAGCCAAAGGTGCTTGTTGGCAGCCACTGGGCAAGTGAAGCTTTTGTCACACTGCAATCAAAGTCAGAGGTAAGAATTAGTCACTCTGCACACAGGACCTGAGTGCATTCAGCCATTTCAGGAGTTTATTCCTGGTAAACAAAGAAGTGGAGAGAAAAGGAGAAAGATAAGAGGAGCAGGAGCATGCAAGTAGAATCCAGAAAAGGGGGTAGGATCAAGGCAACAGAGAAATGAACTGTAGAGCAGTTTGAAGAATTGCCCTGGACAGCATGTTTTGAGTAGATAGAAGACCAATTGGTTCATGCTTGTATTATGTATCCTCCTACATTCTTCATGAATATGACAAGCATAAGCCTGACACCAGTTACCAAGCAACTAGAAACTGTAATATGAATTAATATTAACAAAAATGCAGAAACTCTACCATAAAACTTAGGGGTTGAATTGTAAACAGGAAGCAAAGAAAAATGCATAAATGCAGTGATTTGGGCTTTTTTTTAAAATGCTGATTATTTCAAAGTCTTGATGGACTATTTTTATTCAGAACTGTTCTAACAATTTTTGACTGAGACAACATGCTCCTAATGTAAGTCTGGAATTATAAAAGCTGCAATTCCATATTGCAAGTAGAGCTTCTTCCTATGCCAGGAAAGACACAAGCAATTCTAAGATACATTTCTGAGAAACAACCTTGCAAGTTCCTATATCAAATGGTGGATCCATTTAATATGTTGCTTCTGCTAACATAAATTCATTTAGAAACTACCCACTCTTGATCACTCAAAAGTTTTGCTGATAGTTTCAGAAAATGTGTATGCAAGGTCTGAGCCAGCTCTCTTTCACAGCTGTGGAAGAATCAGTGAAAGTTAATATATAGTTTAAATCACAGAGTCATTTTGATTTGCACAGGGTTGCCAAAGCCCCCATGCAGACATGTATTTTTAAAAAATCATGTGCATGCTGAGTCCAGCACGTTCCAGAAGCTTGGGACCCACAGCTCCTGCTTAGTGTAGTCAATTTAATCATTTTAAGACCACCTTTCCAGACATAATATGTTTTAATTCCTATGACATTGTTTCATGAATGAGATTTATTTTACAAAATTGAATGCAGGTAAAATTTCAGAATGAATATATGGATTTTATCTATTTTAAGAAGAGTGTTGGAGTTTTAGCATTTTTCCAGGTTTTGGTGTTGTCAATTTTTAAGATTAAACATCTGGGCTTTTAAAATAGCTGATAAGAAAATGAGGAGAATCAGGTGGGCACCATTCTCCTTTCACAAGCAGAAGAATTCACTCCAGGGCAGCTCTTCAGTCATAGGGTCTATGCTTGACTATGGTCAAGAGAAGCTCCTCATGGTGTTAGACATGCATGCAACGGAGCTGAGCAGCTAGAAACCCACTGGATGAGTCTCCTAAAGGTAACAAATAGAGCTCCTACCTAATCAAAGGATTGTGTAGTTTCCCATAATACTCAGCAATTCCTCCACCAGCACTACTAAAAATACTGCGAACTATGGCTTAACAAAGGCAGAACAGGCAGAACCTCCTAGGGCAAACCTAGCCATGGCCAAATCTCCCAAATCTGCCTAAGAAGCTCACAGCAGAGGATCTCTTGGCAAATTGTAAAAGACAACACATATCCTATTCTTTTGAGCCTTCAATTAAAATTTTAAAAATCTGAAAGTAAAAGTTAAATACAAAACCTAACATTATGGAAGTAACTACAAAAGAGGAATTTTTACAAATCATTAAACTAAAGTAACAAAAGCAGGAATTTGTTTTTATAGATTCTCAGCTCCTGCTCCTTCTGTGTCTCCCAAAAAAACCCAAAAGAGACTCACATTCTCAACCAAGAAAAGGGCTGGAACTAATTCCTGCCCTTCACACCGGGGCAAGTAGAGGATGGAGACTAAAACTAAGGGTTTTAGAAGAAACATCAGCACCTCTAAGGCCAAAGATAATGGTAATCTGAGCCCTGATATTGGTGCATTAAAAGACAATCCATTTAAGGCTAAGGACCCAAGAATCCCCGTAGACCTTTATGCAAGTTGAAAAAAGGAAAAGCAAGGGGAAACAAAGAAAAAGAATGGATAGTGTACTTAAAATTAATGACCTAAGGTTAATTTGATACTTCACTGACTCAATTTGCAAATGGATTATGAGGGAGAAAAGTGTCTTTCTGACAGAGTTCACATATAGCAATGGCCCTGAGCACATACGTGTCTCTATGGAATGAAAAGTACATTTGACTTTCTATGGAAGAAACTAATTCCTTCTCACTTTACTAATAGGTTTCATCTCAAAAGCTTATTTCAGACTTTCTTGTATCTAATTGGAATTCAGTGTTTGATTTACTATTTCAAAGCATATTTTCATGGAAGGTTTGATCTCAACATTTTGTTCAGGGTGTTTCTTGCCAGTCCTTCCTTACAATGTCAGTTTTTTTCATCACTGCCTTTTTGGTGACTGAAGCCAGGCTCTGCCACCTTCCTGCTCCTTCTGTGATCCATTGGTGTTGTGGAGAAGCAATTCTGGGCTTCCATTGCTTCAGTCCTCTTCCCTTTATCTCAGCCATGACAGCATCCTCTGTATTTTGTGATTTATTCCTGCCTGCCTTTGAGAAACTGTGAAAGTTTCAGTCATATTCCTTTCTAGCCTAAAACAGCACAGTGACACTGAGGCTATATTGCATCACAGCAGATGGTTAACTTCACAGGAAAGCTGTGAAGAAAACCTAATGATCTTGTTTGTAAGATTGCAGGGAACAGGAACCCTCACCATTTCCTCTGGTCTCCCCCACATTTGTGGGTCATCCTATCCCTTGGGAATGGGAATTTATCTTCCAAGCTGGCTGACAGAATTATTTCACTTCTGGCTGGCATTGTGCATTTCTATACTGAACTAAATGCCCCAATGTTCTAAAAACATATCAATAAATTTAAAGAATCTCAGTGTTCTGTATTTTTTATAGTTTTCTTTTTCTAAGAAATCAGTATTTATAAAACAGCAAATATGAACACTATCCCATTTTCAGGAAAACATGTGAGAGTACAGAATAGAAGGGCCCAGTTTGAAAATGCTTCACTGACCTCATGACATAGAGAGAACAGAAAGGTTCATCATCAAGTATCAGATAACTCCAGAGAATATTATGCTTCTATTTTTCAGGTTGTGATACAGGCACATACTGACCCCCAGAAAATTATTTATCTACTTCGAGATTGTTTTCTCATTCCTACAAAGAGCACAGTTAAAAATGTCCCACATGCATGTCACTCAGTCCCAATTCCCAGCTTTACTGACCATTCATTAGAGGTTAATGAATGTGATTTAATTATTCATACAATTCCCTCCTTTCAAATGCAGAAAACTGAAATTTAATACAGAAATGAGTCGAAACCTAAAGTCATTAGATAAGAGCACTCAAGTTCATGGGAACTAATCATATAGAATCTTAAACAGAGCCTACCAGCTTAGAGTCTGCACTCTCACCCAGGCAACTGGAGCTAATCAATTTACTGCCTAAAAAAAAATGTGTCTAGAGATATAATCCCATCATTTCCCATTATTGAAGACACAGATCTTAAAAAGCATAGATAGGTATTGACAAAAATTTCCCCAATCTCTTTACCTGATTATTTCATTTGTAAGAGTCTCAGATACAGGCTTTACCAAAAAATACTATTTTTAAAAAATGGCAAAGAATTTTATGTCCTAATTTGCTTGTGAGCAAACAAGATCTTAAATCTCATCTACATTCTCTTTGTACCTCCTGGCCTAGCTTTTTTTGTATATTAGTACTGGTATTTAGGTCTTAACTCATTAGCTTAAGAAATATAATTTGAGTTTCAAGGAAAATAAAAATGTGATCCACGTTGACTGTTTGCCTGTTGTTGCTTTGTGAAAAGAAGCAGTTCTTGCTTCAGCTTCCCTTAGGTTAAATCATCAATGGCTGCTGAAAGTCAGCTTGTGCCTATGGAACCATGGCCTAACAGCATCCCGCATTTCTTTTACATCTAGGGGACTAAAGAACAGGAAAATAGAACAAACTTCTCTACATCAGGCACTGAGACAGAGCAGAACCTGAATCAAAGCTCAGGATGAGTCTGTGGCCTGGCTGCTGAGGTATGCAATAGTTCTAACATGTTTCCTGATGTGCCACCCACGGGGGCATTCTTGCTCCCGGCCAGGGTAGCCGCAAACACCAAGAGCTCTCCCAGCACACAAGGCAAAAGCCTTGTGCATCACTCAGAGCCCTGCATCTCACCACAGACAACCTGAGCAACTGAAGGCAGAAGTAAACACCTCACTAAAAATAAACAGACCTCAGCATAAAGGAAATGTCTTCTTGAACAGCAGAGACACCAGCACAGCACTGGGCTGCATCTGCAATGGGGGAAGGAAGAGCTAATGACATTACAGCCATGACACACCACCACTATTCATGGCAAATATTTTCTCTAGTGAAAAGTAGCACATTATGAACCACCCATGACCACTCAGCTGGTTGGAACATTTGACTGCTTAAATATTCTAACTGTGCTGGAGAAGAGAGTTGAACTAGCAGCTCAAGGCCGGAATTATCCCCAGGTCAAAATTCATTTACATAAATTACATTTTCCAACACTTCTGGAAATAAATGGTCCTGAAAACTCACAGATGCTTAGTATTGTGCTAGTAACTGCATCAGGCATCTGAATTCCTGCATGTACTGAGGTTTCAAGAGGACAGCAAGCTCTCCCATGGCAAGCTACATTTTCACCAGGCTGCCCTTCCACTGAATTTCAGCCCCATCCACCCATGTCCTAATCCACCCTGACCCAGGAATGTTGTGCATCTGAAACAGATATCCTACCCAAGCAGCTAGGACAACAAGCAGGACTATCCCTAGCTTTCCCTTAAGGGCAATGTAATGGTGGTGGTATTTGTACTACTTAATTAGTGGCTTGTCTTTATTGGGTTTTTTTTTTCTTTACTCAGAGTTAGGATTAAAAACATGAAGGAGATGAATTTTCTCATGTTCGGGTTTGGTTGTTTATTAAATCTTATCTAAAGTACAGAGAGTTCTGCAACACTTCTAGCTACCAGCTAAAAGTGAGCAAAATGGAGGTTTGAATTTGGCTGATTTTAAAGCTAAACAGTCCATCAAAGAATTAATACCTATATTATTTATACTTTTGACCCAATAACCAAACTCTTGTGACACGCAGTGCAGCACTAACTAGAAACTACTACCTGAAATCATGAAGGAGGAAGAAGAAGACAAAGACAACACCCAAAATCCTCCATCTTGTCCCATACCTATTACTATATTATAAAACCCTCAAATTTAAAACCCTTCACCATGTGAAATCACACACTTCTATTTTAACTACAACCTGTGACTCTAACTCCATTACTCAAATTTGGAAGCCTTCCTTCTCCAAGGCCTCAAGTCAAAAACAGTTTTCTCCTAAGAGTCAGCATCAAAAAACATGAAAAATTCAAAAATCCCAGGTTTTTAAAATCCAACAGGGCAAGAGCAACTTGCTCCACCAAGTGTCCAACCTGCTGCTTTCCATGTTTTGGGCTGTGCTGGAGCTCCTCTTCAGCAGGCTGACGTGTGCTGCTTCCTGCAGACCACACACAGGTAGTGGCAGTGGGAGCAGAACAGTGACTCAGGTGTTCTCAAAGCTCAGAGTTCAGACTCAGATTATGACCTTGTCCTCAATGGACACTCATTACTCCCACAAGGAAACACCTCCACACTACCTACCCAGACTTCAGTGTCAGAGCCCATGACAGCAGAGAAACCAGTAGTGTGCGGCTCATTGCTCAATTTTACCATTCTTTTTTCGTAGTCCCTTACAGTACACACAAAGCTCTGTGTGTGTATATATTTACACTGTAATATAAGGATGAATTCCAAGGCACACAAATTTATGGTGCATATTCCACATGCCATCCCTGTAGCTCTCAGATAGCAGCCCAAGGATAATTTTCCTGTACAAGGATCCTTTTTATTTTAAGGCTCAAGTGACATTTCATTTTTATTGTTTACTGAAATACAATGAATGGGATGACTTCTATGTATGAATAAAAATTACAAGTGATATAGGGCAGGAAATACCTACAGGTAAAAACCCTGGATTTATTTGCAAAAAAGATCTTCAGAAGTACCTGCAGTCGTTTTGCATATCTGAACATTCATTTTGTGCTTAGTGACAAGAGGTACCTCCCTGCATCTCTTCCCCTAGATCTTCAGCTTGCTTGTATACTTTGTTTTTCAAAGATCAACACATTTAGACAAGTATTTGACAACTTTACATCTGACAATATCTGTGCAAGATAATCCACAAATGTAACACAGATTTTTATATCTCTGCTCTGAAGGCAGGTTTTCTTTCCACATATGTATCAGAGGTCCTGACCAAACCAGCACAGCTGAAGTATACTGCAGAGATTTTGTTTAGCTGAATAGCCTTGCAGACTCAAGTTTAGTTCATATACAACCATTTTTAATTTAGCTTATACATGTAAATCTCTGGGACTGGACATGATACTCCACAAAATTAAGCACTGGATCCACAACACAAAAATCAAGATTACTCACATCATCATTTGTTTCTCAGACATGTATTTTATCGTATGGCATGTTACTGATTTATGCCTACTTTAAAAAAACCAAAACGTGTTTGTGAAACCCTGAGTATTATTTAAAGATGCTGTTCCACATAACACTTCATGATCTCATGGATGAACAGGAGATCTTTAAAAAACAAGTCTCTGCTGTGATGAAAACCAGCTCTTGCAGTGCAAAAACAACACACTCACAAATATCCTTAAATAGCCAGCAAGCACAGAAACCTTGCTGCTTGCAAACTGCATTATTTCCATAATTCCACTGTCGGTACAATGTTTAGTCTTTATGCTACATGATTTCAAGCAGTGGTTAAACATAAAACAGATACCATCAAAAATACAATAAATTTGCATTTTTTTGTCCTTCTCCATACATACAGCAGGTCTTAAAAAGGAAAAGACCCCAAACAGATCACTTTCAAAGTAAGAAGAGGGGCTCCTTATAATTTTGTGCATTCTTTGACACAACTCACATCCACAGCTTTGCATTTGTCATCTATCACAAGACACACCTTTATCATTCACATCTGCAAAAAATTAAGAGGGAATGCAAACTTTTCACAGAAGCTTTGAGGCAGCCATCGATCAATCATTCTCTTTAGTCCCCTAAGGGTATAAGGGCAAAGAAGGGAGGCTATTCTTTCAGTGAACACAAGCTGTAATCTACACCCCACATTCAGGGCTTGCTAAGCAGATCTGGACAGGACCTATTTTATCCCACTGAAGATCAGCAGTGAGACAAGTTTTTATTGTCACATAGGAACACTCTTAGCCATGTGGAAAAAATTAAACTGAAAACAGTTTACCTGAAAATGCACCTTATTTCCTGAAATCATGGAACATCCATATGCCTACCCAGATGAGACATTTGAATTAACACCTCTGGGGTTGCTCTGTGTACTGCCCCATCAGCTGAAGCACTGCTAAGCCAAGATGGTCTTTCCCATCTATGCCATTCTGCTTTGAATAATTAAACCTATCATGTGTCACCATGAGATGTAACTGAGAGAAGCTGACAGTAGAAAAGCCAGTTGTGAGCTGATTAGGCTTTGCCTAACCAGAGACTTGAAAACTGCTTGTCTATGTTCCAAGTAAGTTTGACAAGTACTTATTTTCTTTTTTTTTTTCCTTTTTTTTTTTTTTTTTTAAGGATTCTTCTTTTGAAGGATTTAAAGTCGTCATCAGGCTAAAGAAGGATTGACAGATGCCCACTTTTGCACTGCTGGTCAGTCTTCCTGGAAACTGAAGGAAATTTTCTTCTATTATTAAAGTTTTGCAAAACACTCAACTAAAACATAAAGGATATTTAAGCTATATTCTCTACTGCAAAAAAAGCAGTATAAGAGGCTTACTGCAGAGAAGAACAAAGATGCACAGAGATGCTCAAAAACCAAC
Organism: Catharus ustulatus; assembly: GCF_009819885.2. NCBI lineage: Eukaryota > Metazoa > Chordata > Aves > Passeriformes > Turdidae > Catharus > Catharus ustulatus. The sequence goes on along the minus strand of NC_046221.1, from coordinate 24,720,001 downwards.
AGTTTATAAAAAATTCTAGTATCAGAGGATGGAAACTACCAAACATAACCTTAGTGAGAGAAAAATTCACCACTTAGTGAAAATTTAGTTTCATTAGTCAGAACCAAGTAATATAGAATATTTTGAGTTAGAATGGACCCACAATGATGACTGAGTCCAACATCTGATTTCACACAGGGTAATGTGTGAAAAAAAATCCCACATATCAAAGAGTGTATGTGGGCCATTTAGTTATGTGGTTTCCTGCTTGGCATCAATCCTGGGCAGCAATGAAAGGTTCTTGTGGAAAATATGATTTCTGAGGTGTATATGGATGAAGATTATACAGCTGTTGCACAAGTTTAACAATGATTCTTACACATTCTTTTATTTGGGGGCTTACTTCAAAATAACAAGCCAAACTATAGATATACTACCAAAAAATCACTCCTGATTGTGGTTCATGAAATTTCTCACCTTGACCCTGCATTTCAATGATTATACCTTCACCTTTTGGTAAGCACTAAAGTTACCTAAGCAGTTCAGGAGAAAATAAATGTGTTCAGCTCACCAAAGCTCTGGTAAAGATACCTGAATTTCTTATCTCATCCAAGAGAAGAAAATGGAAAGCTATTTTACAGTAATAGTCCCCAATATGTTTCTGTTTCTTCCGAGCGCTCTCGCTCAGAATTTCGCTCCAGGGCAGACAGGCTGACGCAAAACTCCACACTTTCATTTGCACCACCTTTTTAATGAGGACAAAAGTGATTCAGCTTCAACTTATATGGTGACAAACCACCAAGCAAGTTTTAAACAGAACTAGGCAAGACAGCATGGTCAATAAAGAACAGAGTTAAATTTTGTTTTAAATCTTATTTCCTTTAAAATACAGATAAACAAGGAAGCTGAATAACACACAGTCAATATTTAAAATGTAAATTCTATCATTCTCCTAAAACTGTACACAGGTTTTCTCTAATGGAAGAAATGGTGCTCAGTACACTTCTGAAGAGAAAATTAGGCCACAGAAAAGAACATTTATGATGACTCCATGGGACAACTTTCTGTCACTACATTACTGCTGACATTCACTAACTCCTGGTTCCCTCATGTCTGAATTAAAGTACAATGGCAAGTATGAATCCCAAACTGAGAATTTAGCATGTTGTACACATGGATTGCAGCCTATGTAATTTATATTACCTATTAGATCAAAGTTTCCTTTAAAATGGTCTGAGAGCACTCCAGAAGTTGATTGTGTAATAAAACATAAAATTCCTGAAACTTTACATACTGAAAACCAAAGGCAAACCTGAAAATTTCAGTGAAATCAGTGATGCTCTGAAAAATTAATTTCTAGGGCACATATGCAGACAAGCCATTTTACTTTGCTCAAGACCACTCAGGATGTCTACAGCAGAGCAGGAAACAGGAAGATTATCTTACTATCAATCCAAAACTTCCATCAGAAAAACATCACTCCAATTCCCTGGCATTTCTGCTGGCATTTTGCACTGAATTGGAAAAACAAAGTCTCACAAACAGATCATATTAGTATAGAATGTTTATTACCTTCTATTAATCTGAAGTCAATAATTTTGATATGACTAAATTAATTCTGAAATAAACAGACATCTTTAAATACATATGAGGATGATGGGCTTTAACATGAGAGTACTTAGTTCATCTGCACTCTTAATCCACATGCAGGATACATCAATCAAATTATTATAGATATCCTTTCATTTTACACTGGTCTATAATACAGCACAATTTCTGAAGATGAAAGCAGGGCGGAAAGAAATCATATTTTCAAGTAGCCCTTTTATTTAAAAAGAGCATCAATGATATATTAAGCCACTGTGTTTCTCTCTGATTTTGATTTTACTTACAGTATACACGTTTGCAAAACATACAGCTCATCAATGATACACAGTGGCCCTTTACTAAGGGCAGGTAACCAAAAAAAGAAATACAACAGAAAAGAATTCTACAGATTAGAAAAGTCATATTTTAGAACATTGTCACTTCAGAGTGCCTCCAATGTTGCTAAGAAAGGTCATGCACAACATTTCTAATGTTGTCATTAGTCCAGGAGAGAAATGTCGGCGTGCTTCACACGAACAGAAAAAGGAACAAGTCAGAGAGAAAGCAGCTTTGTCCAGTTATCTCTTAGGTCTGTCTATGTCATCAATGGTAGCTAGCAGCTTCTGTCTTGCCTTTTTGTTGATGTAGGTGCCCAGACAAATATTCACCAGATTGGTCAACTGCTTAGTGGAATATTCCTGGCAAACAAAAGCAGATCATGTTAGGGCAGAATAAAACATCAGACAGATAGAAAATTTTAAAATACACAGACATAGTGTGGATTTTACAACTGATGGAAGCATCAGTACACAGGAGAGATTTAAAGCTCTATTTTAGTCATGTCTGGATAGTTTTCATAGTTGAAGCAGAGGACAAAACTGTATTTTGCTACATGGTGGCTTATAATGTAAAATACTTTTAAAGTACTGGACAGAGTTCACAGAAAGTAACTCTATGAACATGTATATAAATCAATTTTTAATGTATTTTCCATTATTTGGGAGGCTTAGTGGGAAATACATATGCAAATGGTTAAGTTTTCAACACAAAAACTTATTTTTTAACAAACTGTGATAAATGTTGGTGATCTTTTTTTATTTTGACTTCCCATTTCCAATAGGCTTCTAAATGCTTCTGTCTGCAGAGTCTCCAAACAATTTTGATTTCAGTACATGATAAAAGAGGAAAAAATGTCAAAAATGTGAAGAAAAGAATTCTTAACACCTGTGGAAACACTATATTTTCCAGTATTGCCTTTATGTCTTAACACTATCCAAAACATAGCTTCCACCAATGTGTTTTAAAAAAGAGTTTTTCCCTGTAGGTCATCAAACCTCACAGCTCACAATCTCTCTTAGGGCTCCAGACAATACAAGAAAAATTCAATCAAAGACATATTTCTTTCCTCTATTTCTAGTGAGATTTAAAGTAATCCCAGAGCACAGATTTAAGTGCTTCAATTCAAAAGAATTTTTACTTCAAAAATGGGTATCGCCAATAGCATGTGACTATTACTTACACAAATCTGTTATAATTGTTAGTTCATGGTAGAGTGAAAGCATCTGAATGTTTTCAAAATACAAATATAGACTTAGCTCACAAGAAATGCTGATTAAGCATTATCAAGTGAAGAAAGGAAAGGCAGTGACTCTTCTCCATTGTGCCTTGCAACTTAGTTTAAGCAGTCTACTCCTAAAGGCAATACAAAACCTAACAGTGCAATCCCAAACCATAATTCTTGATGATCAAGTTGTGCACTTTGGTATATTCTGAACAACTCACAAATGCTTTCAATTTCCCTTTGCTCTAATTCTCTACACTTTTTGATACAATAGGCAGATGTGACTGGCTTAGTCATCCTCCCCATCGATGAGCTGTTGAACCAGCTCAAACACATACCAACCTCATATGATAAAAATGAACACATACATGCACACATACATTTATATTTATATTGCTTCCTATATGTTTTTTTATAATAAATGAAAATATACATATATATGCCTATATATTTATTTTTAACACATAGAAGGATTGATTATTTATAATTGATAGCATGTTTTTATCATCAAGGTGAATTTTCTCAATAGAGAGGAAAAGAATGCAAATTTAACTCTTACCCTATGTTCTTTTATCCAGGATTCCATGTCATTTTCTGTCAGGTAGTATGCTTTAATGTAGGTCTCCACAAATTCTTTATCTGGAATAGGCCTAATGTCTGTTAACTTTTCTAGTTTCATTAAGAACTGTTGAAAATCCAGTTGCATCAAGGCACGTCCTTCATTGCTGCACTTCTTTACATTGGCATAACTAAAAAGAGAAACAGTGGAAAGCAAAACTTAGAAGGAAATAAAAATTAATTTTGCTTCTCAAAGTTAACTTATTCTTTTGAACCTTGAGAAGGAGCAAAATTATAGTTTTAAGTCAAAAGCAGACAAGAACTTCTCTTAGGATGTCTGCTGAAGAGCTTTATTTGCATTACCATAACACATTTTAGCCCAGTCATCAAACAGAACCCTACTCTACCCAGTAATACTTAGAAAAATCATGCCCTCCTCTCCCAAAAGCCACAAAAATCCGACATTGAACAACTTACTATATATAAGTTAGAGGAAATTAAGCCAATGCTAATTAGCACACTGGACAGAGGTTTCAAGTGATCACAACCACTGGAGTCTGAAAGGTACCACAGCAGCTTTAGGAATGGTCAATGAGAGTTTGCTGAACCAAGTGGGAGCATCTAAGACACAAAGCTACTGCTTCAAAAACAGCCACAACAACCAGAGGATGAAATGTGGCAGGACTGGCTCACCTCTGTGAGAAGCTGATGATTTAATGAGAACAGATTGACAGCAAACCAGTCACAGGTTAGAGGAGACAGCATATGAGATTAAGGGCAGGGTAATACCAGCAAGGATCACAGTGGGGTGATAAGCAACAAACAAGGAAAATTATCTTTGCAGTTCTTCAAATGGATAAGGAACTGCATTTGCATTGATCAAAGGAAATGACACTGCAGTGCCCTTAAGAAAGCCAATTTCAACTGTGTACAGGGTCTGGGGCACAGTGACTTGGGAGACTTAATCCAGTTCATCCACTAGTTGCTCCCACAAGTGACAACTCTGTCTCACTCTTCCCCTCTACCAAATCTAAAACAAGCTCAGCTTTTCATGAAGTTGATCCTAACTATTATACACTCCCTAGATTATTAGGTTTCATGCAAAAGAGGCAGCAGAAATTGGGTACACAAAAAGGTCAGGTTAAGAATATGAAGAAATTTCACACTTAGAGTTGGGGTACACAGAAAGAATTTGCAAAATGCAGAAGTAACAGAGGCAAAAAGAGAGAGGAACAAGGCAAAAGTCTTCTGGAGATCCATAGAACACTAGCAGATTATTTTCAATAGGCTCAAGAAGCCAGCTGTGAAATAGGGGAGAACATAGAACTAGGAGATAGGGTAGGACAAAATTTAAAGAAAGGTATAGTTGACTGCTGTGGAGGTAATTCTTCGCTCAGTGAAGAGCCTGATGAAAGCAATTTCAGTTGACTGGATGAGAAACATCTTCATGGCTTTTAACTCCATACATTAATTGAATTCAGAGATAAAAGAAGTTACGAAGGTATTCAGAGAGTCGGCTATTCAGAATATTCAGAATACCTTCCTTCCCTTTCCACAGTGGGAAAAGAGCCTACAAGATATGTAAAAATAACAGAAATGGTCAAAAATAAGAAATTACAATCAAATATTCAGGAGAAGATTATAATGAATACTTTTTACACTCTCAGAAATGGTACAGGACAAATTATATCAGGAAAGTATTCCTACTCCAACCTGCTTAGGTGAAAGGTCAAAGTTTCATGGTAAGTCCCAAGCATGAACCTAAACTGCAGCAGGGAGGAAGACACATGAGTGATGATCTTCAGAGCTAAGGATTAAATGGTTCATGAACACTGAAGCCACAATAGATGAATGAGACGTGATGTAAGAAAAGAAAACAAGTTGAAAACAAACACAAAGGCTGAGATAGAAGAGGTTGATAGTGTCTGACAGTGTTATCCACTCAAAAGGTAAGGAGAATGGGGCAGAGCAGAGATAGACCTTTGTTTCACTTCCTTTTATTTTAGGCATGTTGAGTAGAAAATAAAATTTCAAAAAGGAAAGTTGGTTGTATATGTCATATGAAGGAATTGAGAAGCCAGAGACAAGTCATGGATGGATTTAGTTTAGTTACTGAACATGAAACTGATGTCTCTAGAGACTGCAAAAGGACAATGACATGGAAAAACAATGGGCATGAGATAAAAAAATGATAGCTTTATGGAAGCAGTGGAAGCTGATGATCCTCAACAGGCAACTAACACTTCAAGAAAGATGTTTTGTTGAGGTCCTAATTTAGAGCAGACAGCAGGAGAGTGGGATTGAAAGAAGTAAAATAGGTAGTAGGGAGTGAATAGGGTAAAGATAACCAGGAAAGAATTATGGAAACATATGTAGAAGGAGTGGAACACAGCACATATTCTATAATGCAGAAGTTCTTGTAAGAGCCCAATCATATGTAGCAGGGGGACAAAACTATAAAAATAAATGCAGGGGATGAAAAGTCTACAATGTTCAGGCAACAAAATTGAGTCCAAAAAGACTGGGACACTGATTACAAGAGCAAGGAATGAGCAAGGTATAGCTTCCTGACTAAGGTGCTTAAGCAAGCCAACTAAGACGTCTCTCTGCTCTTGATGAATTTGGAAAAATCATGTTCCATGGCTACTTTGAGAAAACTGATAGTGTTGATTACTCCATTTTTCTTCCTGGCAAAGATAAATGGCATCACCATGGAAGGACTGACTATTATATTTTAACTTCCTTCTTTGCTCTGCTGGGAAATGGTAATTTTCATATAGAAGTTTTCTTTGAAAGAGTACTGTATTTTCAAATGCTTCAGTAATACATTCAGTGTCATTCTTCAGCAGTATCTAGGAACAAGACCACCCTCTTTAGGCTTAATGCTGCACTGGACTGAGAAACTGCTAAGGAGTGTGTAAAGCACTGATAATTTTTGAGGTCCCCAAAAGCACATGAACTCACAAGGACACTATAAAATTAGAATGTTCAACTCTATAAAACGATTATCATTATAGACACATTTACCCAAAAGCAAGACTTTCATAAATACTTACCCTTCCACAAGAGTTCTATTGGCCAAGCGTATGCAGTGCTCCCAAAGGATGTTGGAGACTGGCAATGGAATACGGACTCTCTTCGACACATCATTCAACCTCCTGTTAAATTCTTCAAATTCCTAATAAAACATCAAAGATGTTTATTCTTTTAGGATAAAGTGGATCATACTCCATACATCCAACAACAGCAACAACTAATTAGAAATGCACATGAAAGAGAATAATGAAAAGTAAGAGCAAAGAAGCGAGGATTAATAGGCACAAACTGTAGACAACTCAATGTGTAAAGCAGAAAACATATCACTTTCTAGTATATCACTCACAACATTCTCAGTGATTTTTTAAAGCAACTGCTGCTCTGCTCCCCAGAGTTGTAGTTCTCTGTGAAAGTGACAGCTCTGAAATGAACCAAGTAGCTTATCCTTCAAATGTCATTTTCATTGCCTCACTCCCTAAACTCATATTTAACCTCTTTATGTCAAAATACAGCCACTGAAGAAAATCCAGCGATGATCTCTTTATCCCTCTAAATACCCATCCCACCACCTTTTAAAAATATTGTAACCACTTTTCATTCTTCAACCTTTCACAAGAGATAATTCCTCAGTGCTTTAGCAGAAGCTGAGAGAACCCATTGAAAGAGGCCAAATCTAACAGTTCAGGACAACTCTGCAGCAGTAAGTAACAATTCAGATTAAAGGAAGGTACCTATTTCCACATGAATCATCAATGGCCTGGATGGATTGCAGTTGACACTTTGAGTGAGAAACTAGTCATAACTGAATGCAATTACTGCTACAATGATTTTGTGACTTAAAGTGAAACAGAAGTCCTCTGTCAATGATTTATTATCACATAAAAAAGTATCAAATTACTTCAATATCAAGCAGACTGGTAATGAACTTTTCTGTATAACCAGCAAAAGTTGTTTGCAGTGCAGTCTTTTAAGACCATACCTGCCCAACAGAGATTTTATTTCCAAGGTTGTAAATCTAGGGTTTTTTTCCTTTTTTCTTACATCCCCTCTCAAAAATTCAGTAAGTGAAGAAAATCAGAAGAGAACCTCAGTAACCAACTGGCATTTAACACTAATTTTCTGAAAAATAAATTTGGCAAGATGCAGGATACCACAGTGTTATGCTTTAACTGGCATACAACTCATTCTTCTGAAGATGAAGATGCCTAATGCTCCATAATCTATTTCATCAACAATCCTCTTTCCCCACTTTATCTGTTTCCAACATACTATGACTGAATACAGACCTTTGTATATGTGCACACGGCTGAAAGTAGTTGATTATTACTTTAAACATCTTGCTCATAACTGATGTTCCTGGAGTCCCAGTGTACACAGAAAATCACTTATTGCTTAGCAGTTAGTTAAAAGCTTTTGTACCAACTAGTACTAGCTATAGAATAGAGAGACAAAACTGGTTTTAAATGGTATTAGGTTGATTGTGCTGAAGCAAAATTCATCAGCAGTTGCATACTCACAGAAGGAAAAAGTTTTGCCTCAGAGTTCAATTATCTTAAGCACAAACCGACATAAAAAAGTCACGGCAGCATAAACAAGGATAATCTCAAAGATTCCATCAAATTCAGTGCAATGATATATCCTCTGTCAAATTCTTTCTTCTTTGCCTTGATTTTTTTAGCAGAGAAGAGCTACAAAGTATGAAGGTGTTATCCAAACTGCTATTCCACACAGTTGTGTAGTTTTTTCTGTGATTCACACTTCACACATTTTTAAAATAAAATTTTCAGTTTCTCTAAAAAGAATTAGTAATTAATATAGTATAATTAATTAGCATAATTTTAACACTGCCAGAACTTCCCTCTGAAGACCTTCAGAAACATTATTTAAGCATATATAAAAGGATGAGAAAGGGCTTGTCCCAAGATCTAGTTCTGTATGCCATAAGACATGGCAATTGTTAAATGACATCTACTGAATGCAACTGACAAGTTGAGTGAATAACTTCCCTTTAGCTTCCTTTTCAAATGTGAACTTCTAAACATAGCAACTTCAATTAGATACTGCATGATAATTATTGGTGCTGATTTGACCTACAGCTCCTATGACACATCTCAAAGACAATCAGCAAAATTATCCAGAAAAGCAAATAGTGGTTTGGAGGTTTTTTTTAAAATGCTGTTTCTGGCCACTAAATTTCCCTCAGTGTTACTCTGTTTACATTTCTCTACCATTCAAGACTATGACATGAGACTCATTAAACTGCTTTGGCCACTTTCACACACCATGTAGTCACAATAATCATCACTGAAAGCAATGCATTAGAAGCAAGAATAATGACACTTCTGGACAGACCTCATAGTAATTTCCCCTTTGTCAGGATATGTATTGTCCTAGTCATGCCACTTTAACAGTTTCAATGAAGTATTACAGCGATTTAGTGCTTATATAAACTCTAGCACACCATTTCCCATAAACTATTCACCTTTAAAAGAGCATCTACGTATACATTGTGCTGTGACATGATTTCCTTCACATCCCATTTCACATTAGCCATGAGAAGAAGCATTTGTTCATAGTCAATGGCTTTAGCAGCAACAATCCAATAAACTGGTTTACGCAGTTCGCTGGCAGTTGACACTGTCTGAAATAGAAAACAAATACAATTCACCTCAGTAAATATTTGGCCTGTAGGAGCAATATATAACTATGATGTACAAGTATTTGCACCATAATGTACAAGTTTCAAATCTTCTATATGAAAATCAGCTGTGAATTACACAATTCTGACCTGAGAATAGAACTGCTGAAGAAAAGGCTTCTTGGCAGCTGGCATCACTGCATCAAGATGAGGCTGAAGAAATTCAAATTGCTCAGCCAGAAATACCCTGTGAAAGCAAAAAAAATTTACTGTGAACTAAGTGCAACATTTGGCATGTCTCTTTACAATTTTACTCTACAGTTGACATATCTGGCAATAACAATAGCAACCTTGGAAAATTTAGTCCCAGGAAAAAGCTTATCAGTTGCGTGCCAGCATATCAACTAGCATTGTCAATTCTGACAATTTTAAAATGTATTTGCAAACAAGAAAATACTTGAATAAAGATACCAAGGCTTGAATATCAAAAATTCATATTTCCATTTTACTGAGGATACACTGCAAAAGTCTGAGCCAAGGTCTAGTAAAGTCAGTGACCAAAAGTCACACAATTTCCATTGCAGGACAGTTAACATCAATATTAATAAATCCATCCCAGAATTTCAAAATAAAATTCCCAATTAATTTTATACTAGTGAATCTATAAAATATCATTTATTCTCAGGGGTATAATTTGTTAATAACAATGCAACAGAAAATATATTTCTAAGTAAGCATAAATTTTAAAAAATATTTTAAAATTAACTCCTAATCTTTAAGTATCATCTCATGTGAGGAAAAAATAATTCCTATGTGACTCTTACTATTATTCTTATCAAATAAAAATTGTTTTGCAACATTTCCATTAATTGGTTACAATCTCTTTTTCTCCTGTGGTGTGACATAGGTACAACTCCCACCCATTGCAAAGAACATGGTAATTCAAGCCAAACTGATATGAACCAAGCAGTTCTGAGTCAAATATTTAATGTAAGGTGAAAATGAACCTTACAGATTAAATATTCCCATTAACCTCTTTGAAATTAAACTTTTTTTGTGTTAGACTTGGCCATGTATTGTCACAGATTACTGGATCATCTGCAGTAAAATTTCATTTCTTGTGTTCGCATGTTGCTAGACCAAAGAATTAGAGTCCAGTACCTTTACTAAAGAAATTACAGTAATTTCACGACTACAAGGCGCACCCTTTTGACTAAAATTTTCACCCGAACCCAGAAGTGCACCTTACAGACCAGTGAGCCTTATATGATGTACAAAGCTGCGACATTTGCCATCCCAGAAGTGTGAGCCGTGAGCCGTGGGGGGAGCCAGCAATGCCACGGCAGCCGGGTGGAGGCGGGCCCGGGGGCCTGCGGCACCCCCCCCGCCGGGTACAGGCAGACCCAGGGGCCAATGGCTGCCAGGTTGAGGCAGGGCCTCAGCCAGCGACCACGCCAGGGGAGCTGGAGGCGGAGCCTCTCTGCAAAAAAAAGTGCAGCCTATAGTCCGGTGCGCCTTATATGATCTACAAAGTTGCGAATTTTGCCGTCTCCCGGGGGGTGCGCCTTATTGTCCGGTGCGCCTTATGGTCGTGAAATTACTGTACCTTTATCGGTAATATTTAAAATCACACTGAGAGGTAAGAACTTTTGACCTGTCAAGATGGCTTTGGATTGTAACCAGTTTCTTAAACAATCAATAGCTTTTTACAGTGATCACAAATACAGTGTGTACAGTAAACAACCTACAAGGATTCTGTGGCCACCACTCTCTCTGCCAAACCATACAGAGAATTGCCAGATGTCAAAACTACGAGATGACTGAGATGTGGGCTTGGCACCTTCTCTTTTCTCTCTTCTGCAGCTGTGAGAGTTCCTGAAGGATCAGCAGACACCTCCTGAAACAAAGAATTAAACAAATTAAACCCCACAAAACCAGCAAGGATGGCTCCAGCTAAACAGTTTCAGTTGCCAGATAAGATGAAGGAATGTTTCAGATTCTAAGGTACAATTTAAATCAAGCCTATTCCTATTAGAACAGTATAGTGAAATGAGTGAAAAAAATCTTATCATGTAAATCAGTAGACAAGAAAAAAAAATTAAAATAAGAAGGCAGTGAACAATCTTCTCACTACACCTCAACACCCAAACAGGCTTCAGCCTTTTGGGAGACTGACTTCTCATCCTTGGAGACAGTTACCTTCAATCTGACAGCAAACAAATACAGACATATCAAAGGAATGTTATTTCTGCATGGGCTTTACTGCTTATATGAGCTGTGGTTAACTTAGGTAAAAAACAACTGATGTTCTCATCCACAGAATCACTAGATTGGAAGAGACCTTTAAGATCATCGAGTCCAACCCATACCCTAACACCTTAACTAAACCATTCCATGCAGACATCTACCCTGCAGATATTTTGATGCTAGAAAACAAGGAAATATTCACAGCAAAGGAATAGAATCTGTAGTGAGAAACAGGTTATACCAGTGCCTTGTTCCAAAATTAAAGGAAAAAAATAGAGGAAAAATTCTGTCCCCATATTTAAGGAATCTAAGTGTGAACGACGGCAATCTCTTTTATGGTCTGAGATCACTCACCACACAGTAGTGGTGGTTTGAGAGTTATTTTCCAGCCTGAGCACCGAAGGAAGAGTCAGAAGGCGTTTTCTGAGGTTTCCAAGGTTGTTTATTCTTTCTTATCTAAGGAATTTTCTCTCTGACTTACAGCAGTTCATCCTGCATCTCGTTCAAGGCTTTCTGCCTGCCCTCCTGGGCAGGACTTATCTTTTATACTATAATTTAAGCATACATTGTTTATAATTAATCTCCGATACATGACATATACATTGCATTGTCCAGTTTTCCCTTAAACCAATCCTGGATTGGCATCCTAACCCAAAAGATGGATGACATGAAGAAGAAGAAAGAAAGACATACCACGCCCTAATTCCTCCATCTTGTGTTCAGACCCCTAATATAAACAATTTTAAAACGTCACTTTTCTACCTTTTAATACTCTAATTTATACTCTACTTATATTTTGCAACTTTGTAATTCTTTATATAAAGATGGTAATTTCACCCAGGGACTTAAATCAAACTCACAGGGGTTTTGGGCACCTTGCTAAGGCATCTGAGCCCCCTGCCCAGGTTCCGGGGAAGCCAGGGGAATATCCTGCGTTCCCACATCTAAGTACAGGGTACAGCTAGAGGAGGAATCATGAAGGAAGAAATTCCCAGAGCAGGTGTACAAAGGGACACCCTCTGAAGCCTGGCTATTTCACAGGCTTCTGAGGGTTTTGGGGTATGAAAATATGAAAACATAAAGGCAGTTCTGGCAGGTTTGGATTAATTATTCATACCATGCTTATACACAGGCCACAGGAAGATGAGAAACGCTACAAAGTAAAGGTAATACAGCACCCAGAAGAGGTGAGAAGACAGGCAGGATATGGCACTGATTTTAGTAAGAATCTTTCAAAACCCTGGGGATAGAAACCCTGATCAGAGTGTACAGTCTACAGATACTACAACATATCAGCCTGTATGTATGGAATGAAAATAAATAACAGTAATACAGTGACAAAGTAGTGGGAAAAGTAACTTTTACCAAAGTAAAGTAAGTTGTCCAACACAGCTGCTGTAAACAGCGTAGCAACAACCAACCAATATGACAACAATAATGCTTAAACATAACATTTATGTTTGGACTCAAAAAACCAAATTAGTCTAATTCTGAAATTGCCATTAAAAAAGGAAAAAAGATAAACATAACGGAAAAAAGCAGCTTTCAAGTTTGTGAAGTGTTTCTTTGTTTCAACTAGGGATAGAAATAACAAGAGAAGAAATCACAGTGAAGTAACTAAGGAAGGAGGAAGGAAAATGGATTCAAGCTAACCACAACAGTAGTCACTAATTTCTTCTGGGCTTTACAGTCAAGAACAACTGTGAGACCTGAAACAGAGTATTTGCTATTCAAACAGGTTCTGTTCAGACACTTTAGCTTAAGGAGGAGAGCAGTGAGCACCTGAAACACTGGTGAAAATTAGAAGTGGTGTCACTCATTCTATATGTCAGGATTGAGACAAAGAGAAATATTTCATTGCAAACCCTCAAACAGAGCTAAGAGAAAAAGTACCGCACATATGATCAGGTGAAAAGTGGAAAACCAACAGGGCAGTTATTCTCACAGCAACATATCTGACAGTCCCATCATGGTTGTGTTGCAGCAATTAAAGGTAGGGCAGGTGAAAATTGATTATGTCAAAATGTGTAAGGACCTGGTGAGAATTTAAGTGATACAGGCCAAGCAGAAAGATCAAAACTTCGCTGCTATAGACAAAGCAGCACCAGAATGTGCTTACTGCTTGGATGGATGCCAAACTAAAAGTGACATTAAGAATATAAGACAACTGAGATGATAATAGTGCCCAAGCTGTTAAAAGGGGTTTGAGGTGTGGAGGAACAAAAATTCACAAGTTCCACATTAACTCTCTCAGATTTTATTTGGCAGTTTCCTCCTGTGGTGTGACAGCCCAAGGCAATAGGAGGTGGATTTGCTAAATCAGAAAGGTTCTTTCAGTTCTGCATCTCCAGAGATGTCAAACACAAACAGAAATGGGCTACAGCAGATGGAACAATGCACAGTCTCGGAAAGCAGAGTTCTCACTAACAAGGGTGAGGAAGTACCTTCAGACTTAGAAAAAAATATTATAATAAGGTTACAGACATAAAAAGCCAATAAAGCAGGGAAGCTTGATGGTTCCCCACAGAAATTCTGACATTAAAAACAAGGTTTGCTGACTGAGAAACTCCATTAACACATCATTTGTAACACCAAAAGATCTCACAGAAATACACCAAAGTGCAGAAGATAAAACTTCTAAAAGAAGCTTATGGCAAATGTGATCAGATGCAGTTGCACTGAGCACAGGAACAATTATGAAGCCTAGCTATAATGTTATGTAATTTGAAAAATTAACTTTCCTTGCTCTGATCTGTGTTCACATTCAGCCAGATAAATCTGGAATTAAACTGACTAGATGCTTCACAATACTATGAAGCTTGCATTCTGCTGAGTAAGTAAGTAAGTACGCCAAAAGGCCTGGATACTTGCTTTCAGAGAGCTCTAAGGTACTTCTTGAGCACATCCACATGTTTACTACAGATAGACGATGACATCTAACCATCTACCCAAAATAATCAATTCTCTAAAAACATTAATTAAGGCAAAGACAATATCGATTAATTATTAAAATTCCCTCTTTATCTGCCAGCTCTGATACTTTTTTCACTTCATTCCATTCTCAAAAACCCAGATCAAAGGCAAAAAACCAAAACAAACGAACAAATTTTTTTAAAAATGAGTTTTGAAGTGATTACACAGGCCAAAAGTAGCCAAACCCACAGGTCACCAAACAATGCTGCATCCTTAGGAGAGACAATGAGTGACAGAGCTGGGGGAAGAGTATCAGCAGCAAACATGTAAGAAGCTTTCTTTCTTTCTTTCAAAGACCAGTTACAAATTATGTAAAAACCCAAATATTATGAAGACTTTATTTTGTATTTATCTCACTTCAAAGTTGCCTGCCACTTCAGACACATTTCAAACCTTTTTTTTCTTCCTTTTTGCTTCCCATGAATGTAAGCAACATCTTTTAAATGCCAAAATTGTGTTGCATCTGAAGAACACAAAAGGTACATGAGAACTGGCTAAGTCAAAGATATGCTACTTCAACTAGGGAGTCAAACTCTGTTTCAAGTATCATGGCCAAGCAGCATGAGCATTTCATTCTCCTAATTTGTTCTACAAAGCAGGCACTGCAAAAGCATGCTGATAGCAGAAACCAAACAGCCAGTGCGCCAATACCCCAAAGAAGCACAGGATCACTCTGAAAGGGCATCAGTGATGCATGGCTTTTTTCCTCCTGCCTTCATTAACAGAAATGACCAAATGACTGAAAGCAGCAAATAAAGGGGCAAAACACACAGGCTGAAACAGGAGAAAGGGCTACAGGCTATTTAAAGAAATCAGATGTTTTTCAGTGCACTGGACTTGTTAAAGTTAACCTTTTCAGTAATGAAGAAAATCTGCAAGAAAATGTCTGTTGCCAGAGATTCCCTTTGTGTGCCATAGCAAACAGAGTCCTGTAAAACTGCCAACCTCAAGAGGAAGGAGAGGAGTAGAAGCCAGAAAATTAATTAGCAGCCCGCCGAACTTTAATTTCAAGAAATGTCAAGTTACACTGGAACATATTGTAGCACCCAGCATTAAGCACACAGAGAGCAATGCTAAAGCAGAATAAACTTGCTTAACTCCTCCCTGTATCAGAGTAGCAGGTCTTGCTGATCCAGCAGAATTGGGATACATCAAAGACATTATCACAGCCCACACAACATACTTGTAAGAAAACTACACAAATATATTTGATAAAATAATTTCAAGGTATACATGGAACTGATGCAAACTACAAGATGCTCTTCTCCTTCCTTGCCAAAAAAGAAAAAATCCAAAGTGTTGAAAAATTTTAAAACCATATTAAAAGCACCAGACTTATCTGAACAATACCCAAATGAGCTGTAGCAGGCACAGCAGGTCAGGTTAACCAGTATTGCCTGCAGACACCTTAGAGCAGGTCTTACCTATTAAATTTTCTCTAGTCTTAGCTTAATTTCATCATACTGTTACATGAAAAGAACTATGTTTTCTAATGCTATACATGATAGGCATACCCAACTAGCAACTATTTTTAAAAGCTACTTTGCTATAAAGACCTGAAAATATCAGGATGAAGTGTTAAAGCAGGCTTATGACTGCTTTGCCTATTTAAAGATTGCTAATAACAGTAGTATCAACCTCAGTGTATGCTCTGGGAAGTATCTTTGCAAGATACCTATAGTTGAATTAAAATTCATCTGGAACATGTTTTTACAACCAAAAAGGTATGTATTGGCAAATAACAGGTATCAGATGAATGGGAGCGTGATATTGTTTAATTGTGGAGTATTTCACTTTATCATTTAATTGTTTACTCCCAAGAAGAAAATTTTTAATAAACAAGTAGAAAAATAAAACCTCTCCTTCAATCTCTTCCTCTAAAAATGTTATCTCTTAAAAAAGGATATTTGCATTTCAAGTCTGCCTGAACCCAGTGGCAAGCCTCTGCTAAGCTTTCCATCTCAATGAGAAGAGGAGAGTATAAACTAATTACCTAATTCAGAAGTATAAACTATATAAGCTAATTATCTAAGTTTAAAAATTTACATTCAATTTGGAAGAGAGACATTTTTACAGGGCTAGTTTCGTTGTGAGAACAGAAACACTTTCATTTCAGTTATCCAAAAGAATTTATGACTGAAGCAGATTATCTGTCAGTTATGGTGAAATAGTTGACAGTTAATTACAGTCATCCACCTCCACTAACTTTAAACAAAAACCAGTAAACTCCGCAACCTGTCTCCAGCACATGAAGTTCTGCAGATCACACTCACAACCAATAATCTTTTAAAACTGCTCTTTTTCTGGCCTAGCACTTTTTGCACAAGATTTGAGTTTTAGAATTGTTTTGATTTAATATACATACACAATAGCAAAAATTTTTGGTTTGATTTTGCAATAACTCTAAATGTTACTGAAGAAATCCTGATGTTAAAGGAGTACGGTAATTTCATGATTACAAGCCGTACTGTTTTGACTAAAATTTTGCTCCCACCCTGGAAATGCGGCTAACACTCAGGAGCGGCTAATATATGAACAGTTTTCTGACATTTCCAACCCTGGAAGTGCAAACCGAGGTGCTGAGTCGAGCACCTGCCAGTAAAACCCGGGATCTGCGCAATTGTTACAAATTACTCTGTTCGCGGCGGGTGGAGCCCGGTTCCGTGCTGGCAGCACGGGGCGGGGAAGGCGGGGGACTCCCTCCTTCAGGCAGCACAGCCCGGGGGGAGCCAGGGGGCTCCCTTCCCCTCCTGCTACTGCCACTGTGGGTGCCAGCGGGCTACATCCCCGCCTCCCACCACTGCCATGGGTGCCGGCGGGCTCCATGCCCCCCTGCCACCGCGGTGCAGCGCCGGGCCGGGGTGAGCAAGCCCAGTGGCGGCTGGCCCCGAGCGGCCTCGCCAAGCGGCAGCGCCGAGCTGGGCCACCTGACCCCGTCGGCAGCCCCAAGCCCTCACTGCCCAAGCCGAGTCAGTAAACCCCGCCATCCCGTGATTCTGTTACTATTTGGCAACTTTGTTGCACATGGGTCCTCGCTGCGAACGACAGATTGGCTTATAATTGGGTGCAGCTTGTGTATGGACAAAGAACAAAATGTTTGCCAACACCCGGAGATGCGGCTTATAGTCAGTGCGGCTTGTAATCATGAAATTACTGTAAGTTGTGTTCAAAAAGCATGGACAAAACTGTACTATCTGAAAGTGTTGTGGAAGTAGAACAGCCTAAAGCAGCTGTGACATACCAACATTTTTACCAAGAACTTGACGGACAAGGAAAAGCAGACTAATCCCAAATGTTTACATAAAACAGGATAGCTCTAACATCCATCTCTGTTTATAAAACTGTAAATCTCAGCTTCTGTAATATCACAAGCATTGACTACAAGAAAAACTGATCAAAGAAAGCATAACTTCATCATGTATTCAAGAGCTGTCTGAAAATAGTTCAACTAACTCTAAGTAGATGCTTAATATACAATAATTTTTTATCACAAGAAATCTACTGAAAGCAATCAATTAGGCTTTTTGTCTCCCCTTTGAGCTTAAACTCCCTAATTATTCTTGAAACTGAATGCTGAAAATTATAGGTAGGGCCAATTGCAAATGCACATTGCTTTCAAGGTAAAAGTATTTCTTGAATATGTTGTAAACATGTTAAGGTTTTAAAACAGTATTTTACAATACTCCTACTAGGTGTTAAGTTACAAGATTAATATTTTCTTGCTGAGAGGCACAAAATTTACCAAGAAGGTAATCTTGCCTCAACCCTCAATAAAGTAAATCAAACCTAAACAATGTAAGCTACTATGATGATCGCCACTCTACAGCCTTTAAGAAAGCCGATCTTTAAAAACCAAACTACAAATCGTCTTGACAAACCATGCTATTAATTTTCTATTATTTATAATCTTTTTCATGCAAGTGGCAACTTTATGGAATGACTGAAGAGCCAGAAACTCCACAGAAAAGCACATGCACCAGCAGCATTAGAACCTGAACCACTACCTTGCAAAAAAAAACCATATAAGTTGGTCTGGTCTGCTCATACACATTTTAACTGCAGCACTTTCTTGTACAAAGAAATTTTCTCAAGAAGAGCTGCTGCTGATTCCCAGTGCTCAGCTGTGACTCTAAGGACACTTGCACTCCTCTGGAAAAAGCCCATTTTTGGTGCCCAGCCAGAAGAGTCTGAAGTGACAAAAATGAAATGCCCCAGAGAGTGCTTAAAGAGAGGCCAAGCAATTGCCAAAACCCAGAAAATATATCCAATTAAATAAGCTCAACAACTTCAGTAAATTATTCCAGTCTACTTGGTAATACAGTCAAGTAAACAAAGAAAAGCTGTATGAAGAACTCTAAATGAATAATGTGAGGAAGGAAAACACCTGTGGAAGTTCTAGCATGTCAAACTCATCATGTCAGAACTTTGTATACACAGAGTTCTCTTCCCTTGACAAGCAAATCATACAACACCTTAAAAATTGTCACTATGTACACTTAGAAATCTCTTTTAAAGAGAGGAAAGAGAAAATCCACAAACCGTTTTATTTCTTTTTCTTCAGGCTTTTTTTTCCTTTCCTTTTAAGCACCAGGAGACCAAGCATGGATTAGAAATGTCGCACAAGGTATCTTCAGCCAAATAAAACCTCACCAAGCATCACAGCTGCTATTTCACTGAGGACCTTAGCTATGCCCTTTAGGAGCTGCTTGGCACAGCCATGTCAGGCAAACAATTCCACAGCCAAGACTCTCCAGAGCTTGCCACTAATATTTTGCCAAACCATATGTGACAGTGAACCCATCCACACTATGGAATGCAGGCCTGTGATGTGACATTTTAATTAAAACCAAAGTATTTGTTTCCAGCACTGGGACTAATGCAACTGAATTGTACCATTCCACAGGATAAAAGAGTCAAAGCCAAAATGGGATGGGAAGTCAGACATGAAGAAAAAGATTATTCCTACCAATCTTTATCTTATTTGTACATCTGAATAATCTACATTTTCCATCTCTGTATCATCAATCTCTAAACTGACTCTGCCAAAAGACACATACTTTCTGGGGAAGGAGTCCAAAAGCCAAAGACAGATTCTAAAATACACTGACCCATACTCACCTATATCAGTAATTCCTTCCATCTACTGTTCTATACATTGCATTGCAATGCTTAGATACTTTACTACAGTGATTTATGTTCTACTGCTGTAAGACACAGTAACTTTAAGAAACTTCTAAATTTTAGTTTTGCTTGAGCAAACCTGTTTGCAATGAATTATTTATGAGTATTCCATGGTTATTTGCCCCCCAAATCTCTTTTTGCAGGAATGTCACTCAAAGCAGCTATTTATATACACAGGATATTCACAAACAAGATCTAGGTAACAGTAGTATCTCCATTACATTACATTTTGTGAAGATGAGAAAGCTGCTTAAAAACAGAAAAAGCAAGGAATCAGAAGTATTTTCCTTCCAAAGCACTAATTATTCCTACCAAAGCACACAACAAACTGATTGATGCCTTGTACCTAGCAGCTTAAAGCTCTCAGTGAACTGATATGGACATCATTATTGTGTAAAAACACATTCCTGTTAGAAATTACAAACACAAGACATAATGTGTGTAGCTACCTCTACATACTGACTTGGAAACTGTCAGCAAAGAGATACAAGCAACTCAAAAAAGGGGCTAGTTTTGATCTATCTAGCCTAATCTAAACCACATCTCAGTGAGGCTGGAAGAACAGCACTTCTTCATCCCCTTTTCAGTCTTCTCTTTCTGTGTTTTCTTTTAAAAACAATCTGCTTATATGAATGATTAGAGTGTTTGTAGAGTGCTACTTTTGGAGGATCTAGAAGTAACAACTTAATTAAATTACAGTAATTTCACGAATACAAGCCGCACGGAGTATAAGCCGCATATCCGGTGTGTTGGCAACATTGATGTCTTTGTTAATAGATAAGCCGCACCCGGAATATTAGCCGCACTTTAGTTCGCAGCGAACTTTCACAAAGTCGTCATTTAGTAACACAATCGCAGGATTGCCGGGGCTTACTGGCTTACTGCCGACCTCGGAAACATTGTTTCCAAGCGAAAAAAGACACACCCTTTATTTACAAGCCGAAAAAGACAGGAACAATAGTGTGGTCATTTTGCGAGCATTCCCAATGGATCCGCGTTGCCTTTAAACAGCCGCTCAGCCGCGCGGGCAGGCAGCTGAGCTCCGAGCGGAGCCACATCTCCGTGCTGGCACAGGAGCGGCCGTTGTAGCCCTCGCAGCCCGGCGGGGGGAGCGGCCGGTGTAGCCCTCGCAGCCCGGCGGGGGGAGCGGCTGTTGTAGCCCTCGCAGCCCAGCGGGGGGAGCGGCCGTTGTAGCCCTCGCAGCCCCGCGGGGGGAGCGGCCGTTGTAGCCCTCTCCCTGCGAGCCGAGTGGCCGTTCTACCCCTCTCCCTGCGGGGAGAGAGGCTCCCCCAGCCCTCTCCCTGCGAGCCCAGCCAGCCCCGTAGCCGCACAAGACTGAAAACACTTTAAAAAGTACAGAGAAATATCACACACTTTTATCGAACTGCCGAGGTAACTCACCCCGATAACAACCCCCGCCCCTCAGTAATGCCGCCATCCACAGGCAGGCAATAAGCTGTTCTCTGATTGGTTCATTGTCGGAACAACGGGAAACCATGGATTTCAGACTGTTTTGGCTCGGGACTGGACCAGCATGATACTAGGTAAGGGCAGATATCACATTTTTGTCCATAGATTAGCCGCATCGGAATATTGGCTGCATTTCCGGGTTTCCACCAAAATTTTAGTCTTCTTGCTGCGGCTTGTATTCGTGAAATTACTGTATTAACTCTGAAGCTGCTGCATAGCAGAAATCTGTATGAAAGCTATTTTGTGCTAGATGTGCAAAGACCAGACTATGAAGTTCAGACACACATATGAAGTTTAGTACAGTGTAGTCAAATAAATCTTTGAAAGTCATACTGTTCTCTTAACTCTCAGAAATTAAACTGGACCCTAAACTACTTTAAAAGAAATATTCACAGTGCTTTTATTTTTTATACTTTTGATTTAGCCTAGAGGTATTTCTTTAAGGCAAAGACAAAGAGGTTACATACAGGAAACGGCCTACTCAATCACTGTAAGCTGTCAGCACACTTCCACACAACTTACTACAAGAAAGGTGTACTAATTGGTAGGTATCTTTTTTTTTTATTTTTAACTAAGTCCATTTATTTACCAAAAGAAATATCAGAACATACTTAAACCAGTATCTGTATTAGCAGTACAGAGTTTAAAACGAGGCATAATTAAATTGCATTATTATTAAACTTATAACAGTTTGAGATTGGAAGCATATCTAAAGACTAATGTTTTAAGAACCTGCTTGCTCAATTTTAGAGTTACAATAAATTCACGAATACAAGCCGCACTGAGTATAAGCCGCATCTCTGGGTGTTGGCAAATATTTCGGTTTTTGTCCATAGATAAGCCGCACCCGAATATAAGCCGCTTTGTCATTCGCAGCGAGGACCCGCGTGCAATTAGTAACAGAACCGCGGGAGGGCGGGGTTTACTGGCTGAGCTAAGGCTATGCAGGCTCGGCCCGCTAGGGGCCGCTGACGGGGCCAGGTGGTCCAGCACGGTGCTGCAGCTCGGGGCCGGCCGCCGCTGCCTCTGGGCTCGGTCACCCCGGGTTGGCGCTGCCCCGCGGTGGCAGGCAGGGACGGAGCTTCCCCTGCTCCTACGGCAGCGGCGGCGGGCGGGGACGGAGCTTTCCCGCGCCCGTGGTGCCGGCGGCGGGCAGGGACGGAGTTTCCCCGCTCCTGCCGCGGCGGCGGCGGGCGGGGACAAAGCACCCCGTCGGCTCCCCGAGCCGCGGCAATGGCTGCGCGCGGCTCCCGTCGGCTCCCCGGGCCACAGCAATGGCTTGTGTGGGGCTCCTGTCGGCTCCCCGGGCCGCAGCAATGGCGGCGCGCGCTTCCCCCCCCTCCCTGGGCCGCAGCAATGGCTGCGCGGGGCTCCTGTCGGCTCCCCGGGCCGCAGCAATGGCGGCGCGGGCTTCCCCCCGCCTCCCCGGGCCGCAGCAATGGCGGCGCGGGCTTCCCCCCGCCTCCCCGGGCCGCAGCAATGGCGGCGCGGGCTTCCCCCCCCCCTCCCCGGGCCGCAGCAATGGCGGCGCGGGCTTCCCCCCCCCTCCCCGGGCCGCGGTAGGGGCGGCCCGGGTCCCCCCTCTCCTCCCCGGGCTGCGGCAATGGCGGCGCCGGGCCCCCCCCCGTCTCTCCCCTGGGCTGTGGTAGAGGAGGAAAGAGAGCTCTCCCGCCTCTCTCCCCGCCCCCCGTGCTGCCTACAGGGAGCCAGGCTCCACCCGCGGTGCAACAAAGTAGCGATTTGTAACAATCGCAAAATGCCGACTTTGCAGCTGCTCGGCTCAGCACTCTGGCAGGCACTTCTGAGGTTGTATTAGCCGCTCCTGATTATTAGCCGCATTTCCGGTTTAGGAGCAAAATCTTAGTCAAATTGGTGCGGCTTGTATTCGTGAAATTACTGTAAGTCCTTTTATCATTGTCTTAATAAAGTTATTCATCACTGTCATTTTGATTAGATCATACAGAACATCCATTTTTTAAGAAAAGTTAAAATTTAAAATGTTTTTGTATCCCAATTACAACCAGCAGGAGCACATTTCCTACCAACTGAAGTGGTTTGATCACTGTTTATTGTTTAGGGGGTTTTTTTACTATAATGTGGTTTATCATTTATCATTGTAGGAGAGACATATTGACAATGAATAATATGCATCACAGCTGAGATGCCACATTATTGCCTTGCAAAGAGGTTAACAGGACTGAACACATGTTTGCATCTCAGCTACTTCCCAATCACTGTCTAAGACATTCATCTAAACTGCAGGAGGACTTGCTGCAGTTTATAAAGTACAGTTGGTTTTGCTATGAAGTATTAGACTGCAAAAAACAGTGGAGTAATTCAGCTATAGTTGAATACTGCTCGGAGGGAACAAGGACCTCCAGCAGAAGCAGAAGGCACATGATGCATGAGAAAGGGTGGAGGGAAGAGTAGAGGAAGTGTTTCAAATTGCTGCAGCCTTTTGCACACTGGCCACAAGTCAGAAATTTGACTTAGTCTCTCTGTGGTCGAAATGAAAACCAGGATAGTATTTCTTTTTCAAGTATGGTCAGTATACTGTAAGCACAGTCTATATTACAGGACAGAAACTTCTTGCACTGTAATAATGGGAAAATAGAGCAGTTCCATAAGGAGTTTCAGGGAATCCCTCCAATTAACCTCCATACTCTTCATACTGAACATGCTACAAAAATGCCAGAAAAAGCATTTAGTGCTTTAATTTGCTAGAAGTGGAACTCCCATTTCACATTGCTTTTTTTTTTCACAAAGGAAACTTAAAATTCAGCTGAATAACAATAAAAGTAGTATTCTTAAAAAAAAAAAACCCCAAAAACAAAACAAACAAAAAAAACACCCAAAAAAACCCGTTAAGTGGTATAAACCAGATAGCATTAATTCAATCCAAAACAGAAAATACCAGAATTCTGCACAAAGCTGGAGGGGATGGCCACTCAACCCTCCAGTCATCACTCTAACTCCTGACAATAAATTTGAGTAAAGAGGTCTTCAGCCAGTGATATTTAAAGAAAAAGGAATTGAGAAAGTCCAAGAAGAAAGCTAGAAATAATCCAGTCTAAATTACTGAAGAGTCTTGATACAGATCATGTAGTTCAACCTTCACAGACACTGACAGATTTGTGAAATTATTCTGATCTACATGCAAGTCTGGCCGAGTTTTGGTCATAGACTCAGAATTGTCAGATTCAGATTCAGACTATCTTTATGGAAATAAAATATTGATGCTGCCATCAGGAATTGAAATGCGACAGAAATGAAGTTCTTAGTAAAGTCACCATGGATAGAAGACAAGGCAACAACCTTAAAATCCCAACAGGCAATGGGACTGAATGCCACAACACAAACATGAATACTTTCAGAAGTAAATTTACAAAAATTTAAAATAAGGTCAAATAATCCCTTCAGCAGTTCAGAACTATCCATACAGTCTCGAGAAATACTCTTTTTATGACACAATAAAAATGAACCTTGACTTTCACAATCTCTTAAAAATAAGCAAACAACAAACAAAACTATCCAGAATACTTTTACTTCCTCATAAATCAAAAAGTGAAAAATTTCCATTTACAGTATAGGACTGGCGTAAGTTCATAAGATATTAACAAACCTCATGGAATGTCCAAGTTAATAGTATTTAGCTAAGATTTCTTTCTTCTTTCAAATCTTACATTCAACATAGCTATTAATTTCAATTGGCAATAACGTTATCTGTTACAGTACTATTAATGACTGAGGAAAAAAAACAAACTGCTGTTATTTTCCATTTCACTCCTAGATTTTTTTTTTAAATTATTTTAACTGCTAAAAAAATGAAGTTGGTAAAGCACTGTTAGAAACCATCACTACAGCAAAAATTTTTAAATTTATTACATAACTTGCCATTTTTCCATAATCACTGATTCATTTGCAAGTACTTCCTAGAATTTCTTTGTGCATGCACTGCCTTTGAGAAGATACCAAGAAGTATTTTTCTCTTTTACAGAGGCTTAGGGGTTATTAGTTATCTTATGCTCCCTCTACCGACTGTTTAAGAAATGGCCCTCAAGACCTTTAAGATCCTTCTCTGAGAGAACAGTTTAGGATTTAGTATAATGCTTCAAGGAATTAAAAAAGCATAAAGTACATTCCTGTTGAGTGTCAAATCCTTGTGCACAGAGAAGAACATATTTTTGTTATTTCTAAGACAGAAGCCTCAGAAAATAAAACCTTCTTGTAGTATCCATAGTATTAACTAATACACAAGCTATTTTGATGCCCTGAGGAAATTTCTTCACACTGTTCCAAGGGTTTTATATTTAGGTGGAATATGAGAACTTCAAACTTCCATTTCTGGTGCTGTTTTTAGCAATATTTTTCATAAACTCTGCTGTTCAGTTGAATCCACAAAAACTACCTACAGTCTCCTTCACCACCCTCCTGTGCAGGACAGTAATCTGCTGCCAGTGTGATACAAGTACCATATTTACTTCACACACTTTGAAAATAAATCACAAAATTATCAATGGGATATAACAAAAAAAAAAAAAACTTTAGAGAAAGTTCCCCAAAATCAAGGAAAGTCTCAGTATACAACCTCTATTATCCTGAAAGGTAAATAATCTTCAGGATAGCTTATTGTTTCGCTATTCTTTTACTGAAGAAAAATGAGTCATCTATTTCTTTTTATAAAATGTCTCTTTTAAGGATAATACTGAACGTCTCTATTACATGAACCATAATAGAGGATTTAAAAACATAATTCCACTGTTACATCTCACAAAATCTATTTAATTCATTTTGCTGTACATTAGAAACAAATGATTTGATACAATAATGACCTCTACATCATGAAACTAAGTCTTTGTTATTAGACACTGAATGTGAACAGAGAAAAAAAATCAAAAAGCCATGATGAACCATAATTCCTGAATGTCATACACAGACCCCTATCCCACTGAGCATTAACAAAATCCAGGTGCTTACCAGATCAATCAGGCTCTCCTGGATTCTGTTCAGTGTGGTGCGCAATCTGCTGCTACTGAGGCCCAGTCCCGTTGATTCAAACTGGAAGAAATACATTCTACTTAAGTTAGGAAAGGAAAGCTCATTGGCTCAAGCTTTGAAGTGATACAGCAACACTTGAGCTTGCAAAGAGTATCTACAACTTACACAAAACTTTATCACAGAATCACAACCATACAAAATGAAAAGTAAAATTGACAGAGGTCACAGCACTCAACACTGCACTGGTGTGAAGAATAACCTAAGAATCTTTCATGAAGATGACAGTGTACCATTCACACCAATAAAACATCCAGTATGTTTTATTGCTATAGTTCTGTATTTGACAGCAGGACTCTAGATTTTCTCATTTGAGTGATGAGCCTGGAATGGGGTCCCACAACACCACCTCCTTGCCTTGCATTCACAACACACCCAAGTCAAATGGTTTTCACTCCTAGCAATAAAATCTCTTGTAATTATCAGATATATATCTTGTATATGTAAAAGTTATAACCACTGATCTTTATAAACAGTTGTCTTGAGTTACAATACAGGGTATGATAAAAGGTCTACTCTATCACCATCTCTTGAGGGTGGGGGCGGGGCGGTGATCCTTATCTCCGTGGGAGATGTTCTGCTAATGGGCCATCCATTGAAACCAGGCAGGGCATTGTTCTTTATCTTTTCACAACCCATCCTTCCTCCAGCCAGTCATTTTCTGCTAATGGCCCATTGAGTCCCACTGTGTGACTGATAAAATTACTGCATCCCATTGGAAGTTGCTCCAGCCAGGGGGAAGGGCCCAACTTTTCTTACCAAGATAAAACAGAGGTTTTGGGACACTAAGGCAGCCCCCTTCCCCACTGGACTCCAGAGGGAAGTTGGATTTCTCCACATCACCGCTAGACCTCTGGAAGGAAACTGCACCTTCTACAGGAGCACTGCTTCAACTGAATCACATCTGTCACTACAAAAGGACTACAGCCACCATTTAATCGAACTGCTATCAACACCCTGCCTGACGGGGTGTCAGGTTGTACTCTGACTTTGTCAGGGCTTGGGGTCTGTTTCTTTGTAGTATTGTATTTCCATTTTAATTTCCCTAGTAAAGAACTGCTATTCCTAATTCCCATATCTTTCCCTGAAAGCCGCTTGTTTTCAAAATTATAATAATTTAGAGGGAGGGGGTTTACATTCTCCATTTTCAAAGAGAGGCTTCTGCTTTTCTTAGCAGACACCTGTTCTCTAAACTAGGACAACAGTCACTATTACTTAATGCCTACAAAGATCTACCTCAGAAATGTGCCATCTTCATGTTCATGGCTCAGGAGTGTATGGGTCAGATGCTCAGCTGGGATATATAGTTATATATATATATATATATACCTATGCCATATATATGCACATATATATATAGCTACACTAATTTACTGGATTATACCAGCTGAGGGTCTGATTTGACATGCATAATTATTATAACTTCTTATCTTCTACTGTTAATAAAAACCCCCAACAAACTAACACAACAAAGAAAGTGGAAACGGGACATGTAAGAAACACACATTTAAGTCAACAACCTGGAAGGACTGGAATACAGTTCTGGTATGTGATTCACACCAAAAGGCAATTTGCTGAACAACATTTAGGGCACTTTTGTACACTGCATTATTAGACTTCCTTTCAGTGGGCGGAATCACAGAAGGAAGTATTTGTGTTTATGTGACTTCCTCCCGCCTCTTTCTGAATACTAACATGTATAATTTAGGTCCCCATTTACTGCATCTAAAGTTTCTGATTTAAAATGTCCATCTGCCCCAATCCTTCTATATATTAAATGAAAATTTACATCTGAATTGAATTCCCACTGGAAGTATACTCTGGTGAAATCTAAAACCTGATCTAGGAGACATGTCCACAAGAACAGAACCTCATGGCTTCACTATGAACATTTCACTCATCAGTACATCTGACTCACTCCAGACAAGTTTTCATTATTTCTATTTGTAGAAGTATAGATTTTTCTAAATCCTAAGGCTAGTAAGCAGAGCCTAAAACAATTTGCAGAATAATTCTATTAATCATCAATTTTACCTCTTATCATTAACCTCTTATAGTAATTACCTCTTATAATAACCTCCTAT
Organism: Catharus ustulatus; assembly: GCF_009819885.2. NCBI lineage: Eukaryota > Metazoa > Chordata > Aves > Passeriformes > Turdidae > Catharus > Catharus ustulatus. The sequence goes on along the minus strand of NC_046221.1, from coordinate 24,691,632 downwards.
AGTTATTTTTTAAAAAGTTTAAAAATTAGTGCAATGCACCATAAAAAAAGCTCACCTCAATTTGTTTCTCCTAAGGAAAACTATTCTGTGGCATATTCACTAATGCCTTAAATTTTAGTGAGTAGATGTAAAATACAGCCAATCCTTTTAATTTTTCCTTGCTCCATAATTTGAGATAAGCCAGGCTTAATTTGCATCCCACAAACAAAAGAAGTTTTGAAAGCAATTCTGGTTACAATAGTGTTTAATTTTTGGCAGTGGAGAAAGCCAAATACTGATTACATGGGATAATGGTTCAAACGAGGTCTGGAAAGAGCAATGACAGCATCATGAACAGACATAGAACTCAACATGTATATTTCAAATCCCTGTTTTTCACTGAGCTGGCAATGAACTCTGTGTAACCAATCACTCTCCTTATGTGTGTACTAACTCACATATACAAAATAACTTCAACAATTATTCACAAATAATTTTAAACATTTAAGGAAGTTATACCAACATACTCCAAGAATCCCATTTGACATTATTTTCTAAACAAAAATAAAACAGGTACTCTCTGAGTAGTCTAAATCACATACCGTCACCCATCTCTAATTTCTAAAGGTTTAGAAACACTACAGGGAGTGAGGACATGTAAGTAGCATTACAAGAGGTTTTATTACAATCATAAACCCTTGTAAGCATTTGTTTCCTATGGAAAACAATCTGTCAAAACTAATACTAGGCACACTACAAAAACATCACAATTTTACCACCCATCTGTTTACCTGCCTAGCACTGTGCTGTTCTCTGTTAGAAGCACAAAATGAGGAAGCTGGTATGGGCTTTAGAAACACAAAACAGGAGGTGCAAAAAAATAACAATAAATCCAACACAATGTGAATATCAGAGCAACTAAGCCAACAGAAATCAATTATTTTAACAAAACAAACCAAAAACCCCCAAACCACAAACATAAAAAACAAAAAACCCAACAAAAAGAAACCCTCCACCCATCTTGTAAACACAAATCGCAAATACATTTGTCCTGCCAAAGAGAACAGTTCAAAATCTTTTAGAACCGTACGCTGAGTTTGAAAATTCATTACAATTTGCCAACACATGATGATGGATTTGGAACCCCTCGACATTGTTACTTGTGGAGTAATTTAGGGGCCAAGATAGGAGAAAGTTCCTTTTACATGCAGCTGTTAAGACAATTCTATTGAAAGCTGATCTATTATGTAAAGACATTGTCAATAAGCATTTTTTTCAACTACAAGACCACTCAAAAAAACATTGTTTTCATTAATGCAAGTAGTTTGACAGAAGAATAGTAGATATGAAGAAGTGTCTTTCAAACTTCTTAAACTTGAGTTACTACTTAACTTTCATGGTCTTCTTTTCCTACATTTGCTATTCTTATGCAAACCAGAAAAATACATATAGAAAAATTCAATCACCTTATACTGTCTAGGCTCAAACAACCTTCCTTGTGCAGGCTCCTTTGCTACCCACTTTCTATCACTACTTCTAGGTATTTCACATTGTCTTTCCTCCTTTTCAGTAGTGCAGGAAAAAGGAATAGAGAATCTGTCTATTCAAAACATAATATGATTAATGTCTCACTGACAATAATGCTCCCAGTACTTCTTTCCCTTATTGCAGATCTAATCAGCCTTTTCTTACTGCTACATTCAAATCCATTCTGTTGTTGATAATTTTTCTGGGAATTACACATTAAGTAGTATTTTAAAAAGAGATCACCTCTGTATTTTCATTCTCTGTGTACAGTGATACTTGAAAATGAAAAATGCTTCTACCTACCATATCATTTCGGCCAAAAAATGTATAGACGGCATACAGATAGTAATCAAAGAGCTGTGACATGAAGTGGATCACATCAAATGCAATAGGTTTCAGAATGTTCATCATCTGCATGTATTTCCCTTAAAAATTAAATACAGAAGATCAGTTTCCTCAGCACAAGTGCTACAAAGACAGTTTAGACAAAGTCAAAGCCAGCTTTACCAAGTGTATTATGTAGCCTTCAATGTTTATTAACAAACACTTAATAATAGTTTACAGATTGGAAAGGTTTAAAAACAAAGCTAAAATGATGGCTTAGGTCACCACAATTGTTTAAAGACTTCTCAAAATGTCCATGTTAATTCATATCAAAATGTCTTCAACAGTTCTTGGCCCTCTGGTACCAAATTCAAAGCATACAACTATCTGGATCCTCTACAAGTTTCAGCTTCACTTAGCTAAAAAATAATAATCTGCTAAAGCAATTTCCAGAAAATGCTATATAAAGCCACTGAATATTTTATATATTAGTGTCTTTATATACGCACATATGGGTATTTTTCAAGCAATAGAAAAACACAGAATAAAAATTCTATGTCTCAAATTGTATTTTACCCAACAACTCTAGGAATTATGTGCTTTGTATCAGTGATACAGCATTTTCTGCTCTCCTTCCCTTCTATCTTGTGGTAAGAATCTCAAGTAGTTTTAAGTTAGAAATGTTTCCAGGGGGACAGACTATGAGTAAAGGAGGACGTCAGCACCCTGGCACATCCAGGGAGAAGAATAATTCCTTCTTCTCCTTCCTATTCTCTGTTGTAACATATTGGACTTGGGAAATTTTAAATTTTTAAATTTTAAAACCCCAGCCTCAGGATCTTCACCTATATGCTCAAACTGAGTTCAAAAGGGATTTTTCCCTACAGACCTAGTACACAGGGCCTATAGTTTTCAGTTATTTTTGTTTTCCAGCATAGGACATGGCTCTTCATTGGGTCATAAAAGAAGCACACTTAATGAAAATTCTGATATTGCAGAGACCCCACATTTCCTGCTGGCTACCTCAAAAATGACATCCTGCTTGCCCTTTTATTGTTGTAAAAACATAGCATATAAGAAACTTTTGGTTATTACACTAAGAGACAGACAGCAATTTTTAAACCAAAACACAAATGCACTCTACCCCAGCATGTAGCATACAGCAGGTCATTTCACAAATTGTCATATTTGTTTAGATGTGACAGGACAGAAAAATTACAGGAAGGTGCTAAAACAATTTCTTTTTCCTGCAGACAACAACATTCAAGTTAATACTGTGCCCAGAAAAGTAATTTACTAATAGATAGAGAAAATATTGGTTTAATCAGAGAAACTGGATAACAAAGAAACAAAGCTATCTTTTAACAATGGAGGAGTTATTTGAGTTTTTCAAGCAAGTAGTTGTACAGGCCAGCAAAGATAACAACATCAAAAAATGCATGATACAGTTACATACCTGATAAAATGGTAGAGCACCAGAGTAAGAACCAAGCAATAGCTTGACATTGTTACCTTCCGGGTTTCTATCTAATTCAGACTCCTTATTGAATACTATGTGACTATGTCCCTGTTTGCTAATACACACAAGGACATGTTTTGTTATTTTTAGAGATTTGACACAGGTTGTAATAAATAATATTTGTCAGTTTAGCCCATTTGTTAACTCTGTACTATTTAATTATTAATGTTTTGACCCAGAGCATTGAACAAACTGAACAGTGGACTTAAAAATTCTATTTGTCTGCTAAAAGTGAAAATCAATTTCTGGATGTTTGTGTAAGGATGATATTGGAACCCTAATGAAAGCAAGTGCCACCTTCATCTGCACTATCTGAATATTCTGTATCGGACAGCTGACTTCTTCCACTTACTCTATGATAAACATATTTTTAAATTTACCTACAACTCAAACACAATATCAGTGATTAGTAACATTCCGGACAGTTAAGACTTCCAAGTATCTGGCAGTTGGCATGAATATTGAAGATAATCTCTTGAGCAGTATCTTATGCTTTTCCAAAGGACTGTGCACTGTACACTGCCCAAGTACTGTCCCTATAAAAATCTTCCAGTGCCAAGAACATTTCTCTATTACTACATCACTCAGCATCTTGACATAACAAGTGTTCCAAGAACATTGCCTTCTCATTGCTCTCTCTAGCAGGACACCAATTTTTAATGTCTACATATTATTACCTACTTGTGCTGAAGTTACTGTTTTGGGTTAAAATGGGATACATAAGAACATTTCCAAACAGCACAAACACAGTTGTAAGCCATATCAAAATAGAAACTTCCAGAAATACTTGAAAAAAACACTTAAAAGTTTCAGCAACTGGAACAGCTTGAATTTCTAGAGGCTATAGATAGCTTAAACTGCTGAAAATTTGCCAGGTTTCTTTAGAAGTACTGCTTGTAGAACTCCTGTCCTTAAGGATAACAGGTAGAGAGTATTCTTTATCAGACTAAACTATACAAAACTGATGCATCTCACAAATTAGCCCACACAAATCTTTGCCAATCTTTACCAGGCCAACCTGGTAGAGTGAGCTTGAAACTAGGAAAGATGGGGTAGGAGGAGAGTTACAGTGACCATGCATGCAGCAAAATAAGGTTTAAGTGGGGATACCTCCAGCAGGTACAAGCAGCCAAAGACATAACTATAAGACAGGACTATGGGACATCCCCTTGCACACTCACTGGGATATTGACACACTCAAATACCTCTATGAAGTGCCTGTACACCAATGCATGCAGTGTAAGGAACAAACAGGAGGAATTAGAGATATGTATCCGGTCACAGGGCTTTGATCTCATTGCAGTTATGGAGGTATGTTCGGATAGCTTGTGTAACTGGAATGTTGTCATGAGGGGCTACATGCTGTTCAGGAAAAGACAGACCTGGAAAGCACAGTGGTGGAGTTGCCGTGGTTGTGAGGCAACACCTGGAATATATCAGTCTCTGTCTTGGGGTGGATGATGAGTCAGTCGAGAGCTTAAGTATTACGATAACACAGCAGACTAGTAAGGGTGACACTGTCGGGGGTGTTTGCTACAGGCCACCTGATGAGGAGAAGGAAGTGGAGGAAGTCTATTAATAGACAAGTAGTAGCCTCATGGTCACAGGCCCTGGTTCTCACAGGGACTTTCAGTCATCCTGATATCTGCTAGAAGAACAAAACAGCAAAGCACAAACAGTAAAGCATTGACAACAACTTCCTGACAGAGATGGTGGAAGATACCAATGAGGAATGGTGTGTTGCTCAACCTTATACTAATGAACAAGGCAGACCTTGTTAGAGGGACAACCTTGGCTACAGCAACCATGAGATTGTGGAGTTCAGTATCCTGCATGAAGGAAGCAGGGCAGCAAGACAAATTGCAACTAAGAGCTAACTTCAGCTTCTTTGGGGATCTTTCTGAAAGAATCCCATGGGGCCAGGCTCTGCAGGGAAAAAGGGTCCAAGACAGATGGTCAGTATTCAAGCACCACTTCCTTCAGGCTCAAGAATGGTGCATCCAGATGAGTAAGAAATTGGGCAGCATGGATGAACTAAGAACATCTGTCAAAACTCACTAAAGCAGACATATACAGGAGGTAAAAACAGGGATCAGCCACTCGGAATAAACATCTCTATGGAGTGAGAAGATGTAAGACAAGAAAAGTCAAGGCCCACCTGGAATTAAATCTGCTCAAGAATGTCAAGGACAACAAGAAGGGCTTCTTCAATAATCAATAACAAAAGGTCTGCTGCTAAATGGAGAAGGAACCCTGGTGAGGGGACACAGAAAAGGCTGGTATACAAAATGCGTTCTGTGCATCAGTCTTCACTGACAAGACCAGCCCTTGGGAATCCCTGACCCAGGTGACCAGGAAAAAGGAATGGTGGAAGAAAGACACACATTAAGAGCTAAAACGTTGCTTTGAAGGAAAAAGTGCAAAGCCTGCTGTAGCTAAATCATTTTGAAAGACTGTGTGATTTAAGGTATTTTAAGTCATATGAGGTTCTATGTTCTGTGATCACTCACTTCAGCTAACAACTTCTGCTGGGAGGTTTGTCATCACTATCATTTTTTTCTTGAAAGATAATAGGGTTTAAAGCAAGCAAAATCTAAGAATTTGACCTCAAAATCCATTCTTAACACAGGCAAAAATAAGGCCAAAAAAACATTAAAACCCACTAATATAAGAAACATCCACTAAATTATTTCTTAGATCTATCATTAATTAATGATATCAATATATATACAATGATATAGTAGTTAATTATTCTTGTTGATTTATAGTGCTTTGTTAAAATATTCCATACAAATTTAACACAGGTTTATTCTTCCTTTACATTTTAAGTCAACATGCTATGGCTTGATGTAAAAATTAACTTTATAAATTAGTCTAATGGTTACTTCATACTAGAAAGAGAACTAATTACCTTAGTTAACGTGAGAGAAATCTGATAAATCGAACTGTTCACTTGAAATTCAAACACAATTGTAGCAGCTCCAACTTCAATAACACATTAGCAATTCATTTATGTAGTTTAGAAATATTCAGCTACATTATTTTTATTCATTATCCATTCAAAGCATAGGGCACATAGAATAGTTCAAAATGGTTAACAAACACTGTCACATTCATTCAGGATGACACAATGGGCACTACTACTTTCCTAAAAGTAGTGGGCACTTCTACTTTTCTGAAAAGTAAGGCAATTATTTCTGTTACTTGATTGGTTAACTTAAATCTGCATTTTCATCACTATTACAGAAAAACAGAAAGAAAAACATATGAAAGAGGAAAAATAGTAATTCAAATAACTACTGATCCACAATTTTAATTTTTAGAATGCAGAATTTCAGATTGTTTTGAAGCTAGTATGGAAATGACAGAAACAGAAATATGGAGATAAAATTAGGTAAGTCATGGATCTAATAGAAGTGAACTGTACCAGACTAAGGTACATGATTTTTCTACACAAAGGACACAGTGTATTTCATATATCTAGGGTCTGGCAAAAGTATTAAATTAACAACATTGCACAGTACATAAATGAAGCTACAGTGGGTTGAAAAGGGAAGTAACTAAAAAAGCTACTGGTAGAGTCCCCTGCAACCAGCCATCTCTTTAACATTTTCATTAATTACTCTGGCACAAAAATAAGAGTGATAACAGAAAAAAATAAAGTGGCACCATCAAAACATAATGTACAAGAGTACTTGATGATTGTTGTAATAAGAATTGGATGCAATTCAGTAGCACAAATTGTAAATCCATGCATTTAGGGAACCATTAATTAAAAAACATGCATCTTTCTACTATAAGCTAGCACCTTATCTCTTGGAAAAAACTGCGAAAGTGAAGGATCTGTTGGTTGTACAAGGTCATTACACACTGCCAGTACAAGGAAGCTGTAAGAAATCAAAAGAGGTGCCAAATGGAAGGAACTTATGACCATGATGCAATAATATAAGAATTAGACAATGCAGGAAGATCTCACCCAAACTATTGCACGTGACTTTGGTAAGATTACAACAAGAGCAGAAAATGTAAGTTTCTGGTGGATAAATACAGAGGTCACTAGAAATCTTGGTACATTGTTCAACAAATCAAAGACTGAGAAGAAATAGGATTGCTTCCTGTAAAAACGGCAGAGCAGTATGCATCAAAAACAAAACGATCTGTTAAACCTCAAAATTTCTTTTGTCATAGGATCAAGTCAGCAGAAAATAGGAGGATAATTTCTTTTTTTGTTCTATAGGCTGACAAGGCTTCTGAAACAGAATTTCTATTAGAATGAGTGGTGGAAACAGAAGTATTTTTAAGCTGGAACTCAAAACAAGCATATTTACAGGCAGTACTAAATGACATCTTCCTCCCACAGGAGGTCCCTTTCCAATTCCATGTTTCAAATAGCACTACCATCATTCATTACCAAAACAATATCAAACACTCCAAACAGCAGAAATTTTGAAAATTTGTAATTCCAGAAGGAGAAAAAAGCACATCTATAACCTTTTAAAATAATATTTAATTTTGGGGTTATGAAAATAATCCACAAATAGGACTCCTTATGTAAAATTGGAAAACCAGAACTACTGTTTCACCTACTGGACAGTTTATGGCAGGGACAGAGGCTGGAGTTTGCATGAAAGTGCCATGACTGGTTTCTAGATTCAATCTTCAATTTTCTTAGAGCAAAACCTTATAGCAGAAAGCAACAAACAAATCACTCCAACCTAAGTCACAGATCAATCACAGAAAAGTCACAAGAGAATGAACTCTCATTTCAGGTCTATATGCTAAATGCTCAAGGAAAAAAAAGGTTTTAGCAAACCTGCAAAAACATGTTGAAAACTAATTCTTGACTTTCATGCTGCCCTCAAAGGCAGCAAAAAGTGCTAGCCAGATGTTAGAGTAACCTTTTTTAAAAGGGCTTGCCCAACAACAGTCATTTTCAAACTTTGACAGCAAACCTCATTCATGCAACACATACAAAATTCCTCTCTCTTCTACCTACTCAAGATAAACGTAGTCAGTTACTGACCCTTCTCTATAAATAAAACAGAAGCCAGTAGCAGAAAATTGCTATCATACAATTATCTGGATCATCACACAGAAGGTATGATCACAAAAAAAAATCAATCCCATTACATCTAGAATTGGAGGCCAGTGTTTTCATAGAAAAATTTGGCAAGAAAAGACTTCAAGTGGCCTAGTACAACCCCCTGCTCAGAGCAAGTGTAGAGACATGAAGCTGCTCAGTAGGTCTTGATGACCTCCAGGGATAAAGATTCCCAAACTCCCTAGGGATTACTAGGATGTATGAGAGAGCTCTTTTCTTCTAGTTGATTACTAGACAATTACTACTTTTATGTAGTAAAACCAGTTATTCTGAGCGTGAGAATTTGAATAATGGAATGGAAGAAAAACACTAGTCTTAAAGTTCTTACTTTTGCAACTATTCTACTTTAAAATGAATAATTTCATAGAAGGCATCGGCAACACAGAGCACTAATCTTTTTGCTTGCTATCTCTACTCTTCTAACACATTCATTATTTCAGAAAAATAAACTATCATTATAGATTAAAACCAACATATGCATGAAGATTAATTTTCCAGGTAAAAATAACTCACAAGATGTAAGTAAATTTCTCTATTTAATTAAAGAATTTGTTTAGTGCTTTATTTCTATTTTATTAACATTTTCAAAGAGTAGAAATAGAGCCCAAGTGGGTATATTTTTCAGGACCTTAAATATCATTTAATATATTTGCTATAGTCCATAAGACTGCACAAAAATCAAAAACACTTATAAAAAAACTACAATTATTCTACATACCAACAAGCCTTATTACATTCAGTGTAGTGTTGGTTAGAATAGGTGCATTCACTTTATTGAGATTATAATCTGATCTCTTTCTGCTCCTCAGAGTTTCTCGAGAAACACTTGAAAGAAAACAAAACACAGCAAATGTGAAAACATTCAAAGACATATAAATGAAATTTAGTGAAAAATATACTATTCCTCCTCCCTGCTTTCACATGACAGTATGTCTTCCAGTGCAGAATTTTATTTACACCGAAGCACAACTGGGTTAGTTGTGCTATTTAAGAAAGAAGCCCTATCTAATTTACATAGATATGTGCTAGAGAAAGGAATTCTTTACTTTTATTCTAATGCTGGCCCCAGTAGTCATTTTAATCGCTCTGACTCAAATTAATAATTCATTAAGAGAATAAAAACAAGTCACAACAACACACAGGCAGACTAGTCAGCCATAGTTGAAAGTTACTACCTATAAATAGAAGCAATTTTGAGGAAGATGAAACTAAGAAATTTAAAATTTTTCATAAATTTTAGCCCTGAAAGATGCAGGAATTTGGACTCAATGATATTTATCCAACTACACACATTTTAATTTTCTGTAAGGTAAATCCTTTGCCAGCTGCTATACCTCAAAATTATATTCTTTCAAAAATTTCAATTTCACAGCACAAACCTATGGACAGCAACTCTTGTTTGTTCCAATTAAGGAATTTTTCACTATATCTCCACCACTTCTTTGAAAGGAGGCAGTTTACAAGATGTACCTTACAGAAAGAATCATACTAACAATATTTTATCCTAAAGACTTATCTTGTAACTACTCTGCTACTCTGCTTTGATGGTATACTAGCTGTCCTGCAAACCCTACATAAAAAAATGTTAGCCTGCTTCACAAAGTCTGAGTGTACATCTAAGTTGTACAGTGTCCTAGACAGAAACTTGTTTTCAGATTCTTTTAAAGGATACAAAGTTGGCTTTTTTATATGAATATATATAAATACAATACTTTTTATATACATCAAAATAAAATATTTATATTCATTTATATATATCTCTGTGTGTATCGCAGAAAAAGAGAATTTTAAATTCAAAAGTACTGTCTTCAAGTTACGGAAGAATCTATTTTTTTTCTTAACCTGTATTAGTTTACTGTAATGCAGAAGCCCAAAACTCAAAGCATTTGTCTGCAAACAACTACTTTTGACACAACAGAAACTACACATATACACAACAGCTTCTATAGAAGGATCTTCAGTTAACATCTTGTCCTTACTAGTCAGTTTTCCACTGCCTGATTCAGAGAGCCTTTATCTGCTTTCAAATTGTTCCTTTCTTCATATTTTGTCTGCAATAATGATGGGCAGTTTAATGTTCCTCCCCATTCTGGAGATCTAAGGGTTGAGCCTTCTAACCGCACAGGCAGTATAATGTTTATTTGATAATTATTCCACTTTGTACATTATAGAAACTGAACTAATTAGAATACTGAGATGAAAAGCATGTGAATTAGACCAAGGACACACACACCTACTTACCTTTTTATTGGGGCATCTCCTGTCTGCTCATCCACATAATCTCTTTTCAATTCCTCAGGAACATCACTGTCACTATCATACTCTTGATATGCACTTTTTTCTTGTTCATCTGACTCATACTGTTTAAAAAAAAAAAAGAAAATAACAAATCAACTACCATTAGTTTTCTTATAATATTGTCACTCATTTAATGTTGCACTTTGGTCATTTTTTGGCATTTACCCTGATTGGGATACAAATAACATTGCTGGTTGAAAGGCTGCTAACAATGTTCTTTAAAAATGCAGCAGGCAAATTATATTATGTTGATTGAGTAAATATTAGCATCATTCCATTTCAGCTGATAATTTTTGTTGCTTTCTAATTGATGTATAAAGTACCATAAAGCATATTTGAGCTCTTATTACTTGCTTTATAATCTAAAAAAAGCCAGTAATAAATCCTCAAAATTCGTCCATACAGTTCAGTAACATAAAAAAGAAGAAACCCTGGCACTGCATAATACTTAATTATTATTGCAAGAAGAGCTAAACTATTGCTTCACAAAAATACTTGTTTATATTGCATATATTTAATTAAGAAAATAACCCAATACAAAAAAAAAAAAAACAAAAAAACCCAAAAAAACCCCTTGCAGTTAGGCAGAATGCACCTGCATTTGAAGAGACACTTGAAGAGAGAAACTTTTCCTTAATGCATACACTGCTTTGAAGCCACTTTATACACACAGTCGATAGTAACACAGGTAACACAGTCAATAGTGACACAGGTAACATAGTCTGGTTCCAGGATCCCTAAGAAATGGCAGCCAAAACACACTAGGACGTGTTTTTTCAGTCATGCATGCCCTGGCCCCAAGTTGCTGAGAGTTTTAAAGGCTAGCACTATGAAAGCACTATGTTATATAAGCAAGAACCCCACAGTGCAAAAAATTCAAAACAAAAACAGTACAGGTGGAAAAAAAAGAATGTGGTAAGAGATACTCAAAATAAATGTTCAGACCATTAGTATTCCCAGGCAAAATATCTGCCTCATGAACATTTTACACAAAGGAAAGTTTTAAAGAAATCAGCTCAGTTTATATCAAAAACGAGCTGAGGTCAGCCTTGACTAAGGACAAAAAGAACGACAGTTTAACTAATTGGCTGGAGTATTAGCACAGAGAATTACCACCACTTATTATGCATTAATATATAATAATTTAATTATCCAGTGACAGTAAAACAATAAATTGACTACAAACTGTTAACCACAATTCATATTGATGTAAGAATCTGTCAGTTGACATTAATTGTCTTAACATCATAGAGTAAGAGGGATTTTGATTTTTGATTTTTTTAACATGGAAAAACACTTTATTAGGTCTCCTCAATCTAATACTATTAACTATGTGGAACTGCTATTTATGAGACAAATGCATTTATATTTTAAAGTATGCATTAACTCACAACTATTAAATAGTGACCTCAATCTGAAGAGACCTTATAAATCAATTTTGAATATGCACAGTCTGCAGTAAAATTTTACAGTGGCAACATGAATTCAGGTAACTTGTAGCAATAATCAGTTACAAGTGTTTAGACAATCTACTCAAACCAATCCACAGGCAGTGGTAAGATTCATCAAAGTTGAAGAATGTTACAATACTGGAAGTTAACTGTATCACAACAGAGAAGTTTTAAGAAGCTACAGAAAAGAGTCATAAAGTGTCTCACTGAAGCTCCAGATACTGAGCTGAGGTGATTTGGTCCAGGGGCCCCGTTTTGCAACAACTAAGCACTTAAAAAGACTTTAAAATTCTCAAAAGAAATACTGACAGTTCTTCCCATCCTACAGATAAACTGGCAAGTAAATCAACTGTTTATGTCTTATCTTGCTTCTTCCCTCTACATTAGGCAACATGCCTGGAAACAAAATTCTGGAACCTCCATCTGGAATCATTCCAATTTTCAGTGCTATTTTAGTGCCTCCACTTTAATTGGTCAGTCAAGACAATGAAACACAAAACCTCAGTAAAAATTTTACCGTGGTAATCTTTCTATCTAAAGAATATCAAAATAGGTGTACCTTCTACTTTTTAAACAGAAGCTCTTTCTGTGTCAGCACAATGGAACAGACAGTTGTGAGAGACTGAAATGTTAAAGGTTAACGGCTCGAGTAATCAGCAATTTGCAAGAGCAGCAGGTGCTCTGCTGAGGCCAGGTTTGTACACACCAACTGTGTGCTGGCAGAACCTCTGATCTCCATAAGACAGAGGAGGTGCAAACCCACCACCAGAGGATGACCATGAAAAACCAGCCTCTGTTTAGCAACAAGCCATTTTTTTACCCAGCTAAGTAAAAAGGTCAATAATAAATAGATCCTGCAAGACACGATATTGCTTTTTTATCATGTCAATGTCCTTCCTATGAGGAGGTATCACATAAGCCTTAAGGTATTCACCCCTTCTAATAACGCATAATTAGCTAACTAAGGTAGGTCAAACAGTGCCCAGTGATGTTCAGTTCATTTCCACTGAAACCAAATTGTTCTAAAATAAATCTGCCATTTATATGTACATGTAAACATCAATCATTCGGTGTTGTTTCACTCTAATCCATCCCAAAGGATCTATTAACAAGAACCTCAGTTACCCTGCTCTGGGACAATAATGCAGAGAGGAGACTAAAAATGTCAAAATGGAAAGTAGGATGGTCATCTGTACAGTCACCTCTGTCATAAAATACCTTCATTCCAATACCAGCCCTGGGAGATGTCCTGTACACCTGCTGACAAGTTAATTAACCCATCTTGTGCCTCCACTCAGAGAGACAGATTTCTGTCTGTTTTACACTTATGTTTTGTAACTCATGCAAGTTTCAAAGAGTGTCAGTAAGACTGCAGGACTACTACTTCTCATGAGCCTGCAGTGACTGTGCCAGAGGTCCCTTCAAACACTAACAATTCACTGATCCTACTGACAGAAGGCAGCAGTGTGACACTTCAGGCTGGCAAAAGCCAACAAAAGCATGTCTCCAACATGCTCATCAGCATTTGTTACCTAGTTTTTCATCAAATAATTTCATGTTTGTAAAAGCAAAAGTTTAGTACAGAGTAAGACAGTTTTTTAAATTTTTCTTCGAGCTAAGAGAAACAAATTCTGAATGATAAAATGTAAGAAATGGAAAAACCAAAGAAGGTCTGTTCTGACTCGTTTGCAGAGTTTTCATATCTCATACAAATGTGCAGAGAAATAAAAACACCTCAGTACATCCACAGCCAAGAAATTAGGACAATTCTAGTCTTCTACAATTGTAAGTATCCTGCGTACAAGTCACTAAACAAAAAATATGGGAAAAATGTAGGCTCTCATTCGCTAGCAGCAATCTTCAAGGTATCAGAGGAGTTTGAAATCACTAACAATCACAGCAATTATTCTTTTTTGTTCTTGAGATGCTATCCAGTCTCGTTAGCACAAATTAAGCCCAAGAAAACATCACTCATCAAAGGGATAAACAATAACAAAAGAAACAAAAACATGCTAATGTAGCATTTAAGAGAATGGTACGAAGTTTTACATTGAAACACATTTGATCACTGCTAGATTCTGACAGACTTTGACAAAAACCCACAGAGTTATTGCTCAGTTTTATGGAACTCACAATAAAGAGAGCGTCCTGAGCATTTAAATTACAACTAAAAATGATGTAATATACATCAGAAAATCTATGAAAAATCACATAGGAGTGAATAAATACAACAAAAGGAGCAACCCACAATGATACTTTCCTATGAAGCCAGAAAGCAAGTCCTAAAACAACAAAATTACCCCCACAAAGAAAGCTAACTTAAATACTTGGAAAAACACTAATTTAGGTGGAACATGTCTTGCTAACCTTCAGGAACGCTTTACCTCAGTTGAAATAAAGTACTGATTCAGTGCAAAACAAACTGAACTTTCAACAGGATGCCTAGCTTTCTGGCGCTTTTAAAAGCAAAGCAGCACAGTACTGCAGGTATCAGATTATTGTACTAAGACGTTTTGTCATCATTGCCACACAAAATAAATCATTTACTGAAAGCACTATTTGCCCTTTTTTTTCCTTTTCTTTTTTCCTGAAACACTCCATACCCCATTGGAAGCCAAGACGTCTTCTGTCTCATCATCTTTGGTGTCAGCCTGAATTTCAAAGGGGTTTCCTCCGTTGCAGTACTGTTCAAACAGCGTCACGGACGATGACACTGCTGAGGCAGGCTGCTTACTCGGCGACACGGACGGGGAACGTGACTGCTCCATGAACTTAAACTCCTGTCAGCAGAAATAAATCACATTTTAATCAGTCATTTTCAATGTCATTATGACTCCAGTTCCACAAAGACAAAGGATAACAACAAACTTGTGGACAATTAACTATGAGCCAAAGTTTGCTGCTTATTTAAACATGCTTTTCATGCTGGCTCAAGTTGAACTTGAAAGTGGCAACCTTGCACTGGCTTATACTTTTAGCAGTTTTCTGCTACAACATGAAATACCTCTGCATTCTGAAAGTATTTACTGTCTAAAACCAGGTGAAAACTAATTGTGTTTTTTATTTCACAGGAATAAGCACATAAAGAGGACTTAAATTCTTAATTTTTTTTTTTTACACAAGTTACCTAGTAATTTACTAAAGCTGAAATTTTCTTGTTGCTACTTTGTTTTTAAAAAGTTGACAAATTTATTTACTTCTCAAACCCACTGCATAGTTTCTGATCACTGGGTCAGTGCACAAACTCTTGCAAGTGTATGAACCAAGTAGGACCCAAAAGGCATGATTTTTTACTTTTTTTTTCCTAAAAAACACAACTTATCTCAGATGACATATGATTTTTATCAATTAAACTCTAGCTATGGATATTCATAATGGCAAAATGTACATTTTCATTGAACTAAAGGTTTAAAGATCAAAACACGTGCAGCTAAAACGACTACAATGTTAGATTTCTGTTTGCGTAACAAATCAGTAACTTTCTGCCATATTCTGATGCCACAGTCACTTGAGCAGTATGTATGGATTTTTAAACCCATTTCTTCATTAACAATATTTTTTTTTTGGTACTGCATGCTACTGAGGGTCCTCCCTTCCTTTCCCTCCATACTTTAGTGATCCAGTAGCCTATTGTTTACTTCTACAGTTAATTCCACAGAAGTTGCACAATGATCTTGCTTAACGTGGCTGTGCAAAAACATTTCTGAATTTTAGTTACAGCTTTAATCACAAGCATCATGTTTTATTTGGCAAACCAAGTTAATTTCATCCACCACATGCTACACATCAAAAAAATCACTTCAGATTATTAGAAGGTGAGTACAGTAGTTACTTGCTTTCAGTTGAACTTCTCCATAGAAGAATATTTTTTTTCCTGCCCAAGTGAGGCCATATGACCTATGTTTCCAGAAACAGATGCCAAATTGGTACAAGCTAGAAAGTGCGCATGCAACAACTTCTAGGGACTCATGTTTTAGCATCTTACTGTCAAATAAATAATTTAGAAATGAAAAACAGACACATTGAAACAGGAAAAATAAAGGTTATCATTATGCTTACAACTCTAGCATCTTCCACACCTCTGCCTGCCTGAAACAGAAACACTACTATTTCAAAACCATTTGACTCCTAAGTTTCTAATACCATGAAGCAAAATTAAGGAGCTTTAAGAAGCCATTAAACACATTTGTACAGTAGTCCATGGATCTTACTCCTTCTTAGAACACCATGATTCTTAATTATTAAAGTATTCATATATTTGTATATTTTATTCATAGAACGTACATGAAGCTGCAAAATACTAAAGCTTGATTTAACAGGACAAAGTTCCCAGGTCTCATTCTCCAAAAACATTCTTAGTTCTTCAAGACGGGTTCTGAAACAAAAATGAATACTCTTAATTGGCAGAAAGAGTAAATCACAAAGTTGGCAATTACTTCAGTTCTGTAGTGAAAAACTCCTTCTAAAATTGTACAAAAGTTACACTTTAAAACAAGTATTTAAGCATTTCTTCTAACTGACAAACCACTCAAAAGCTGTGGCTATCAAAGCAGTGTATTCTTTATGACACTTCTGGAGAAACATATTCTTTGAGACTATCTCCAAAATTTGTAAACTAATTTTTTTAGTCAAAACCATTACAAATTATAGAGCAACACCTACAATTACATAGAATTACGGGATCTTTTTCTCTGTAAACTGTAGAAAGCAATATAGTATATACAAATACTCCACTAGCAGCAGCACAGCTTCTGAGAGTTCACATAAGACAGATGCTTCTTTCAAACACACTGAAGCCAACAGAGAGCAAAGGGAAGTGGAAAGAACTAATATTCTACAGACATCTCAACTTTTCAAAGAAAAAACTTAAATGCCTATTAATCTCTAATTTTCTTCATAGCTTAATTTTACTTTAGTATCAATACAATAATAAGAAAAAGTAATCAAGCCATAACATCTCTGCATTTCCTCTGTCGTTTTTAATCACTACAAAAGCCTCCACACTGTCATAAGCAGAAACATCTTTAAGAAAGAAAAAAATTTGCCACGTAAATGAAACATACAGGAAAAGACACCAATGAATGCTTTTTGGGATCACATTGCTCTATCATTTCCTCTTAATATAGGGCACACTGTTTTGTTTAACAAGTAACAGTTGGTAAATTATGCACGGGGTTTCTAATTAGGCAACAAAATACTCTAGGAATACCACAACTTCAATAATGAACTACAACCACTACATTTAAAATTTGCTTGCCACGATAAGAAATGTGTTGAATGGGGACTACAGCTTGCTGTATCTATTTAAATTCACCAGTTAATACAAATAGACTTAAAGTTCTATTTTCATGGCATTGAGTACTCATAGATCGCAGATGTTCTCACAGTACAGCCAACAGATACAGATACTGTGAACACCAGAATTAGAGAATAAAAGTCTTTGTGGGGGAGACTACAGTGAAAGTCATAGAAAAGCAAACATTAAAAGCCACACAACAGGTTTTGTAGCATTTCAAATCTGAAACCAAGCTCTGACAGAGTACTTAAGAAACACTCTTTTCACCAGAACATACGTCCAGCAAGGGGAATGCATGAAGACCTGATGCATTCATTCTCTGAAAAGTTCAAGTGATCAGAGACACCTTTTCACAAGTGTATCAGTACAAAAAGTAAATTGCATTTCAAAAATCATCTTACTAATGCTCTTTGCCAAAAGCTCATTCTGATTTATCAGAACAATCAACTTGCATCCAAAAAAAGGGCTTCCTGTATGCTCTAGTCCTATGCTCTTCTCTATGTTTTTTTAATCACACTGCCAATTCCTTTC
This sequence comes from Catharus ustulatus, assembly GCF_009819885.2. Taxonomy (NCBI): domain Eukaryota; kingdom Metazoa; phylum Chordata; class Aves; order Passeriformes; family Turdidae; genus Catharus; species Catharus ustulatus. The sequence goes on along the minus strand of NC_046221.1, from coordinate 24,673,606 downwards.
AATATTTTCTCTATGTTGGCAGTTCTATATTACACCACACTGCCCAGGAGGCCACGTATGTCAAATTACAGAAAGAACTGATTACTCCTGGACTCTAAGCATTTCAGCTCTGTGTAGCTTTCATGTACTAATGAATCCTTAAAAGCACTCCTGCTTTTTTTTCCCCTCTCCAATTAAATACCCAAGAGAAGTGATAGCCACATTAGCTTGATCTGAAAAGGTAAGACGCTTAAAGCTTTTATATAAAACACCCTAGGGGACATTAGTTCTGAGACAGTGGTTTTTTATGTTTTTCCTTCTGAGGATGAAAACATCAGCCAATTAATCTTCACAATACCCATGCAGCATAAAACATGTAGAAAGTATTAAAAGGTTTCACATAATTTATGTCAATAAATATTTCATTTTATTTTCACAAGAAGTACATATCTTAAAAAACACACGTTGTTTCAAAAAAATTACTATTTCTATACATATTCCATTACTGTTCCTTAACCTTTATTTTACTCAAAGATAATTCAGAAAATTAGTCTATAATTCCTTAAGCTATGATTCCTTACACATAAGCAAAACTGTAACAGTCAAAAGTATGTTTACTTAACAAGGCATTATGTGATAAGTCAGTGTAGTAAAAGATGGTTTGGTAGATCAAAATCGGTTCATGAAATTCCATTCAGGATTAAGAAAAATTTCAAGAAATAAAAATAGGTGGCATCTCCTGACAAGACATAATGTGGATCTGATGAAGGCTCAAGTTTTTCAGACAGCTGGAACTGAGGTCTTCATCAAATGTCTAGAAAGCATTCCTAGCTACAAACTACCAAAGTTGGAAGAAATCCCAAACCACATTCTCATCTTCTGAATTTAGACACCGATTCATGTTCTCCTGCCATCATTTTCATGCTTCATGGATTTTAGGCAGAAAGTCACAGACTTTTCAAATAGGTCTGGATGTATTACTTGTATGACAGCCCCCAAAAAGAGGACAACAGATCAAGATGAGGAAAGCAAGCGTTTCCTAGAGCACGGAAGGCTGTAATTCTCATATCTTCCTAGTTTTTACCCCCAGAAATAATGTAATGCCAGACAACTAGAATTAAAAAGATGCCGATTGCCCAAACCAAAACTTTTGTAAAATCAAGGCAACAGAAACAAACAAATAGAAAGATAAGTCTTGATCCTGTTATAGCCATATATTATATATGACTCCAGAGAATGCCCGTCCCTGACATGACTGGTCTCAGATATGACAACAGAGCTGACTGAAATGTACTTTCCGCACCATTTTGACCAAAATTTTGCTCCCACACCAGAAATGCGGCTTGTACTCAGGAGCGGCCAATATGTGAATAATTTTCTGACATTTTCAACCCCGGGAGTGCAAACCGAGTCAGTGCAAACTGCAAAGTCGAGCACCTGCCAGTAAAACCTTGCATTTACGCGGTTGTTACAAACTGGTTACTCTGTTGCGCGGCGGGTGGAGCTGCTCCATGCAGGCAGCACAGGGGGTGGGGAAAGCAGGGCAGCTCCCTCCTGCTGGCCCCGCAGCTCGGGGGGCTCCCGTCCCTGCATGCCGCCACCGCAGGAGCGGGGTGGCTCCATCCCCGCCTCCCACCGCCGCTGCAGGTGCCGGCGGGCTCTGTGCCCCCCTTGCCACCACGGAGCAGCGCTGGGCCGGGGTGACTGAGCCCAGCGGTGGCGGCGGCTGGCACCGAGCGGCCCCGCCGAGCAGCAGCGCCGAGCTGGGCCACCCAGCCCTGTCGGCCGCCCCGAGCCCTCATGGCCCGAGCCAAGCCAGTAAACCCCGCCCTGTCGCAGTTCTGTTACTATTTGGCAACTTTGTTGCACGCGGGTCCTCCCTGCGAACGACAGAGCAGCTTATACTCAGGTTATACTCAGGTGTGGCTTATTTATGGACAAAGAACGAAATGTTTGCCAACACCCAGAGATGCGGCTTATAGTCAGTGCAGCTTGTATTTGTGAAATTACTGTAATTAGATCCTGCCAACAAACAAGCCATGAAAACATGACTCAAAAGGATGGATTCAGTTCTAAATATCTTACCTGATGCAAGACAAAACTGCACATTGAAAAAACATTTCATAGTCATACATGATGAGTCTTCTTAAGCAATAGCATAGAAGAAGAAGACACAATTTTGCTATGAAGTACGGACTTCAGAGGCATTCCTCCTTAGGATGCCAGGAGACAGGAGGTAACCTAAAAAACTACTGAAATTCTCCATTAAAAAGTTGCTCATCTTTATCTGGCTCGCCTGTTGCAGAACTACACAGTTTTCCACAAACCCAGTGGAAGCAAAGGTTTCCATATCCTTTCCCCTTCTCCAGGGTTCAGAGCCTTATTCTCATCAGTAAACATACTGTACTGTCAATCTCAATGCAGGAACATGATGCAGTGGAATTCCTTTGGAAAGCATTTACCCAATAATAATAAATGCCTTTAGAATCATCCACTGCACATATAACAGTCTCACCTGTGGTATGTTTTGAAATAGTTAACGCTTTGTTTTCTGATAGATTCTTGCAAAACTTCAGACTTACTGCCACAAAATTCTTCTCCAACCTGCATCAGCCTAGAGTAATAAAACAAAGTTTAGACATATTTATTGATTTCTTAATACTGCTGTTCCAACTGTGAGTGTAGATGTATCTTCATGAACACAGAGCACCAATGTTACTAACCAACATTAAGGTTGCATTCCACAGAAGCCCATGTCTCACTTTCCTTCAAATCCTACCACTGCGTGCCATACACATAGAGAAAAAGAGCCACAAGCAAAATAAATGCATTTTTGAGAGCCTGCTACACAGGGAAAGCTGTCAGCTCGCAGTTTCAATCTGTCATTTGTTACTAAAACAGAAGAATATAATATTGCACAGGTTGGCAGTACCATAGTACTTTTCTGCTTGACTCAGACTCCCTCTAAAAACTCTTAGAAAAAAATTGCTAGACCTGGACATCCTGTACCTTAAAAGCAGACAATACCAAAATCATATCACACTTAAGCAGCAAAGTAGCTCATGCTACCTCTTCTAAATACATTCTTATAAACTCTGACATATAGAATTGCTCTTTAAGCTATCAGCACATTTGAATGACATTGGCATCAAAATGCAAATATCAGCCTTAATCAACACTGCTATCTCACCAGAGATTTGTGGACAGGTACTAAAAGGTCTTACGAACACACCAGCATACCTGCTGATAACATCAAGTACAAATATGAAGTCATCGTATTTGAAGTTAGACAGATCTGTTCCCAGAAGATATGTTTTCACTTTCAATTGAACATCCTGCAAAACACAAACAAATTTTTGTGTACTTAATACACTGAAGACAAAAGTGAAGGCATGGATGCCTGGTTCATTAATACTTGTTGATTGCTTGAACTTATAAATTCTTTTTCTGAGATTTAGAATAGAACTCCATTTTCTGTTACATAAATAATTTCTCTAAAATAATTTTATAATCACTTTCTTTAGCACTCTATAACATAGATAGAGTCAATCCTAGATGCTTTACTGTCAATGCAAAATGAGAACTCAGCTTTTTCATCATATATTTTGGTTGACACCAAACTGATCCAGCAATCACATCAGGAATACCATAAAACCAGTTAGGTTCTCAAGGCTCCAGGTTCTCCATAGCTATGGTTATAGCAGAAATATAAAGCAGTATACAGAGAAAAAGCACATGAAAAGAAAAGAGATTGTGTGGCAGCACCCAGGTTGAAAGAAACAGGACCAGACTAAAAGTCCTGTCACTATGTTTTGGTATCTTGACTGAGTTTGGAAGCATTGCAACCATTGCAACTATACTTCTGTGGTCTTGATACACTCACATCAAAACAAATCACTTAAAAAAAACCAACCTGGAGACATTTCTTTAAGAACATTAGTATAAATATAGCCATAATTAATATTGGAGAGGTGGAAGGCAGTGGGGCTAAATACTTAGGGGAAGCAAAATTCAAAACCCATACCTGCCATATTCGTGAAAGCCCATGCTCCAATTTCTTTTTTACATAGTTGCGGTCAAAACTGTTTTCTTCAGTTCCAATCACATTGTTGCCATCTGAAACTTCAGGTTAAAGGCATTGTAAATACTTCCAAAAGCTTTAAAAGTTATCCTAGATGGAATTACATTTCCTTATCTATTGCTATATTATTGGTTATGCAAATGCCAGAAGAGTTACTTTGCTCTAAACTTCTGAACAGAAATGAATAATGCACACATAAGCATATAATCATTATATTCAATTGTAGACCAGCAGAGTTTCATCACCTGCATACCAAATACCTGTCCCAGTAGTGTTCCTTAGGTAGTAATGTACTGCAAGGATCACAGGGAAGCTAATCCTGACTGACCCTTGCAACTCTCCACTACTAGGCTTCACAGTTTTTTCCAGACAGAATCCTGGCTTAGTTTCACTTTCCCTAGAGAAAAGAGCAATTTTTCATGTCTAACACTGTTGTCTATTGAAGAAGAGTCCAGAAACATAAACAACGTACATATGTCTTCATTTGTCAGTATCAAGAAATTTTCATCAACAAAGTAAATGCTCTTTGCTTGTCACTCCTTGCCCTGAATCCAGACCTTGTAATCTAGATGAATATCTTGTAAATACTGTGAGCACCTTACTAAAGAGGCCAGTAAGGAATGGGACACCAGATACAAGATTTTTATCAACCTTTTTAGATGTGTGCAGAACAGACCTGCAGTATTATCTGGACTACCACATATGTAAGAGAACGAAAGACAAAACATCCACTAACAGGGATTGTTATGACTGATAATTCAATTAGACAATTATCAGACACTGATAATTCAATTAAACCAAAATAACAATAGAGTACAGCAGTCTGACAATGTTTTGATTGTATCTTCCTCAGATCATCCAGTGCTCACTGTCAAGTGAGTAGTTTCCTTCTGTAACAATCACCAATTATAAATAGCACTTAGTTGTGCCTCATTCTCCCAGTCCTAGGCCAGACTCTTTATAAGCAGAGTTATATACATCATCCTTCTCCTCATCAACCATCTGGTTTCTGATTTGAACCTTTCCAGAGTATGTTTCTCAGAACAAGAACTGTTGCCTATTATAAGAGTGTTCATATAAGTTTAACGGGAGAAACAAAAATATGATATCTTGTACATGTGTACCTACAGATGCGGGGAATATGAATACTGAGAAGGATTCTGGCCTTGCTTGATTTCTCTCAGACAGAGCCATAAGATGTGACTGGATATGTTATAAAATTATTAACTTTATCAAACACTGAGAAAGTTTTATCTGTAAGCTAGGGATTGCAGTAGTGAACATACAAACACTACCAAGAACAACTGGCAGGCCAGTTCAGTTAAAATGTCTGCCCATAAGACTGGAATACAAAACCAGCATAATAACCAGCCAGAATGTAAAAGTTCCAGTACTGTGAATTGAGTAACTCCTCATCAAAATTAAAAACATAATAAAATACAGTCCAGAATTTGGGTTTATGTTAGGGATATTCATTTTTCAAGACTGCAAATCTGTGCTCAACTTTTCCTGTGTTAAGACATTGAGACTGCTTTTGCAGGTTAACTGAGAATTTACCCTAATAACTCAAAATGGGATTATAAAAGGCTGTTTTATGTGCAAACAAGACCTAAACACAATTCCATACTATATCTACTGTTGCAGGGCATGCAAAAAATTTTCCTTATGAATGACAAATCATAAAACAAATATTACCCACTGTCTACATAAATTACAATTTAGTATCTAAATATGCTCATCTTCTGAAAGTAATAATTCTGACAAATGCATTTTCCTGATCTTCCATGGAAGATTAAATGAAACATAAAGAATCTATGAATCTTATTTCTACAAAAAGAAAACCTCTAAGTGGAGTTAACCTTTCCCAGACTATCAAGTAAACAAAACAAGCAATCTTAGCCACAGCACACTCTTCGTGTGTTTCTGTAACCTCCTCTCTTTTAAACATCTGCAGACTGAAGCCAATGCTAAACAAGTCAGTCTGATCTCTAGATTAAGACCATAGTCCCTGCACTCACGAACTGTCATTCATGAAGGAATGGTTGAACAGACACTGCAATATAGATGTTAATGAACACTAAAAAAATTAATGTAATATTCACTCTCTGCCAGTCGCCCAGTGGTCCTGCTTTATGGCCAGTCATGCTAAGAGGTGTCGTTTCCAGTCTTTTAATGAATTGCACTGCAGCTAATTTCACACATGCAAACACATTAATTTAGGATAACTTCCCTGAAAATCAAGGACTGCACAAGCATTTACACATTTTGCATTGAGGAATTTGGAACAGGTAGAGAACACATAAACATTCATAACTAGACATAAAAAAAAAGATCAAAAACCACATAGGAGTTATTATTCTAGATGCCTGATATAAATACAGTAATTCTTCAGGTTTTTCAATATTTCTCAAAATTCAAAAAGGCAGCTTTCAGTTGTAACAAAAGGTTTTTGTTTAATCCTTGCATGGTAGAGGAAAGCAAAAAAAAAGGACTCAATCAAATCTCTGTCTTCTAGCTTCACTCTTTCAATACTAAGCAGGTGTTGCACAGAACTTACACAGTACTATTAAAAAAAAAAATTTGAAAATTAAAATAGTTGAAATCGACTTTACATCCTACATTATTTTCTTCTTGCTTTTCTTTGAATCTTTTACAGATACTAGAGCTGTTACCAACTTTTACCAACTTGTGAAATCAGTAGTTTAAATGCTACAGTGATCATTTTACCATTCATTTCAGGTCTTCTGTTAAACCAATGTCTCATTAACACAAGTAAATTACTTCAATATCATAGTACATTTCCTGGTACAGTAATTTCACGACTATAAGGCGCACCCTTTTGACAAAAATTTTCCCCAAAACCCGGAAGTGCACCTTATAGCATGGTGCGCCTTATATTTTGTACAAAGTTGCGACATTTGCCACACCGGAAGTGTGAGCCACAATGGGGGGGTGGTGCTGCGGGAGCGCAGAGTCGCAAGGGGGGAGCGGGAGTGGGCGGCCACGGCCGGCAGGAGCCGCACGGGGAGGGAGGGAGTCAGCGCCGGCCCAGCCGCCGCCCAGGGAGAGAGGGAGGGGGTGCCGGTCCTGGAAGTGGCACGGGGAGAGAAGGAGGCAGTGCCGGCCCTGGACATGGCGCGGGGAGAGAAGGAGGCAGAGCCAGCCCTGGACGTGGCACGGGGAGAGAAGGAGGTGGAGCCAGCCCCGGACGTGGTACGGGGAGAGAAGAAGGCGGCGCCGGCCCCGGACACAGTGCAAGGAGAGAAGGAGGTGGTACCGGTCCCGCGCGAGTCGCGTGGGTAGAGAGCAGCGCCGCCCCGGTCCCATACAAGCCGCACAAGGAGAGAGTGGAGCGGCGCCACCCTGGTCCCGTACGAGCCGTGTAGGGAGAGAGCGGAGCGGCGCTGGCCCCGACCGCCACACGAGAAGAGAGGGAAGCGCCACCGCTGGCCCGGTGCGTGCCGCGCAGGGAAGGTGGGAGCGGGTGGCCACAGAAGCCGCGAGTCGTGGCCATCCCGAGCCAACCCAGACCACGTGCAGCCCCAAGCCACCCTGGATCGCCGCGAGCCGCGGTTGCGCTGAGCCCCGCCTCGCCAGCCAGCGCCGTGGGCAGACGGGACTGCTAAGGCTCACGGCACAGAGAGGGCGCCTGGGACTGCATTTAAAGGCTACGCCAATCTGTGAAAAATGTTTGCAAATTGAGCACATGCCAGTAAACCTGCGATGGCGTGCTTCTGTTCTTTATTCGTTACTTTGCTGTGCGCTGCGCGGCTCCTCGCTGCAAAAAAAAAGTGTGCCTTATAGTCCAGTGTGCCTTATATGATCTACAAAGTTGCAAAATTTGCCAACTCCCGGGGGGTGCGCCTTATGGTCGTGAAATTACTGTACATGAAAATCCAGATGAACATGGTAAGACCTCACAAAAACCAGTATGACTTTAAAGTTCACTTTGCTTTGAGTAGGGAAGGCAAAAATTATCTTTTTAATAGGTCTTTTTAAAACTCATTTTCTGTTTGATTCTTTACTAAAACCATTATAATGCTCTGAGCACAAAAAACAGTGTAATGGAAAATTTAATAATAAGTAGTTTATTTTGAGGGATGAAAGCCCATATCACAGCAATTTGCTGTTTACTGTACAAACAACAAAATCATAGACTAAGTAGCAGCTCATTTAATATGACACAGAATTCACATTATATTGATAATTCTCGTTCACTACTTTTATCTTCAGTTTGATTAAACAAATTCTACATATAAATACTTAATTCTCTCTTTCCAAGGACTTCTTTTGGATAAGTTTCAGTACTAAAACACAAAGAGCTTAATAAATAATGTCTTTCAAGTCCAGCGTGTCACTTCCACAGTCGTACTTGTGCCCTAAGATCAAGAGTCCCTTGACACATTTAAGGTACAGTAATTTCACGATTACAAGCCGCACCTGATTATAAGCCACAGCTCTGGGTGTCAGCAACGTTTCGTTCTTTGTCCATATATAAGCCGCACCAGATTATTAGCCACACTTTAGTTCGCAGCGAGGATCTGCGTGCAACTTTCACAAAGTTGCCAATTAGTAACAGAATCGTGGGATCACAGGGTTTACTGGCTCAGCCCTGCTCGGGGTGGTTGCCAGGAAGTGGCCCCAGCCCCACTTGCCGCCACCAACCAGAAGTGGGGTTGCGGCGTGCCCGGCCGTTGCCGCCGGGAAGAGGGAGAGCGGCGTGCCTGGCCACTGCTGCTGCTGCGCCCCCCGGGACCGGGCGGGCTCCGGTTCAGCTCAGGGCTGCTGCTGGTTTGCGCTTCCAGGTTGGGAAATTTCCAAAATTTGCTCATATATTGGCCACTCCTGAGTGTAAGCCGCACTTCCAGGTTGGAAGCAAAATTTTAGTCAAAATGGTGCGGCTTATAATCGTGACATTACTGTACTTTCTAAGAGTGCTGAGATTAGCCAGGACAACACTGGGACAGCTATGAGTTCCCAAAATTATAAAAGTCAGACATAGTGGTACATCTACTGCTCCAGTCTATGGGGCTTATTTGAGGAACAACTTCAGCATAATCTCCTGAATGCCTCCCTGGTTCACTCTGATATACGTGCCCATTCTACAGGAATTTTTCTCTTTGACTTTATCATGTATCACAGCCATCAAATCAGTAAGTATGAAATGATAATTCCATGTACAGTTTTAATAATTATTGTAGAATAAGCAAGGAGTTTTAGAAAAAAAAACCCAGTAGATATTAATATTCCCTCGGAAATTAAACTGTACTTGTAAAATTCCTTTCTGTGTGCTTTATCATTGCTAATGTATTTGAAAAAGTGATTCAGTAGAGCACTACTTTTCAGTTGTACATTACAGCTAAGCCATATCTCCAGAAAATTAAAAACTGAGTGACAGAAGGTTAGTAGTAAACATACCACAACACTCTGGCATGCATTTAAAAGCAGTGCATTTAAAATTATGTATCTGACTGTATATATCACTTTATTAGGCTTAATGGTTCCTGTAGAAGGTTATTCTCTTTTCTCAAGTAACAATGTTAAGGGGAACTAGTTTTTTAAGTGCATATGTGGCTGAATTAGGAGTCTATTGTGATAATTTTTCCATGAAGTAAGTTCTTTATGGTACCTGCTTGATTTTACGCCTGCAAAAACCACAGCAAAACAGACATAATTGAAAAGTGCAACTATCTTATTTAAACTGTAAACGTAAATATTATTGAGAATGGGCAATTCAATCAAAAATTCTGGAATCTCTCTTCACATAGCACATCGCAAAAGCAAATATTTCAACTCTGAATTTTACATCTGATACAGCTATAATAACTTTCATCTCAAGTAATGGCTTCAACTCAAAAAACAGCTCCAGCAATCCAAAATAATTTTTTTACTAAAGAAATTTTTTTTATTATCTATTTTTTAAGATTCCATACAATAGCAGAAGGACATTTCTAAGCATTGTTTAAAATAAAATCATTTATATCTGCAAGACTGGCACATATAAATATTCATTAAAATATTAGCTTAATATTGAAGAGTAAAAAAATCCAGTGAATGCTTTAGTCCTTACTGCACGCTCTCAGCAAAAATGCTGAAGCCATTTAGTCAAGACCACAAAGATACCAACACATAAATTAATAACTTGAGCACAAGAAAAGTTATTTCCAAATATCAGAAGTTTTGTTTCCAGCAGTTTCTTACCAGAAGACACAACTGCTGCCTCATCTTGGTCATGGTTCTCATGCCACTGCATCGTTCGGTAGTAACTGAGCATGACTTCCCAAAGGGCTTTGCAGAGATCAGCAAGGCATGGAATGTAGCTGTCTGATGTAATATGCTACAGAACAACAACATAGCATTGTGAAATTTCAAAACTGTGCTCCCTGCAGCAACATAAACCATAACAAACTCTCCAAATTCATACAGCTGAGTTGACACACATCAGTTTCATTTTCAAATATATTTTAAGAAGTGACAGATTCTTGATTTTGGTCAAGTAATCAAGCTGTCCAAAAGTATAGAGTGCTTTTGTTAGCATCTTTTTTTTTTCATTTTCTCAATTGGCCTGTATGTTAACTACCTCTTACATTTATTTTACAGTGAGACAAATACAGAAGTAAGGCTATCTCACTGTCAGAGGGATGCAGCCACCTTGTGTGTCACTTCAATGACAAGTACTTTTGTACTTCAGTGCACTTCAGTGTACTTCCTGGCAAATACCCTATTGAATTGATCTTGATCATTAAGTAAGTAGTCTTAAAAATCAAACAAACTTGGTGATTCAGCAATTTTCTCTACTAACTTTTCAGGAAATTATACTCTTACTGTATTTCAGGGCTTTTAGTATCTAAAATCTAAATTTTGCTTGTGCAAATCAATATACTGACTTTCAGGTAGACAGGAAGAAAGGATTACTTACTAAATATCAAGATAATTCAATTTCAACTAAGGAAACAACTGAATTTCTTTGTGCTTATACTAGAATGAAGAAAATCAAAACTTGAGACAGAAGCAGCCAAGTTTTGCCCTGTTCCAGCAATATTCAAAGAGAAAATATGTAAAAGCATGGGATATTGCTAAAAAAAGAAACACTCAACAATGAAACAGTGACTGAGTGCACAGGCACTAACTTTCATAAATGTTTAAAAATTTCTGAAAACATTATTCTTTTTAAAAAGAATTTCAAACATTTTCTTTTTTAATATTTTAAAACATTATTCAAATTAACTTAAGCATCATCTCATTAAAGCTTTGCATAAGTAAAAATTAAAAGAAATAATGAGGCAGTAATTTTGTAACTATGCCATTAAAGCCACCCTCTTTCTGTGTACTACAAAATGTGGTATTTCTGAGTACCTCAAAGATCCCTCCACACATTCAATTAGAAGGAATAACAGCACCAACCTGTATTTTAAAATAGGTCAGAAGCAGCTCAGTAGTTTGTTTGTAAGTGTAAATAAACGAGCTTGGTATCATTAGTATTAGCAAGGAATGAAAATTAAATTGGACATACAGAAGGATACAGTGAAAAGTGAAAAAACTTGGGAGAAAAGTTCATCAGAAACTAAGAAACAAAAACAAAACCACACCCTGAAGGTTTATAGCAGGAAATGAAAGGCCTGCAGTCTGGGAAACAAAGATCAGGGTTTGCTGGCTTTCTGTAGCTAGAATTCATCTCACTGAAGTGGAAATACCAACTATCCATAAATTTACTCATTATGTTCATGAATACTTAAGTCAATTATTCTCAATAAATTTATTTTGCTTATGACACTTTTATTTATATGAAGGGTCTTAGATTATGTAAGTTTTTAAAGTCAAAGAGGCACCTCTTTAAAATGAATGCAGATGCGCTGTTTACTAGTGGCAGCTACATAATGCCAGGAGATACGAGAAGGGAAAGAACAGAAAACGGATCAGAATACAAACTTCAATCTCCTTGTGACTGTATTTTAATTTAATAAATTGCAAGTAATAGAGTGGGTCCTTAAGTTGATGAAGTATGATGAAGGCTTAGTCTGTCACTGCAACATACATCCTAAAGAATATTCAAGATAGAAACATAATTTCAAACTGTAAATAAATGTTAGAACCACCTAAAATATTTCATATTCTTCTTCCCCATCACTGAAGTTTTAGAAAATTTCTCAGGGTGTAACAGTAAAATCCCAAGTGAAAAAATTAGAAGAGTGAACTAAAAATGCTATTCAAACTACAGTAATTCATTCTAACAACATTACTAAATATGCAAGAATCTGCACTTAAAATTTGTAGTAGAGGAAAATATATGTATATTCCCAGCTCATGATCTGTCTATCACCAGGCTTTTGTATCTCAATATTACAGTTGTCCATTAGCCTGGTATCAAAAGTGCAAAATTAAATGTGAGAATGAAAAGTGAATGATACAAAGACAGGAATAACAGGAAGACTCCAACTAAATTAGAATATTTAAAAGAAGTCTTACTGAAATGCAGCATCAGAGAAATTGTGAATACTACCTAAATGTACTGGAATAAAGTTCAAAGATAATCATTATTTCATTAACTAGCACATCGTACTGAAGACACATACATTTTGAAATGTTGGTCTTTGTTAGATGGAGTGCACGATAACTCCAAGGTGCTAAAATTTAGTGCAATCAAAATCAACATTAAGTTATGAGTAACAAATATCTCAACTACTCAAAAATCGTATTGAGAAACTAGAGTAGCTATGAGGTTAAAAACTGACTCCCTATTGACGAAAGGTACACCAATAACAGTGAAAAAATTCATATTAAAAACCATACATATATATGCAAGAATTACATACTGTACAGAGGTCTTTGTACTGTAACTTCTGAAACTTGGTGTCTGTGTTTCCTGCACACAGCTCCACATATCCAAGGACTACTTGAAACACGGTGTTGTGAATGGCTTGGGTGAAGTGCATATGTAACTGGTCCATTGCTGTCTGAAAGAAATGGAGTAACATAAAATCAAATAGTAAAATTCAATTGGTAATATGCCACCATCTTTTAGCTATCATGTTTTGACTACATCATTTTCAGTACTGAACACTTGTAAGTATATCCTCCAATCTCTCTTAAAAATACCTAACAGAGATCTTGGCAATATTACAATATGGTCACATAAAAGAGTTCAGGTATTGCAAATAAAATCAGTTTCCTCTGCCATCTTCCCTCTGTAATTTATCTTTTTTGTATATCATCACTAGTAAATATTAATATAATATGGCTAATTATAGAATTTACTCACGTATTTATTTACCCTCCCAATTACTGATAATGTGTCAAAAAGAAATTAGTTGAGATTCCCCCAGTGGAAACACTGCCAACTAAATCAAAAATACTTCCTTTGCAGTCATTAAAATTAAAAGCAGGATTACAAAATCTTCATCCACCTGCCAGAGTGAAGAACCCAGAGTATCATAAAGCATTACAGAAAGGTATGCACATCATACAAATAAATTTCCTATAAAACTCCTCTTTCTGAAAGAAAAAAAGTCATTTGCTTTTTAAACAAAAAGACTACCTTTTCCAGGAAAAAGTAATGTACTAAGGACTAATGACTATGTAACACATTACAGTAATTTCACGACTATAAGGTGCACCGGAGTATAAGGCACACTTCCAGTAGTCGGCAAATTTCTGAACTTTGTCCATATAAAAGGTGCACCAGTATATAAGGCACACCCTTTTTTTGCAGCAAGGATCTGCGTGCAACAAAGCAATGAATTAGTAACAGAATTGAGAGATCGCGGGGGTTTACGGGCTCGGCTCGGGGCTGCTGTGGGCTCGCACATCCAGGTTGGCAAATTTCCGAACTTTGTCCATATATAAGGCGCTCTGGGGTATAAGGCGCACTTCTGGGTTCAGACCAACATTTTATTCAAAAGGGTGCGGTTTATACACGTGAAATTACTGTAGTTTTGCCGCGATCATGTCTGAGTTTCAGGTCAGGATGTTTCCCAAGAGTCCCTGCTGTTAATAAATTGCATGTAACAGTATTCCACTTCAGAAACTGAATTTTCTCTCTATTTTCACATACATGCAATCAGCAGATTTGAAAGTGTTCAGTTTCGCTACTTCCTATTTGACTTTTTTTGCTACAGACAAGAGCTGAGAACTCAATCACTCCATAAGAAATGAAGAAGCAATTCTGCTGAAATGCTACCGAAAACAGCCCATCTTCTATAGCTAGTCCTAACTTGAAGTAGCCAAAGAAAACAGAATGACAAATGGAATAATGAAAAGTACTGAAGATACTGAAGAATCTTGACATTTTGTTTACTGAGAAGAGGTCAACATGGGAAAGATATGAATAACAATGCAACTAAATTATTTTCAGGACAAGTTCAAAACATGTACTTTACTAGTAATAAAAAGAATGTCAAAACCAAGTCACTGAAATGGAACAAAGCAAGTAAAACCATGCAGTAACAAATAACAGTTTCATTTTGTCAGAAACTTCATTCCTTTCCAACAAGTATCTCCCTTTCTCAACATGTCATGCACTTGACATGCAGTGAATGCATTGTATCTATTTTTGTTGAGCAAATTTAAAAAACAGTGCACTAAAAAAAGTAAAAGTCTAATTAATCTTCTCCCCTGATTTTAAGTTGCAGTCTTTACTCATTCTAATAGTTCTGCACATTAACAAAGTATGAGAAGATAACTCCATTTCTATCCTATTGCAGAGCTACACTGTTATTATAGTCAAGCCAGGAAAAAAAGAACCCAACTTTACTAGAAATGTTCTAATTAGAAAGAAGCAAAACAAACAAATAAAAATTTAAAACAAACCCAAGAAAGGCAATCTTATATCAGATATGCTCCTGAAATCTTGAAAGACCATTAAAAAAGCCAAACATAATAAAAAATGATTGGGGTTCTTGTCCTGTCTTCATCAGGGGACAGGTGCTTTGACTTGATCTTTAGCAATTAAAGCTTTCTGGGGGAATCCTCTTCCCTAAGTAAATAAATTCCTGTTACACTGGCACCACCACATTCAGTCTGTATTGTAAACACTGATCCTGACAAAACATGCCTCCAAGACTTTCATGTCTCCTTATCCCCTTTACTTCACAGGACATTGATAACAGCTCCCATACTTCAATACCTTCTGAAGGAAACTTGGTAATTGCCTTCTCAGAGAAACAAACTAATATGAAGCCTCAAGGCAGTACACCAAACAGAACAGAATTCCATCCTATGGGAGAACTCAGGTCTGCTCTTATATAAACAGAAAATGCTCTAGGCACACACAGGTGTAAATTTCAGGACATACCCATAGTATGTGTTTGACATGCCATGGGATGTATTTTACTGCAAAAGTCTATCTCCACACGTGATCCATTTCCATCATGTTAACACTACAATATAAAATGGAAATACTCAAGGCAGAAGTTGTGCATAACCCAGAAAAACAGACCTAATTATAAAAACAGCATTCCACAGGACCAAAGAGAATATATACTGCAAACAGCAGTATAAACAGAGCTGAAAAATGCAACTGTTACAGTTATAACCTATCCAAAATCTAGATGTTGCAGTAACACACAGCTAATCTTTAGCAAGTACTGTTAAAATTACATGAGCATTGTAAGAACCTTTGTGTACATATATTTGGCAAGATCCATCAGCATTAGTATGCTGGTTTTGGCTGGCATAGAGTGAATTTTCTTTACAGTAGCTCGTATGGGGCATGGGGCTGTGTTTTTATTTGTGCTGGAATCAGTGTTCATAATTAAGGGATGTTTCAGCCATTGCTGAGCAAGGCTTACACAGAGTCAAGGCTTTTTGTGCCTCTCACCCCAAGCCTCCAGAGTGGGCTGGGAGTGCACAAGGAGTTGGGAGGAGACACAGCCAGGACAGCTGAGCCCAACCGACCAAAGGGATATTCCATAACATGCGGTGTCATGCTTAGTAATAAAAGCTGGGGCAAGAAGACAGAACAGGATGAAGTTTGTCTTTAAAAGTCACTGTTACACGTGATGGAGTCCTGCTGTCTGGGGATGACTGAACACCTGCCTGCCCTCTGACTTTGCCATCACACCAAGGAGGAGGAAGGGAGCAGCTGTGTGGGGCTTAGCTGCCATTGGGGATTAAATGGCAACAATTAGGAAAATAAATTTCCATCACAGTACTCAAAGCTTCATGCTGTGATATTGACTATTCATTGTGACTTCCTCAGAAGAGAGGTACTAACCTGTGTTTTTCCAAGCAGCCTGTAAGCCTGCTGAACCTTTGTATAATGATTGATATCAAAATTCTTGCATATTTTGGAAAGTGCTACATCCAATTGTTCCTATAAAAATGAAAGAAAAAATGTGTTAAACACCAAACAAAAACAGGCCAAGTAATACATTACTCAAACAACAGCAAGCAAGGAAGATATTTATTTAAACAGTGTGATAATTATAGTTGTAAAGTAATCAAGACTGTGTGTGACTGGATTGTTGTGGGGTACTTAAGTGTTACTTCTTGTGGTGTAGGTACTTCAGTGTCAGCCAAAGAGTTCCACCACTCCCAAGAACAAGCAATAACAATGAAGTAAAATTCAAAGTGATGATTGCTTTGAGAAGGCCAGGAACCTCAGTATGGGAGAGCTGGGATTTCTAAGTTAGTCTACTTCCACCCCAATGTAACACCCAGATCTGGGGGCTTCAGCTTAATCAATTCAATTACAGACTTCTTAACCCTCTGACTGCATCTCTTACATGGAACTAACACTATCTGAATTAAAAGTTCATTGGCAAACAGCCAATGTAGTATTTATAGAATACTACATCAGCACAACAATCAGTACCTGAGGGAGTCAAGAAAAAGTAGACACACAAATATGGGTTTTGCTGCTGCAGAGCTGTGTCTGAGCATACTGAACAGCTCTGCAGCAAATGAAGTTCATCTATTATGTAAACTAAGTGAAAAAAAAAACTTCAATAGGATCATGTATTTAATGACTAATAAAGCTTTCAAGATTTGACTGTGTAGCTTAATAACACAATTCTCATGTAGATGCCATAATACATTCAGATACACAACCTAATTTTAGTTATTTTCAACCAACAATGCAAAAAATAAAAAGAATTAATCAATAACATATAATAATGTACACTATTAACAAATATTTTCTTTCCTTTCTAGATACTAAAAACATTTCAATTATTTATGAATTTATGAATTTATTATTTATTATTTAATGATCTTGCAATACAGTCATGCTCTTAAAAACCTCAGTACATGGGTGTTTAGTCTCTTACGCACTTTTACTTAATGATTGGAACATTTTCATTAATTACATCATTAGTCACAAAATATTTTTTGTGTTAATCCTATAGATTTGGTGGGGATTATTTGTTGTACTTTCTTCCCTAAGCCAAATGGTAAAAGGACAACCTAAAGATTCAGAACTTCTCTAAAACATTACTCAGTAATTTGACTTGCAGACATATACTGATAAAAAAAAATTCCTTCCCTCGTTTCTTGCAGAACAGCTGTAAAAAGAGAAAAACTGGGATATCAAACCGCACATGAATAGAGTTCTTAAACAGAGAACATTAATCTTTTCTGGTGCGTTTTTCAACAGTTCCTTCCACAATACCATCTTGTATTTTATTTGTAACATAATATAAAAGTAAGATCTATATTAAAACCTAAATTAAAAAAAGACAAAAAAGGAAAAAGGAACAGACTTAAGTAGAGGCACTCAACTACTGAAAACACTCATTATTGAAATCGTAACTAGCAGAATATTATTCCATATTAATTAGACCATGTATTTCTCAACAATACTCCACGGATCCCAGGATGACTTATGTTTGTTCCATATGCACAGGCATAATTCCAGTAGAAAATAAGATACTTTCACAGAAAGACAGATATTTTCACAAATTCACAAGTAACAAATAAAAATCTTGAATGTGATTATTTAGCCAGCTGTGAATTGCTTTCACCAACCAATATGGCAAATTTTATCATATTTTGACAAGACCAGAATTTCCTCTTCAAAGCTGTCACTGGAAGGAAGCAAAGATGCATGTATCTTTTAAAACAACATCAGTATTCGTCCACAAGGAAAAAATGAGTGCTCACTCTGTGTTAGGCCTGTGTTAGAGCACAAAGAAAACTCATTCCATCAGCTCTTTTGAATCAGACATGCTCTGAATAAAGCACTATCAAAGAAAGACTAAAGGAATAAAAAACTTTGCATAAAAGCTGAAGTACAAAGACACCACAGTTGAAAATTTACAAAGTTTTAATTTTACAGGGAATCAAAAAACAAGGTATGACAAAGCATGTGCTATTTCTGAAGAGCATGTGACAATGGGTGTAGACAGCTGCTCAAAAAACTACTGCTAAACATTACATGTGTATGCATCACATGATCACATACACACTATACATACCAACATTGCTAGACTTCTTAGGAAAAGCTTGTTCCAGCAAGTTCCAGCTCAAAATTACCTAGTAGTGGAGTTCAAAGAATTCCTCTTTTTTCTACCAGTTTCCAGGAAGACACTTAGCATTTTCTATTCCTTTGCTTTTGTGATACTTCTACCAACTCAAACCAACCTTAGTCTCATCCTTCACATCTACTCAAGTCATATTTCCTACAGCTTAGCACTGGTTCTATCCAGCAGTTTCCAGTTTGCCAACCTCTCAAATTTCCTGTGAAACTCGGATCTCTTATATAGCTTATCCAAACCTACTGGCTTGCTATTAATTTACTTTTCACAACTCTTCAGATGTTCAATACTTGAAATGTTACGTCATTTTTTCAATTTGACTGCTCTACCACTTACAGTGAGCACAACTATTGAGCTGGGTCATAATACGATAACATATTACAGAGCATTTAGGCTGATTACAGCCCTAAAGTCTACATAAACACCAATGACTACAGCATCCAAAGAGAGTATTTGAAAGAAATGTACACATTCTATAATTGCTAACAACACTTTATTAGAAAGCTACTTAGAGATTAAACACTAGTACAAACTTAGAAGTTAAATATTAATGTATACTAAACATTAGTATATTAATTCTTACCTCTATTTGTTCCAAGGTGTCTTGCAGTTTTGAATTTAACTCACTATTGATAAACAAAAAAAAATGTTTAGAATAAAATTACTGATTATATAAACATTTCAGACCATTTCTCATTTCCAAAAACCCTACTACTGAGCCACATCATAGTAATTCATCATAAACCATTAAGCTGCTGTTGCTGCGTCAGGCTAGCACCATCATACCACTGCTATGTGGAAAGGCACATTATTTTAGGCTTATAATGCAAAAGGGTTAAGAACATCTATACAAGATTCCATCCTGCTAGGATTTAACCAAGAATTCAAAGACATTCCCAACTGTCAAGAAAGTTGCTTTAAATTTTTGGTTTGGCACTGTGGTCTACATGGTCTACAGCAGAACATAGCCAGAAGGGTCAGGGCTGTCAAGTCTTTGCAGTAATTTTTATTTGCTGCTCAGGAATCCCTTACAGAAATGCTATAGGAAAAAGAGAATTTAAGCTTTCTCAGAAAAGTTTCTAAAGTTGGTATAAAAAATTAACAAAAATAGCTATCATAAGAAAAACTATTTAGGACAAAGGCACCACTACACCTTTGCAACAACCAGCTTTAAAAGTTCCAGAACAGCAGCAATGAAAAAAAAGAGACAAAAAAAGACTACCATGTTTTTGTTTGGAAGGGTCAAAGTAACAAAGAAATAGGCAGGATATTCTCTTCTAGCACAGAAAGAACAGTTTTCATTAAATAATCATCATATCTATTTTAGACAACTTCATTCTGTGCTGTGAATCTTCTCCTTAGGGGCCCACATTAATTATCAAAAGCCAGATTCTAGCATCTCTGCTTAGTTCTCTCGGCTTAAATGATATACCCTCCTTTTTTGTTTCCATCAGATAAATTGGGTACAACATCCTCCAAAGAAAAGTTTAAATAGAAAAAAAAGGCATCAAAAAGAACTGCCATTAAACACTAAAGAGAGTAGTCAGTATTTCTTTATTGTTTTTTCACATGCAATGAACTTTCAAACAGAAGGACCTCCTCTAATAATCTGTTACTACATCTCCTGCTGGAGTTTATGAACATTTCTTGCTATTTCTCTTTTTTCTTTTCTTTTTTTAAACAATGGAAACATTAAGTCTTTGTAAGTTAGAAACTACAGATATTTGGATTAGTTTCACTTCTGAAAGCAATTTCTTCATGTCAGCATGAAACTCTGCACTTGCTAATTTCATTGACAAGAATCAGGGTAAGTTATCCTGCAGAAGCCATCTTGTTATAGGCAAATTAATTCCAGAATAAAATCTTCTCATTAAAAACTCAGTTCAGGTACCTCTAAGCAGGAGGCTGTAGCACAGTAATAATTCAATGTAAGTGGAAACTTACCTGCTAATATATTACAACAGTTACAAAACAACTATATAGTCAAAACACTGAATTTGTGCTGTTATGGCTGTGAAGACTGGTTAGTTGTAGTAGAGGGAGGTGGGAAAGTACAGAGGATGCTTACGCTTTTAAACCTTCCTCAATTTTACTTTTCTAAGCTGAAAATTACTTTTCAATTAAATTTCCTTTAGAGAATGAGAATGATCACTATTTTATATCAGTTACAAATAAAATAATACAGAAGTTGACATCTGTACAATGTCACCCTACCTTATGCAACTGTAGTGTTTGAAAGTGCTGGCAGCTTTCTGGCATTCCAAGCACAGTTGAATAGCTCCTGGATAATCCTCCTCCTTAGGATAAAATACAATTGAAAGCTCATCTGAAGCAACAGTGCAATACCCATTTTTGCTTGCATGCTTATGTATAAGCATTAGGAATAAAATAATTTGCGTCTCCTGTCTATACAGTAAAGAGTGAGAGTCTACCGCAGCACTTAATCTGCAAGTAGCTTAGAATTAGCAACATCTGAAAACACTAGGTATTACATTACCTCATGCAAACAACTTGCTGTATTGTTTCCTTATCCATACATTAAAAATAATACATCACAAAGTTTTTATTACAGAACAACTAATATCTTCCCAGTAATCTATTCACAAGCATGGAAAGAGGTTCATTCAGGCAATGGCAGGCTGTTCCCACAGTTTATAAAACATAAAAGGAGACAAGGAAGAACACTCCCAACATTATGCCCAAATAAACACTATTTAAATTTGAGACTCTTCCAGCTCATTAGAAATTAACTTAAATACAACTGACTCACAGAAGTCTTCAGGCAATAAAGAATACACTATGGACACACTGTCCTAATATATAAGAATACAGTAATTTCACGACTATAAGGCGCACCCTTTTGACTAAAATCTCCCCCCAAAACCGGAAGTGCGCCTTATAGTCCGGTGCGCCTTATCTGATCTACAAAGTTGCAACATTTGCCACCCCGGAAGTGAGAGCCCGTCGGCATCGGGGCCGCCCCCGCGCGGGGCGGACGCGCCGGCTTCGGGGCCGCCCCCGCGCGGGGCGGACCCGCCGGTATCGGGGCCTCCCCGCCGGCATCGGGGCCGCCCCCGCGCAGGGCCGTCCCGCCGGCATCGGGGCCGCCCCCGCGCGGGGCGGACCCGCCGGCTTCGGGGCCGCCCCCGCGCGGGGCGGACCCGCCGGTATCGGGGCCGCCCCCGCCGGCATCGGGGCCGCCCCCGCGCGGGGCGGACCCGCCGGTATCGGGGCCGCCCCCGCCGGCTTCGGGGCCGCCCCCGCGCGGGGCGGACCCGCTGGTATCGGGGCCTCCCCGCCGGCTTCGGGGCCGCCCCCGCGCGGGGCGGACGCGCCGGCTTCGGGGCCGCCCCCGCGCGGGCCGTCCCGCCGGCATCGGGGCCGCCCCCGCGCGGGGCGGACCCGCCGGCTTCGGGGCCGCCCCCGCGCGGGGCGGACCCGCCGGTATCGGGGCCTCCCCGCCGGCTTCGGGGCCGCCCCCGCGCGGGGCGGACCCGCTGGTATCGGGGCCTCCCCGCCGGCTTCGGGGCCGCCCCCGCGCGGGGCGGACCCGCCGGCTTCGGGGCCACCCCCGCGCGGGGCCGGCCCGCCGACATTGGGACGGCTCCCTTGCGGGGGGTGTTAAAGCCGCAGGAATCGGATCGGCTGCTGCGCGGGGGGGGCGAAAGCCGCAGGGATCGGATCGGCTGCTGCGTGGGGGGGGCGAAAGCCGCAGGGATCGGATCGGCTGCTGCGTGGGGGGGGCGAAAGCCGCAGGGATCGGATCGGCTGCTGCGCGGGGGGGGCGAAAGCCGCAGGGATCGGATCGGCTGCTGCGCGGGGTGGGCGAAAGCCCCCGGAATCACGGCGGCCGCCGCGCGGGGTGGGCGAAAGCCCCCGGAATCACGGCGGTCGCCGCGCGGGCGGGGCGAAAGCCCCCGGAAACACGGCGGCCGCCGCGCGGGGGGGGCGAAAGCCCCCGGAATCACGGCGGTCGCCGCGCGGGCGGGGCGAAAGCCCCCAGAATCACGGCGGCCGCTGCGCGGGGGGGGCGAAAGCCCCCGGAAACACGGCGGTCGCCGCGCGGGCGGGGCGAAAGCCCCCGGAAACACGGCGGCCGCCGCGCGGGGGGGGCGAAAGCCCCCGGAATCACGGCGGTCGCCGCGCGGGCGGGGCGAAAGCCCCCAGAATCACGGCGGCCGCTGCGCGGGGGGGGGCGAAAGCCCCCGGAAACACGGCGGTCGCCGCGCGGGCGGGGCGAAAGCCCCCGGAAACACGGCGGCCGCCGCGCGGGGGGGGCGAAAGCCCCCGGAATCACGGCGGTCGCCGCGCGGGTGGGGCGAAAACCCCCAGAAGCACGGCGGCCGCCATGCGGAGAGGGGGAAAACCGCCAGAATCGGAGCGGCTGCCACGCGGGGAGGGGGCAAGCAGCTGGAATCGGGGCAGCGGCGGCACGGGGCAAGCCTGCCGGCATTGGGTCACCCGGAGCGCCAGGGAACTCCCGGAACAGCGGGGCCCTGGGGATGCTGCACGGAGCGGCGGTGGGCATAGCCCGGCCCTGCCGGGTACAGGCAGGCCCGGGAGCCAATGGCTGCCGGATTGAGGCGGGGCCTCGACCAGCAAGCGTGCGGGAGGAGCTGGGGGCGGAGCCTCGCTGCAAAAAAAAACCCGGTGCGCCTTATAGACCGGTGCGCCTTATCTGATCTACAAAGTTGCAAAATGTGCCGGCTCCCGGGGGGTGCGCCTTATAGTCCGGTGCGCCTTATGGTCGTGAAATTACTGTAATATCCAATAGGCAGACAGCTGAATCAGGAGGTATATGAGGATGTCAGGACAAAAAAAAAACATAACACAAAAATGCAAAACCCAAGGATCCCACCAACAAGACACAGGCATTGCCTTGGGCATTCCTATTATTTTTGTATTCTGTTAGACATGAGACCAGAAAGAATCTTGCAGGAAGAAAAACCCTCTTTAATTGCTAAGAGCTTCTGGATTTTGTCATAATTACATCTGTTATATTACAAGCTTCAGAGAGCTCAAACTCAAAGCTGTTATTGGAATTTCAGTCATTGATTGAAGAGTAAAAATGCAAGGGTAATTTATATTCAGCTATTATCATGCAGGAGTTTATGAAATAAAATTGGTTTTAACAGCAATGTTATAATGCAGATCGAATTTAGCTAAAAAACACCAAAAAAACCACCAAATACATTACCCATTAGATGAAAACAGAATAGTACATTGGTCTAAAAGGACTGTTGCATTTATAGCTCTTTACATCTCTCTCCACTGGAAACCTGGTACTTGCTCCACTAAGTCGAACAGAGCTCAAATCAGAAAGCCTGCCTGCATAAGATATGTTACAATATATTCCAGATGAAGCTCAGCCCTGTAAGCTACCGTAGCTTCATGCCAGGTCTTTTCTTCATCAGGAACCCTTTCAAAATGCTCTTCTGTGAGTGGTTACTAATAGTTCTCATGCATATTCCAACCTACTAACTTCTTGGAGTACAGAAAATAAATGGGCGAGTAGCTCAGATAATTTATTGGGAGCAGACACTGAGCACAGCTCTAAAACTGCCCTCTGCCAAAAGCAACAGTTCCAGCCCTTAAAAATCACTGACCAATCATGATAATCATACATTAGAGTCTGTGTGTGAATGCAACACCCACACCTCCTCAGGACAACTCTTCCCACTAGACAGTGAAGTTTATTTCCTGTGTAGTAATATACAGCACAGAAATTAAAAGCTAATCATTGTACAGGGCTTACTAAGCAGAAAGCATTTAGGCCATCTGAAAATGAGTGCAGTTTTGCTTGATAAAAAGTGAGAAAGTTTGCTGACAAGGTAACTTACTCAAGATGGAATTAAATTCACAGAATCTTGAAAGTTAAAACTATTAACATACAATTTCCAAATCTAATAACTGGGGATTGTCATCATGACATTCCATCCAGTATTAGCTCTAAATATTTGGCAAACTCACAAGTGGATATTGCTACACTACAAGTATTATAGCTGTCAATAATTCCTGACGCTTTCTTTCATACAATTCATAGGTTTAAGACAAGATCTATTGCTCTGTGCAGTATCTACTGCATTTTTAGGCAGCATACATAACAGTACCAGAATTTTCAGTGTCATGGCCTGAATGCTGCCATGTTTTCCACAATGGAATTATAAAAAGCCAACTCAATGAATAAGGACAGAAGGCTACTACCTTACAAATAAAATATTAAGCAGGGAGCCCATATATAAATTTGTATAAATTCTTTATCCAGACCCAGCATATCAACAGTCAGCTAAATCTCACCTTTTTCTTTTTCCCAAACATCAAGCTAAAAAAAAGAGGTTTAAGTTGAGAGCAGGGATAAGTGGAGACTCCTCAATATTTTTACTGACCTAACTCAAGTTTCAGTGCAGAGATCTAAAGGCAGGAATGAGTTTTTGATAGAATATACTCCTCCAGCAGAGGGGCTATCTAAATTGTTATTAAGTTTTTCTCAATGTAAAAGAAGAATAAAAATATAATTTTAGGCCATGCACACACCCTGTTTGCAAGAGGAAAGGAAGGGACAAAATTAAGATGACTGATGAATGTAGACTTAGAACAGCGTCGAATTACACCAGTCTGGTAGGGACTTACCTCCAACATCTCACTCAAACGCACATCAGTTCTTTGCTAAAAATAAAAAAATTAAAAATTCCAGTCATTACTATGCACAAATGAAGAAAAATATTTGTCACTGAACAAAAACAACAGTACATACCAGTGTTTTTATTGTTCTCAGAGATTTCAGCAGCCCAATAAGCAACTGTCGTTTCCTCTGATTTGCAAGAAGCCCCAAACTAGTCTGTGTGAAACCTTCCTTTGCTATATTCAGGTGTCTGCAAGGTAGAAATAAAATAATCTTCAACAGTTCATAAAATAAGGCTTACTTCTAACCAATTCTAACAATTAATTGATCCAACAAAATACATGGTAGAAAATAAGATTGTCAGCATTGTTAGGGAAACTCAGAAAACAAGATTGTACCAACAGACTACTAAGAAGGCACATCCTCCATTCTGCACTTGCTGTGGATCAGTGATAAAACGCCAAAGCTTTCCTTTTCAAAAAGAACTCCCAATTGCAGAAGTGAGAGCTGCAAGAGATTGCAACTGTTTCACTATCTCTAACTACCACTGCAAATAGCATTCAGCACATAAACAGGAAATATCATCAGCAAGCAAACTTCCTGGGTTCACGGATTTCCTGTTAAATACTTCCCCACTTTCAATCTCTGCAGTTCCTTAAGCAAGATACCTTCTTCCATTTGTGCAAATCACCGCTGCTAACTGAAGGCCACTCTGCAATGATGTAACACGTTCAAGTTCCTACAGAGAGACAATAGGTTAAACAAATATACAGGTTAAACAAATATACAAGTTACACACCAGTGAAGACTACTGATTGGTAGATTTCTCTTGAGATGGTATAACAACTTTGTAGAGTTACTTTATATATTATTTGTTTCATCATTTTATATGCACTAAGTACTGCAATGTAACATTAATATAAACTATATTTTGAAATGCAATTCTCTTTTGAAGATAAGATAGTTAAAATCCGTTTTCATTGCAGTGGGAACCTCTACATTTATATATTGCACATTTAGCCTAAGAATTTCTATACCATTAATGCATTACAACAGAATGATCAAAGCGTCAGAGATTGAAGTGCAGGGCTTAATTTACATTAATATTCCAGAAAGCTGCAAAACAAAAAAAAATTATGTTTCACACAGCATTTTCTTGTTTAGAAGCACTTGTGTTCTATCAATTTAATAGATGTCACATGATTATGAACGTTAATTGTATCCTGTTGACTTTCAGCTGAAAACTCTTCAGTAGAGGTGACCTGAATTTAGCTTGATTTTGACTTAGTGAAGTGCCTAGCATAATCTCAACTCCTTGAAAAAAATAAATGTTATAATATAACTACTAAGATTTCTTTTATTAGAATAGCTCTGCAGAAAAGACCATTCTTTCCCCAGGCTACAGAAAAAGAGATTTTATTTATTTATTTATTTATTTATTTATTATTTTATTTTTTAATTCTGCTCATAATTTCACAATGTATCAAGTGCTTTTCATGAGAAGAGATATTTTCACTTTGAAAACTAATTTTATTCTAATAATATGACAAGCAAAAATGAGTTGAAAGTTCAGTTCAGTTTTAGATCAGCTCCTGGTCACTCTTAAATCACTAAGCTGCATCTTCCACCAAAACCTGCTCCTTTATGTTGCTTTTGCATAAATGACAGCCTAGTTACTGATATGCAAAATATCTTACAAAACCAAATTCAAAGATTATTTTCCTCAATACCTACTTCTCTCTAAAAACATACTTTGCAAATACCAGAGCAATTCAAACAGTTATTGTTCCCTTGTTCATGAGGAAACACATACAATACGGAGCAACTCCACTCCAGTCTTACCTCTTGCAAAGACTCTTTAAAATCTCTCCTTTGAACATGACTGGATGGAGAGGAATGGGGAGAAAGTGCAATCTAAACATTCCCAAAGAGGGAGTCTTCTACCCAGCAATGACGGCTGAATACTGTTTTTCTCTGCTCAAAAACAGTCTTTCACCCACTGGCTGTTCCTAAAGCATGTCTTTCTTCCAAGAACAGAAAACCGTACATCCCTTACGTGTCTGTGCCATGCTCTTCTGGCCACAAGAGTGCCTGTTAGATCAGTACTTCATACTAAGCATGAGCTTCAAACCATGATATCCCTAAACTGCACTTTGCACGGTGAAAATGTGTCCAGGAGATGTGCTCAATTGCATTTTTGGTTCTTGTAATGATTTTTTACTGTAGTTGAACACTGAACTGGAGCTGCCATTACAAGTTCACATAGCACAGCAGGAGGTTCATTTCATGAATCAGTGAGACAGTGAGACCTATAACGCCCACCAGAAATCTCCAATAAGTCTACTGATAAGACCTCTGCCCATAAGTAATCCTGAAGCATTATTGACTTAATCAGGCACAAATGCATTTAAGAAAAGTTTTTAAAATATTTTTAATGGCACAATGGATTTCTAACTGTCCCTCTGGAACATCTGAAAGCACTTTCAGGTATAAAACAGGTGCACCTCACTAAGATGTCTGCAATGAGAACATTAACGTTACACAGCAAAATGCAAGAACATTTACTGCAGTTCCATTATGCAGTGAGAGGTTTTCAAAGTGAAGCTTCTAGATTCAGAAAAAGCAGCACTCACTCAAAACTATCAATTTCAAACCTACACAACAGTGAAATAGTACCAGAAGATTTTTATACCATACAATTACCCTTTCTTCCCCTTCTATACTATCTTGCGAAGACTCAAACACAGTAACACTTACCAGCCTCCTTCTGCAACAGCCTCCCACCTCACCCCTTTAACTAAAACTGAAACAATTTCGCTGTTACAGCCTTTTTCTTCCACCTGCTATTGCAGGAGATGACGCAAGCAACAGTCACCTCTCCCTCCTCCATTGTTCTTTAAACTGCAGCAGTCCTTTCACCAGGCAACAGCGCCAGAACACAGATGGTAACCTCACTAAGGTTGAATGCACTGGCCATGAGAACAAGCAAACAAAAAGGGATGTTGTGTCCTCTGGATAAGAGGAAAATAATTGCAGCTCCATGACATCTATCACAGGTTCATAGCCAGGAAGTCACCATTGCTCTTCCACACTCCCACCAGCTTCTTGCCCAAAATAAGAATTGCCATAATCACCAGTATGACAATGGCAATGTAAGGTGCCGTACACAAACAGAAGCATTCAACACAAGATCATTCTCAGACCTAACTTAATAACAATCACCATTGTCACTTTGCAGAATTGTTTGGACAATAGTCCTGGGCACATGGTGTGACTTTTGGGGATGACTCTGTGTACAGGGGCAGGAGTTGGACTTGATCCTAGTGGGTCCCTTCCAACACAACATATTCTGTGACACTGATTCTCAAAACTGTCTGAGATTAGTGGCAGTTAAGTGATCTTAAGAAAGATCACTCCTGTTTTGTCTTACGGAATAAGATGTTACACCACTCCTAAACAGGGGCACTAAAGCAGCTCCATGTCCATTACAGGTATTGCCAAGTCTGTGAATTCATTAATTCTGAATTTTTCAGAAAGCCTTGTGAAATGACCATATGCCAAAATTTTTATCATCTTAAGAACTTTAAACTCAATACACCGTTCATTTTCACTACAGAGACAGAGCTTTAGCATTCAAAAATGGCTGGTTCCAGCCAGGCACTAGCACCCCTACTACAAATTATTATATTGACACAACTGCAGCATTATACCAGCACAAAATTGAGCAGTTTATTCTTGAAAAGAAAGTGCTAGTTGTCTTACCTCAACATATGCAGGCTGTTTTTCAAGGATTAAATCTGCAACTTTCTTAGACACCTTAAAAAGAAGAATACTCCATGTGATACACAGTAATCTCAATTAAGAAGGCCAAGCCCATACTAAAGTTCTACAAATTTGTGATTCTCTACCATTAAGCTCTGCATTTTTCAAATTCATTAATAAATATTTTACAACAACATGTAAAAAATTGTAAAAATTATGATCAGCTTTCCTTAGAACCAAGATAAGAGAAGTGTTCATAATTCTATCTAGTGAATAGCGGGCATTTTTACACTACAGTAATTTCCCGACCATATGGCGCACCGGACTATAAGGCGCACTTTTTTTTTTGCAGTGAGGTTCTGCCCCCAGCTCCCCTCGCACGGTTGCTGGTCGAGGCCCCGCCTCAACCCGGCGGCCATGGGCCCCCGGGCCCATGTCCACCACGGCAGGGGCGGTGCCGTGGGCCCCCGGGCCCGCCTCCACCTGGCAGGGGTGGTGCCACAGGCCCCTAGGCCCGCCTTCACCCGGCAGCCATGGGCCCCCGGGCCCACCCCCACTCGAGAGCCATGGGCCCCCAGGCCTGCCTGGACCCGGCAGGGGCGGCGCCGCTGGCCCCCAGCCCCGCCTCCACCTGGCAGGGGCGGGGCCGCAGGCCCCCGGGCCCACCTCCACCCAGCTGCTGCGGCACTGCCGGCTCCCCCCACAGCTCACGGCTCACACTTCCAGGGTGGCAAATGTCGCAACTTTGTACATCATATAAGGCGCACTGGACTATAAGGCGCACTTCCGGGTTCGAGGGAAAATTTTAGTCAAAAGGGTGCGCCTTATAGTCGTGAAATTACTGTACTCACTTAACTCTCTGCTTGTTAAGAAACGCACTAGAAAAGCAAATAGAAATAATTTGGGACACTGCAAGTGTTTACATTTTGCTCATGCTATTGCTAGAGTACAAATTTAAGTCAACCATATAGCATGGTGTCCTGGCTTGGGCTGGGGTATTCAATTTTCTTCAAAGTGCCTGGTGTGGGGCTGGTTTGGACTTGGGTTGACACCAGTTTTGATAACACAGAGGTGTTTCAGTTGAGCAGTGCCTGCAGAGAATCAATCAAGGCCTTTTTTACTCCTTGAACCACCTCAACAGCAGGTGGGCTGGGGGTGCACAAACCTTTGAGAGGGTACATAGCTGAGACACCTGATCCCAACTGACCCATGGGATATCCTAAACATATGGTGTCATGATTACATACAGCTGTGGGGAGCATATATAGCTGTGGGAAGAAGAAGGAAGGGAAGGATGCTCAGGTCAATGGCATTTGTATTCACAAATAACTGCTACACATGATAGAGCCCTGCTCTCCTGGAGAAGGCTGAATAACTGCCTGCCCATGAAAAGCAGTGAATTAATTCCTTGTTTTGCTTCACATGTTTTTGCTTTACCTATTTTTTAGCTATTTCTTCTTCAATATCTACCTTCATCTCAACCCACGAGCTTTCTCCCTTTTACTCCTCCCATTCTCCCCCCTACTCACTGGTGGAAAAGTGACTGAGAGACTATGTGATACTTCACTGCCATCTAGAGTCAAACCACAACACATTTAACACAAGAACATCTAGCTTTGAGACTGACACTGCATTAAATTAAAACAATGTCATAATGAATATGCACCCTCTACACATTATAACTTTTCTTTAGAAGACAGAATACGTAAATTTTAAACTTTTCTCCACTGCTCTGAGTATAATTTTAAGTAGAATGCTCCTGAGAGCTGGTGTCTGTATTGAATTTAAAAACTGGGCATTGCTACCTTAATCAATCTCTTCTCCACAAACATAGAAGCATAAAAAGAAATCCAACAGTAATAGTCTTATAAATGCTAGCTTGAGAATAGTGTACCATTTTCCATCAGGGACTAAAAATACCTAAGAAATTGTTTCAAACATGATCAAGAAATTGCTGGTATTGCCCTATATTCTTTTGGGGGAACAATATTCCCAGAAATGGAAATAAATTCAAACTGGCTAAGACAGCCAGCCCACAATGCACTACTGGCAAACAGAAACAAAGAAGTTTTTGTAAACTTGACTGCTAAGGCAAACATAACACCAAGTTGAGCTCTTCAATCAGAAACCTACAGTAATTTCACGATTATAAGGTGCACCCTTTTGACTAAAATTTTGGTCTGAACCCGGAAGTGCGCCTTATACTCTGGAGCACCTTATATATGGAAAGTTTGGAAAGTTTTTATCTAGGTAGGAAAGGCTGGGCTTTCCCCGCTGCCTGGAGCAACTCTCAATGGGATAAAGTAATTTTATCAGTCACCCAGTGGGACTCAATGGGCCATTAGCAGAAGATAACTCCCTGGAGGAAGGATGGGGGGTGCAAAGATAAAGAACAATGCCCTGCCTGGTTTCAATGGATGGCCCATTAGCAGAGATAAGGATCACTGCCCCACCTGGTCACAACAGGTGGTGATAGAATAGATACTATGATCACATCCTGTACTGTAACCCAAGACAGCACAGCTGGTGTGATCGCTACTAATTCGTTACTTCATTGCGCGAGGATCCTCACTGCAAAAAAAAAGTGCGCCTTATAGACCAGTGCGCCTTATATATGAACAAAGTTCAGAAATTTGCCGACTACCGGAAGTGCGCCTTATAATCCAGTGCGCCTTATAGCCGTGAAATTACGGTGTATTGGCTCCATCAGCTCTATTCCCACCCTCCGGAACAGCACGCGCACATAAACGGTGTTTGAAGTATTTCAGTGCCATCAGGGGGCAATGTGGACAAGGGGCATGTGCCCTGCTATACTTTCCTCCTTTCAAATCAAAAGCAGGCCAGAACCACAAAGCAATTTTAAAACTTTTCAGTTGTTCTTAACCTTTTAGCTGTTCCACAACAAATAAAGCTTTCATCTGCAGGACAGCAAAAGAACCAGAGGGAGGTGGGGTCAGGATAGCACATTATCAAGCTAGCTGCTACACAAGTCTACATGACCCTGGGGCTCTGAAATTTTCACCTTCTTTTTTCAACATATCCTTCATTCTAGTCCTGTACCTGTAAAAAACTTCAGGACATGGATATACCTGCTAGTTATTCAGTGCTCTAGTACAAACCTAGCAGTTTTATTCTTCACTGCTAAGCAATGTTCAAGTAGTACACATGAATAAAAATACATTTGTTTTTAGTTTTTACACTCTTTTTCTTTTGCAAGTCCTCAGTTACCTTGACTAATAACAACCTCAACACTGACAAGCACCTGCCACAGGCACTTTTTTTCTTTCCCGGAACTTAGTGATACTACTTTTCTTCCTGAACTTCCAAGCTACTCTCTCAGGTATTTTTGCAGATGAGCAATATTATCCCCAGTTACTTCATTTATTTCCAAACTGCCACACCCCTTTTGGCATCTTCCATACAATTGTGCTGTGGTAAGTCCTGGAATCCTGAAT